>NC_138296.1:77272500-77282500 GCF_965601325.2 Salmo salar | reverse complement strand
TTAAAAAAGGTAACAGTAGACTGGTACAGTGGGGGGGAAAAGTATTTGATCCCCTGCTGATTTTGTATGTTTGCCCACTTGCAAAGAAATGATCAGTCTATCATTTTAATAGTAGGTTTATTTGAACAGTGAGAGACAGAATAACAACAACAAAAAATCTAGAAAAACGCATGTCAAAAATTTTATACAATGATTTGCATTTTAAATTAGGGAAATAAGTATTTGACCCCTCTGAAAAACATGACTTAGTACTTGGTGGCAAAACCCTTGTTGGCAATCACAGAGGTCAGACGTTTCTTGTAGTTGGCCACCAGGTTTGCACACATCTCAGGAGGGATTTTGTCCCACTCCTCTTTGCACATCTTCTCCAAGTCATTAAGGTTTCGAGGCTGACGTTTGGCAACTCGAACCTTCAGCTCCCTCCACAGATTTTCTATGGGATGATGGTCTGGAGACTGGCTAGGCCACTCCAGGACCTTAATGTGCTTCTTCTTGAGCAACTCCTTTGTTGCCTTGGCCGTGTGTTTTGGGTCGTCGTCAAACTGGAATACTCATCCACGACCCATTTTCAACACCCTGGCTGAGGGAAGGAGGTTCTCACCCAAGATTTGACGGTACATGGCCCCGTCCATCGTCCCTTTGATGCGATGAAGTTGTCCTGTCCCCTTTGCAGAAAAACACCCCCAAAGCATAATGTTTCCACCTCCATGTTTGACGGTGGAGATGGTGTTCTTGTGGTCATAGGCAGCATTCCTCCTCCTCCAAACACGGCGAGTTGAGTTGATGTCAAAGAGCTCCATTTTGGTCTCATCTGACCACAACACTTTCACCCAGTTGTCCTCTGAGTCATTCAGATGTACATTGGCAAACTTCAGACGGGCATGTTTATGTATTCTTGAGCAGGGGGACCCTGCGGGTGCTGCAGGATTTCAGCCCTTCACGGCGTAGTGTGTTACCAATTGTTTTCTTGGTGACTATGGTCCCAGCTGCCTTGAGATCATTGACAAGATCCTCCCGTGTAGTTCTGGGCTGATTCCTCACCGTTCTCATGATCATTGCAACTCCACGAGGTGATATCTTGCATGGAGCCCCAGGCCGAGGGATATTGACAGTTATATTGCGTTTCTTCCATTTGCGAATAATCGCACCAAATGTTGTCACCTTCTCACCAAGCTGCTTGGCGATGGTCTTGTAGCCCATTCCTGCCTTGTGTAGGTCTACAATCTTGTCCCTGACATCCTTGGAGAGCTCTTTGGTCTTGGCCACAGTGGAGAGTTTGGAATCTGTTTGATTGATTGCTTCTGTGGACAGGTGTCTTTTTTTACAGGTAACAAGCTGGGGTTAGGAGCACTCCCTTTAAGAGTGTGCTCCTAATCTCAGCTTGTTACCTGTATAAAAGACACCTGGGAGCCAGAAATCTTTCTGATTGAGAGGGGGGTCAAATACTTATTTCCCTCATTAAAACGCAAATGAATTTATAACATTTTTGACATGCGTTTTTCTGGATGTTTTTGTTGTTATTCTGTCTCTCACTGTTCAAATAAACCTACCATTAAAACTATAGACTGATCCTTTCTTTGTCAGTGGGCAAACGTACAAAATCAGCAGGGGATCAAATACTTTTTCCCCCCCCACTGTATGTGTTTTGTTATAATCAATAAATGGGGCTTTGCTGGGCTATTAGCAAAGACGTGAAAAGTTTGAAGGGTGCTTGACTTGTAGACAGTCTAGTCGTGTAATTGTGTATGAGCACCTACAGTTGTGCTGTTGAGTAGACAAGCACTGCCAACAATAGAGTGAATAGGCTAGACAAGTATACCAACATCCCCATTCCCCCATGTCAAAGAACTGACTGCAAGGGTGTAAAAAGTTTGAGGAGCACTTGTGTATTGGTGATTTTTGTTCATGTCAATAGGTCATGCATACTAACCTTTACACAATACCCACCCCCCAACAGAGTCAGTCACCCACACCATCCCCTCTTTACTAATACCTCCTTTTCTACAATTTAGACTTCAAGCCTTGCATGAACAATCAACGAAATTGTAGCCTACTTGTAAACACACCAACTATGACAAGACACAGACTGTGTTAATGCCAAGCCCCAGTAGATTTATTTGCTCATCATGGAGTCATGGAAAGGTTTAGTAGATTTTAGAAGGTGACTTACACTAGTTCCTGGTGCTGAGCTTGATGTTGATGCCTCTGCAGATGATGGGATCGGACTCTAAAAATAACACAGCTAGTCACGTTAGCTAGCTAACTAACTACAGCAGAGGCTAACAGTTAACCAACGTAACCTAACGATGCTTATATTAGTTTGCAAAGTTACAAATCGTGTCTCCAGATAGCAGCTGGCTAATTACATTGATATGCTATGGAATATAGCCAGCGTATTATTGAAGCTAGCTAGCTAGATTGGTTTAGATTAACAAATGTAGTTCTCTAGCTTGTTAGCTAGGTAACGTTAACTATCTTACCGTCTTGTCTTGCAGAGCTGATGTTGGCTGATGGGATGCCTTCCTCTTTGAAGTGAAGGGGAAAATCGATGGAATAAAATCCCCTTTGAAAGTATGATGACATGGCAACCCCATCAGCTGAGACTTCCTCTGGCTGAAAGTGCTGGCTAAAAACAAACATTTTCATATCTCTAACATCAATTGGGCGGTCCTCCACGTCCTGAAATCGCCATGAATTCTGGATATTATGGTTGGCTTACAACCATGTAGCTGGCCCGTTTCTAAACAGTGAGATACATAAACACTCGTATTTGCATGTGGTGAGGAAATTCTAAATTTTTATGACATGATATATTAATAACATATTAATGGACATGTATAGTAAAATAGAGCAGAGGTGAAATTTCCATTTAACATTGCAAGTCAACTTAAAGCTGAATGAAAAGCTAACAACAACTTGCAAAGCTCTCTAAATATAAGCCTAGAGCTAATGCAAGACATTTTACAAGAACACTATAATGTGAATATAACTGAGCAGCAGACCTACAGCGAATGGTGTTAACATGAGCATGCAGGATTTACAAGGTACATGCATAAATAGTCCCAAGTTTGCCCAAGTCAAAGACAGTCAACACAGTTGCTAGAAACAGGAGGCGTATAAATGGAAACACATGAGAGTGAATAATGGATTAGGGGAAGGTACAGTGGGTGAACTCTTCTCCATATTCTCCTGTCAGAGTTCTTAATATGAACCCAGCAGGGCCCTGGGCTGCCACAGCCTAACCAGCCAGGTGATGGTTCTCTGGCCAGGAGCTGCCGCAGCCTAACCAGCCAGGTGATGGCTCTCTGGCCAGGAGCTGGGCTGCCGCAGCCTAAACAGCCAGGTGATGGCTCTCTGGCCAGGAGCTGGGCTGCCGCAGCCTAACCAGCCAGGTGATGGCTCTCTGGGCAGGAGCTGGGCTGCCGCAGCCTAACCAGCCAGGTGATGGCTCTCTGGGCAGGAGCTGGGCTGCCGCAGCCTAAACAGCCAGGTGATGGCTCTCTGGCCAGGAGCTGGGCTGCCGCAGCCTAAACAGCCAGGTGATGGCTCTCTGGCCAGGAGCTGGGCTGCCGCAGCCTAACCAGCCAGGTGATGGCTCTCTGGGCAGGAGCTGTGGCTCCAGTAACGGCCTATTCCCAAAATATAGCCTAGCACACTACCTGGCCCACCCTAAACAGGTGGCCTAATGGCTCTGGTCTAGAGCTCAGTCTCAAACTCCTACAACTAGTGCACTACTTCCGACCGCGGTCACAGAGTACTATGGGGAATAGGGTTCACTGAAGCTCCTGGGTAGAATTGGTTTACCCTCATTCAATCATAACCTTTGCTGACGGAGTTGCCCCTAGACACTGATCCAAGGCCAGCTTTGTGTTTTTCAGCCTAGAAACATGAGGCGTATGAATGGGAACACAGGAGAGTGAATTATGGATGGTTAAATACATGTACAGAAATTGTATTTCTATGTGTATTCAGACAGTGTCTAGTGGTAACTTCAGCAGCAGTCTCTCTGGGTAGGTCCTGGAGGGCAGTGGAGTGTGCAAGGTTCTGTCATATTAATCTCAACACCTAATTGATTCCCCCCGATCAATTAATTGAACATGTCACAGAAGTGCTCCAGGTGAGAATTGGTTGCCAATGATTACTTTCTCTCAAATAATTAATTACCAGAGCTAATTAATTAAGTTCTGGAGCGTGGTGATAAGTTCTGGGACACGGTGATAACCTGAATTCCCCGGAGGTGCAGAATTAGTGACCGACATGTGAAGCACGTTGGCTCCTGATATAAAGAAGGGAAACACTAATGGTGGGAGCCCCCATTTGCCCATTTAACTCTCTGGGGTCGGTGGGACGAAATCGTCCCACCTACGTAACAGCCAGTGGAATCCTGTGGCGCGTTATTCAAATACCTTAGAAATGCTATTACTTCAATTTCTCAAACATATGACTATTTTACACCATTTTAAAGACTAGACTCTCGTTAATCTAACCACACTGTCCGATTTCAAAAAGGCTTTACAACGAAAACAAAACATTAGATTATGTCAGCAGAGTACCCAGCCAGAAATAATCAGACACCCATTTTTCAAGCTAGCATATAATGTCACATAAACCCAAACCACAGCTAAATGCAGCACTAACCTTTGATGATCTTCATCAGATGACAACCCTAGGACATTATGTTATACAATACATGCATGTTTTGTTCAATCAAGTTCATATTTATATCAAAAACCAGCTTTTTACATTAGCATGTGACGTTCAGAACTAGCATACCCCCCGCAAACTTCCGGTGAATTTACTAAATTACTCACGATAAACGTTCACAAAAAACATAACAATTATTTTAAGAATTATAGATACAGAACTCCTCTATGCACTCGCTATGTCCGATTTTAAAATAGTTTTCGGTGAAAGCACATTTTGCAATATTCTAAGTAGATAGCCCGGCATCACAGGGCTAGCTATTTAGACACCCACCAAGTTTAGCCCTCACCAAAGTCAGATTTACTATAAGAAAAATGTTATTACCTTTGCTGTTCTTCGTCAGAATGCACTCCCAGGACTTCTACTTCAATAACAAATGTTGGTTTGGTTCAAAATAATCCATAGTTATGTTCAAATATCCTCTGTTTTGTTCGTGCGTTCAAGACACTATCCAAATGGTAAAGAAGGGTGACGCGCACGACGCATTTCGTGACAAAAAAATTCTAAATATTCCATTACCGTACTTCGAAGCATGTCAACCGCTGTTTAAAATCAATTTTTATGCCATTTTTCTCGTAAAAAAAGCGATAATATTCCGACCGGGAAAGCGTGTTTAGGTTCAAAGAGAGAGAAAATAAAAAAACATGGGGTCGACTCGTGCACGCGCCTCAGTCCCATTGTCCTCTGATAGAGCACTTACAGAAAGCGCTAATGTTTTTCAGCCAGTGGCTGGAATTACATCATTCAGCTTTTTCCCGCCTTCTGAGAGCCTATGGGAGCTGTAGGAAGTGTCACATTACAGCAAAGATCCTCAGTTTTCATTAAAGAGAGCCAAGAAGAACAAGAACTTGTCAGACAGGTCACTTCCTGTAAGGAATCTTCTCAGGTTTTTGCCTGCCATATGAGTTCTGTTATACTCACAGACACCATTCAAACAGTTTTAGAAACTTTAGGGTGTTTTCTATCCAAAGCCAATAATTATATGCATATTCTAGTTTCTGGGCAGTAGTAATAACCAGATTAAATCGGGTACGTTTTTTATCCGGCCGTGCAAATACTGCCCCCTACCCCCAACAGGTTAACTTCCTTGATTTGGTCAGACAGGGGAAACAGAAGAGGAACAATCTATTTGACTACTTCTGAATGCAATTCAGAATCACAACCACTTCAAACCCCTCAGGTTATTAATAGCAAATGTAACAATATCAACATTGTTAGAGGATTGACTGAGGTCATATGTGGCTGTAGCTGATTGTGTTGAATACGCACAAAAAAAAAGATCTTCAAGTGTTTGGATTAAAAAGGAAGAAAAACCATCTCATTGACTACGGCATGCATTTAGTCAATGACTTGAAAGGCCTCAGGTTATTGGAAATAAATGTGACGGCGCAAACAGAGGATTGACAGCAGTCAAAGAAGACTGATCCATCGTAACCGAACCTGGTTGTGTTTATACCATGTACTGTGGTTACAGTGTATAAGCAAAGACCTATAAATCACACGGTCCAAAAAAATAGAAGATTTTTAACACATCAATCCAAGTCCACATTGTAAACCCTGGATCGTATTCATGAAAAAGTGCTGTACATTAAATCCATTGTGGCTACTCGCCTCCTACACCCAGATTAGGGCGATAGATCAAATTAATGAATTCATGTTTTAGCACGATATTCCAAATGCCTGTACTGCAAGAATAAAGGTTTTATGTTGTTGTTTTTAGGTATTTTTGGTGCTGCTGTATGCTTCTTTCCTTTTACACACACCAAGCCCCTCCCCCTGCCACTCACAACAACAAAATATGAAATATCACTTCTTCCTCTCTGACAAGCGGTTTCAACTCACTATTTGCATTTGAGATTTGGTCCAACAGAAACGGTCATATGGACACCAAAACACATTCAGACAATATTTTACTGTAATAATAGAGGATAACAACCTTTCTAATGAATACATTTTATGTCTCAACTCCTCATTGGCAACTTGTTCTCTTTCTGAGAAATAAGGTAGGCCAGTTGATTTCAACATCTGAAGGCCAGCCTGCTGTTCAAACAGTTGCAAGACTGACATAATGGTGTGTTGATAACAATTACTCTGTTCTACCTTGTCATCTAGCAAAAAGTTGGCTAAACTTGAAATATAAGGTTCGCTGGCTACTCACTAGCACGTGCTTGAGAGACTGTACTATTAGACAAAAGTGAATTCCCTATAAAGCCTGCTACTAGAAGTTACTCATTAGTGAATGTGCATTATGCATGGTTCTGGGCATTTCTTTCCCAAAAAGGTCATTTTCATAGACTTGAAAGTCAGATCAGTGATTATTGCAAAAATGCAGATTTTAATTAAATAATTAGTGGGTCTTATTGTTGTGGAAGGCTTATATTTAGCCTGGGTATAATTTCACAAGCCCTAAATTCATTTGATTATTGCTGACCGTTTGAAATACAATTTATTACACACACACACACACACACACACACACACACACACACACACACACACACACACACACACACACACACACACACACACACACACACACACACCTAATATTGAGTTGCACCCCCATTTTTATCCCTTAGAACAGCCTCAATTCGTCGAGGCATGGACTCTACAATGTGTTGAAAGCGTTCCAAAGGGATGCTGGCCCATGTTGACACAACTGTGGGAAGAATTGGAGTGAAGTTGGTTGGATGTCCTTTGGGTGGTGGACCATTCTTGATACACGGGAAACTGTTGTGTGTGAAAAACCCAGCAGCATTGCAGTTCTTGACAAACAAACCGGTGCGCCCGGCACCTACTACCATGCTCGTTCAATAGCACTTAAATATTTTGTCTTTCCCATCACCCTCTGAATGGCACACACAATCCATGTCTCAATCCTTCTTTAACCTGTCTCCTCCCCTTAATCTACACTGACTGAAGTGGATTCAACAAGTGATAAAGAAAATATCATAGACTGACTAGATGAAAGCTATGTAATGGAAAGAGCAGGTGTTCCTAATGTTTTGTGCACTAAGTGTATATCGTGAATCGCACATTTTTTTAAATGTAATTAGGCAAGTCAGTTAAGAACAAATTCTTATTTACAATGATGGCCTACCCCGGCCAAACCCGGGCCACATGGGACTCCCGATCACGGCCGGTTGATACTGCCTGGAATCGAACCAGGGTCTGTAGTGACACCTCTAGCACTGAGATGCAGTGCCTTAGACCGCTGCGTCACTCGGGAGCTCAAGTTAGAAAGCAATAAAAATATGGTTTAATAATCATCCAGCCCTAACCCAGATGGATCATTAACAGTAAGCTAGAAGTTAAAACAGACAGGCACACACACTACTAATGATGGTAAAGAGAATCTCTCATCTCAAAGACTACTGGTTTACACACACAGCAGGAGGCCTATAACTGGTGTCTCCAGAGAGACTAGCGCCATCCTGTGGTAGAACAGAGTATTGCAGTGCAGCAACATCTAGTCCAATATTTAACACATTTTCCTAGTTAATAAATGTTAAGAACAAATTCTTATTTTACAATGACGGCCTACCCCGGCCAAACCCTCCCTTAACCAAGACGACGCTGGGCCAATTGTGCACCGCCCTATGGGACTCTGGTTGTGATACAGCCCGAGATCGAACCAGGATCTGTAGTGACGCCTCTAGCACTGAGATGCAGTGCCTTAGAACGCTGTGCCTCTCGTTCGTGTGGGCGTGTGGTGCCATTTTTATTTGTGGTGATTGTGACCATACATATTCTGAAACTGAAATAATATTTCTAGACAAATCTTAGAGGTAGACCTAAACTGTGGGGGGGGGGACACCAGTTGGTAACTAGACTGAACTCGGTCATCACGGCAACAGATTTAAAAATCACAGAGGAACTGAAGTAAAAACTCATACTTGGACTATCAATCTCCTTCATTCAGACAGACACCAACGCAGAGGTACAGGTAACGACCTCAAGTATTACCTCAGATTACTACACCCCCCCGGATGTCAGTGCTACATGCAGGTAAGGACCTGTTCGGTCTGCCCACTGCCCTCCCTGCTCTGTGTGGGCACCTGGCGGTGACAGCAGGAGGCTGTGGAACTCCTCCGCAGCGTGGTCACGGTCCACACAGCACTGAGAAGACGTCTCTAATGAGGCTGTCCACTGCACCGCTCCTCTACTGTGGAGTGTGACTGGAGAAAGAGTGTGTGTGTGTGTGTGTGTGTGTGTGTGTGTGTGTGTGTGTGTGTGTGTGTGTGTGTGGGCGTGTGAGAAAGCAGGAGTATTTGAGGCATCCAACTGGGTTGCTACTACGCGGAGCGGCTGTTACTCGGTGTGGTTCTGCTCTGTGGGATGGTGGTTCTGTAATCAGCTAAATGGCCTGATTCTAAATGCCTTGAACCCAGATCCAACTAAACACACACACAACTGGATCACATCTCTAATGACAGAAGGGACTGGGTATTAGCACTCTGTTTTTAGGACTCTGTGCGGTGTTAAGAAACTGTTGTTAACTGTGCTCTGGGTGGTGTGTGTGTTTACAAGCATTTCACTACACCTACAATAACATCTGCTAAATATGTGTCTGTGACCAATAAAATGTGATTTGATTTGTAGTACTCACTGCTGCTGCAGTGCTGCTTGTCGATGGTCTGTCCCTGAGTGCTGTTCCCAGCATTCTCCTCTACAGCCGACTTCCTGGTGGTTACCACGGCAGCCGGGGAGACTGGCAGCAAGGCCGGAGTCTGGAGGTCTGCAGACAACACACAGGATCAATTAACACACACACACCACACACACACACACACACTGAAGGGGATGTAAGTGTACAGACAGACACTGAGACAAAACAGCATTCATCGATTGATGAATCCAAATAACTAGAATCCAGTGGACAACTTCATGTACTTTGGTCTGCGCAAACTCGTGCGTTTGTCTGTGTGTGTCAGAGAGCCTCTAAATGTCCCTGTGTGGCAGGCTGTCTGTGAATAAGAGGAATAAATGAGGTATCAAACCAACATCAGGGAGCAGACATTTCCATTCTAACACACTGATACTTAGCACACACACGCCTACACACTTCCCCGACTCCAGGTCAGAGCAATATAATCCCAGATGAGGTTTTGCTGACGCAACCAAACACCAGGCACTCCAACAGCACAAACTGATACCTTCAGCATTTCTCACTGCTGAATTCCCTGTCAGACAGCTAACTTCTGCTCCTAAAATATTCATTTGTGGGGGAGGCTGTGTGTGTTGTCTTTCTGAGAAAGGAGACTTTTAGCCTTAACGGTTAAGATGAAAAGGTTGG
>NC_138296.1:76932500-77267500 GCF_965601325.2 Salmo salar | reverse complement strand
ACTTCACAATAACAGCACTTACAGTTGACCGGGGCAGCTCTAGCAGGGCAGAAATGTGACAAAGTGATTAATACTGCCAATGTTTGTCTATAGAGATTGCATAGCTGTGTGCAAGATTTTATAAACCTGTCAACAACGGGTGTGGCTGAAATGGCCAAATCCACTCATTTGAAAAGGGTGTCCACATACTTTGGTGATGTAGTGTAAAAAGGTGTGTTTCAAAAAGCCAGCAAGTCTGATAAAATGCCAAAATGTGATTGCACTGGGCTGGACTCTATTCCCAGGGACACTAGAGGATGGAGTCTAGTACTAGGCTTATTTATTAAAAATCCTTAATTGCATTTTCCCCCTTTAGTGCATCCTTTGTGGCCACTGCATTGAAACAAATGACCGGGGCTCTCCACCTGCCTTTCGGTTACTGGCCCAACGCTCTAACCACTTGGCTACCTGCCGTGTGCGCACGCACGTACGTGCGAGTAAATCTACATTTAACAGAGTAGCAAGCAGATAGAAATGACCTTCTTTGGTTTAGTGGGCGCACAGATTTACAGTATCCCAGGGAGATTCATTTGAATTGATTGGTTGTCGGGTCCTAAGTCTCTAGGCTTCCATCGCTATGGCTTTCAATTATTGCCACAGCATAGTTATTCCATTGTGACAGACACAGAGGGAACTTCAGTTTTTCCCACGGCTTGGGAATTATTCATAAGCCTGAGTCCATACATACAACTTTTACTTCCACGTAAGCACCAACACAGCATACGTGTTTAAATAATGTATGCTATTCTAATTGATTTGACAATACTTTTTTCGCAAGTCTTCAACAGCGTGGGAGTGTGGGATTGTGTGTGTGTGTGTGTGTGTGTGTGTGTGTGTGTGTGTGGAGAGTGAGTGCACGTGGCCCCTGCTTCTCAGGGTGTGTGGGTAGTAATGTAGTGTAGTGTGTGTGAAGTGCTTTTTCCTTTTATCTGGCTACACTGGCAGTAACAGTGGTGCAGAGGAAGAGGTTGAGATAAAAATGGATTGAAATGGGCCACTGAGAAATGAAACATTTTTCATGCAGATGCAGCTTTGCAGAGAGAAACAGCAGAGATATTAAGCTGGGGCGATGATAGTTTTAGGGGGTTCTGTCTCACTGTGCATATGATTTCAAGTTGAGTGACGAAAGAAAACCAATTTCAAGTTGTCACTGCCTTGAAGCACTTTCATAAACCATAATGAATAAGACTCATATCTACTACATCTAATTACTTTTGTCACAGTCAAATGTATCAGATGAATAGCTGGGATTTCAATTCTCCTGTGTCATCATACATGGGTAAAGTGTTAAGTGAATGGAAATGGCAGCAGAAGATAGTACTGATAATTGCTGGTGTGTGACTGTGACTAAACAATGCTTAGGTTGGTTAGAGACAAGACAGAGCTAGTCTTCACTAGATAAGCCTTGCATGCCACTATGTTGCATAGCTGCAGCGTACTAATAATGTAAGTCTGAGAAACTGACAAGCTAGGCACATCCCTGGTTGGATCTACAAGCTAGGCACATCCCTGGTTGGATCTACAAGCTAGGCACATCCCTGGTTGGATCTACAAGCTAGGCACATCCCTGGTTGGATCTACAAGCTAGGCACATCCCTGGATGGATCTACAAGCTAGGCAAATCCCTGGATGGATCTACAAGCTAGGCACATCCCTGGATGGATCTACAAGCTAGGCACATCCCTGGATGGATCTACAAGCTAGGCACATCCCTGGATGGATCTACAAGCTAGGCACATCCCTGGATGGATCTACAAGCTAGGCACATCCCTGGATGGATCTACAAGCTAGGCACATCCCTGGATGGATCTACAAGCTAGGCACATCCCTGGATGGATCTACAAGCTAGGCACATCCCTGGATGGATCTACAAGCTAGGCACATCCCTGGATGGATCTACAAGCTAGGCACATCCCTGGATCTACAAGCTAGGCACATCCCTGGATCTACAAGCTAGGCACATCCCTGGATCTACAAGCTAGGCACATCCCTGGATCTACAAGCTAGGCACATCCCTGGATCTACAAGCTAGTCACATTCCCAAATGTGGATGTCTCCATAACTATAATGTTACTACTGACTTATGTTGCTGGTAACATTACCGGTAGCCTACATTCTGTTAGTCCCGAGAGGTGCACCAGATGAGCTATATAAGTAAACAATATGGGTCCCAAATGGCACCCTATTCCCTTCATAGTGCATTACTTTTGACCAGAGCCTATAGGGCCCTGGTCAAAAGTAGTGCACTATAAAGGGAATAGGGTGCCAGTAGGGCATAGCCAAAACCTTAATCCCTCCATGTGTACCTGAGGGGTCCTTGTCAGGGTTGTACTCCAGGGCATTGCTGCAGATCAGGTCTATGTCCACCAGGAAGTCATTAGCCGTCAGGTATTTATGGGTGTCTATCTTTGTCATGACAGTAGACAGATCCATGGGCTGACGGATCACCTCCAGGTAGTCTGACACCTAAAAGGAGTCACAGTCGATTTAAACTGGTGCTATTGACTCCATTTAAATCAAAAGAGAAATCAGTTCAGCAGTGTCAATTCACTACAATCAGTGCAACACTCAAATGGAGACAGAGGTGAGAGGGGCGAAAGGACTCAATTCACAATGCAACTTTCCTAGGGTGGCACATGCCCATCTTTCTATTACTATCTACTGAGGTATACTACCATATCTACAACAACAGGCCATCTATGTGTTGTTGCCCACCTCCTCGATGTCGACAGGTTTGCTGAAGATGTTGAAGCGTTTGTCTACGGCAAGGCGCCTGGTGACGTCCCTGAGGAACAGACGCAGCTCTCTCAGAGTGTTCTCTTCCTGGTCAGCCAGACGACGCTGCTCCTCGGGGGAGAGAACCCTGGCGTCCAGGGTCTCCACTACCGGTAGCACCTCCTCACACTGCAGAGCTAGAGAGAGAGAGAGAGAGAGGGGGGGGGGGGGGGGGGGGGGGGGGAGTGTGTGTTAGAGTGGGTCCCCCTTCAGATCTTCTACTCTCAGCTGATCCATGGGGGAAAGCTGAGGTGAGACACACAGGCTAGGGGAAACGCAGCATTGATTTCTTTCTAAACACATCATCAACCCATCAGCAAAAACCCTGAACCCCCAAGTCTCTGGCCCACAAAGTGATATATGTGATCAATTCCAAATCAACCTCTAACCCCTGTAGATGTGAAATGATTGGGCGGGAAGAGTGGAAAAAGGAGAAGGATTGGACAACAATATGGCAGTTGCCTTTTCTTTCTTTTCAGGCAGTGATAGTCCTGCTTCACTTTAGCATCATCTTCCATCCTGGTTACTAACGATCAACTGTGAATGTAATTATGGGTAATAGTGCTGGGTTTATAGCTGGCTCCTTCTCTCCCCCTTGCTTCTCCCCAGCCTCCCTCACACCTCTACAAGCAGTCCCTGATGGAAGTAGGGCTGCTGTTTTATTCAGGGGGGAACCCCCGGAGAGGACAGAGTGGGGACCTCTGCCGTGCGTCAATGAGGCCATGCAATCAGTCTGTGTTCGCACACACACGTTATAGAACACCTACTAATTCAAGGGTTTTTCTTTATTTTTACTATTTTATATATATAAATTAAGAAAAATAAATAAATAAATAAATATATATATATAGTAGAATAGTGAAGACATCAAAACTATGTTGTCACACTTTCCCTTGACAGCTTTGCACACTCTTGGCATTCTCTCAACCAGCTTTACCTGGAATGCTTTTCAAACAGTCTTGAAAGAGTTCACACATATGCTGAGCACTTGTTGGATGCTTTTCCTTCACTGTGCAGTCCATCTCATTCCAAACCATTTCGATGTGGGTACTTTCCAGCAATTCGACCATGAAGGTCTGATTCACGCAGTCTCCTCTGAACAGCTGATGTTGAGATGTGTCTGTTACTTTATCTCTGTGAAGCATTTATTAGGGCTGCAATTTCTGAGGCTGGTAACTTTAATGAACTTATCCTCTGCAGCAGAGGTAACTCTGGATCTTCCTTTCCTGTGGCGGTCCTCATGAGAGCCAGTTTCATCATAGCGCTTGATGGTTTTTGTGACTGCACTTGAAGAAATTTTCAAAGTCTCTGAAATTTTCCGTATTGAATTACTTTCATGTCTTAAAGTAATGATGGACTGTCATTTCTCTTTGCTTATTTGAGCTGTTCTTGCCATAATATGGACTTGGTCTTTCACCGAATAGGGCTATCTTCTGTATACCACCCCTACCTTGTCACAACACAACTGATTGGCTAAAACGCATTAAGAAGGAAAGGAATTCCACGAATTAACTTTTAACAAGGCACACCTGTTAACTGAAATGCATTCCAGATGACTACCTCAAAGCTGGTTCAGAGAATGCCAAGAGTGTGCAAAGATGTCATCAAGGCAAAGAGTCAGACCGCAGAGAGAAGGAAAAGCAGCTAACAAGTGCTCAGCATGTGTGGGAAATCCTTCAAGACTGTTGGAAAAACATTCCAGGTGAAGCTGGTTAAGAGAATACCAAGAGTGTGGGTCAGAATGTGTGTGTGTGTCTGTGTACGTGTGGGACCCCTGCTTTGCATCAAAGAGGATGCTGCGATCTGCGCTGCTTTATTCCCATTTGAAAGTCTTGTGCCATGGAAGCCACGGTGTACAGCTCTCTTACACTGAGAAGGAACAGAGGGAAAAGGGAGGCTGGAGGAGAGTATAGGGAAGTTAATGGTAGGGGGAGGGAGTGTCGTAGAGGGAGATGGTGAGAGAGATGGGAGTACTACAGGTGCTGTTACTACTAGTCAGCCCTCCTGTTACATTCTTCTTACTAGGCCATGGAATGTATATTTTCCACGTGAAGGAAAAATTCAATGACTCAAGAGCTCAAAGAGAAATTGAGCTGTACGGTGGTTTGAGCAATATGTGTGTCAGGAGAGAGGAAACGGAAAGACAAGATGAAACCAAAATGAAGATTCAGAAGGTACACTGAAATTCCCATTCCAATTCTCTTCAATGCTTTTCAATGACAAAAATGTGGATTGGAATTTGTTTGACTTTGGGAAATTACTGGAATTTAAATGGAATTGACCCAACCCTGGTGTGTGTGTGTGTGTGTGTGTGTGTGTGTGTGTGTGTGTGTGTGTGTGTGTGTGTGTGTGATAACCTGTATCTCTCTGCATGTATGAATGCATAGTACCTGTGTGTCTCCTGGGTAGCGATGCTCTAGCAGCCTGTACCAGTAGCAGGTCAGTGAAGAACCTCCGTCTGTCCTCCTCTCCAGGTGGAGACAGACTGACCACCTCCCCGTACGTCCTCTGGAACATCAACTTCACCTGGGAGAGACAACAACAATTCCCCTGTATGAACACAACTGTAGAAACAGCTCAGTTCCACTTTATCCAATGGATTTGTGCCTGGTGTATGGGATCAGAATATTTGTAGTGGATTTGTCCAGACTTGGTGTTCAGGGAAAAGCCAATGTAATATTGAAGACAATTATTTTGAAGTGTCAAGGTCAGTAGCAGTAGACAGATGTTGAATGAATAAAAGGTGGTAGGACAGTGCCTCCAACCCATTAAACAAAAGTTTGCCCACGTTGTTACAAACTGAAGTTGGGAGCACGTACTGTACATAGCAATGTGTGGGTTGTTCTCTTTATCTGTAAAACAATATCACAGTAATATATTATCCTGCTTTATTCACCACCTGTTGCCGTGTTACTGTTGAGCCACTCACTTTCTAGAACTTTACTTTTCAAAGCTCAAAGATTAAATTAGCGGTTCCCAAAAGAGCTACACAAAGCTGGGATGGAGCAAACATCAATATTATGCCACAATGAGAAACACTGAATTTCAGATGAAGGATAAACACAAAGATGTGTTCCATGAAGAGGATCGATGGGGTTTTTGATATTGACCGTCAATGTTAGCTTGTCAGTCTGTCTAGCTGCTACGACTAGACCGCTGGTGTGTGTGTGTGTGTGTGTGTGTGTGTGTGTGTGTGTGTGTGTGTGTGTGTGTGTGTGTGTGTGTGTGTGTGTGTCAACAGAACAGGGCCCAGTTGCCTGATAAAACACTAGTAAGCCTAAGTTCTAACGATGCATCGTTCCTACAACGGCCGAAGATGTAACATGCGTTTCCCAAAACGCAACACAGAGAGAACGGTCGCTAAGTGCGTCGTTGGAGCATGTGTCCTTACTGATAGATCAGCTTTCTCCAATCAGATCTTAACATTAGAATAATTTCACAATACTGACTACAGATCAGATCCTAGAGAGATACTACCACCTACGGCTGCAAAATGTTGAGGCAGCTTATTTTAATGCTTAGCCAATAAAAATGCACTAAATCACCAATTTGGCACATTATTGCTCATGTTAGGCTACACCATGAAATATATTGAGTCAAATTACAGACAGTAGCCTACAAGTAGCAACATAGAAATCAATTGACTGAACATGAAATGTCTTCAATATGATTGAAATAGGCCTATAGCCTACTGTTTATATTTTAATGCAGTCATCTCGATTTTCATTTGAAGCATCTTTTTATATGTTGCTTGTTAGTATCAATTGAAAAGACATTGGTAACTTTGTATTTGTAGTCCACTTTGTTCTAAAGTTATTGGCGGTTACAGAGAGACGGATAAACCATGCAACTCTATGGTGTATAAAGTGACGAGGAGGGCAAAACAAATATCTAACGACCCACTCAGATGTTCTACGAGAGGTCTGAGGCAGGCGTTCGATTCAGTAGCTGTTCTACGAGTGGTCTGAGGCAGGCGTTCGATTCAGTAGCTGTTCTACGAGTGGTCTGAGGCAGGCGTTCGATTCAGTAGCTGTTCTATGAGTGGTCTGAGGCAGGCGTTCGATTCAGTAGCTGTTCTACGAGAGGTCTGAGGGAGGCGTTCGATTCAGTAGCTGTTCTACGAGTGGTCTGAGGCAGGCGTTCGATTCAGTAGCTGTTCTACGAGTGGTCTGAGGCAGGCGTTCGATTCAGTAGCTGTTCTACGAGTGGTCTGAGGCAGGCGTTCGATTCAGTAGCTGTTCTACGAGAGGTCTGAGGCAGGCGTTCGATTCAGTAGCTGTTCTACGAGTGGTCTGAGGCAGGCGTTCGATTCAGTAGCTGTTCTGCGAGTGGTCTGAGACAGGCGTTCGATTCAGTAGCTGTTCTACGAGTGGTCTGAGGCAGGTGTTCGATTCAGTAGCTGTTCTACGAGTGGTCTGAGGCAGGCGTTCGATTCAGTAGCTGTTCTACGAGTGGTCTGAGGCAGGCGTTCGATTCCGAATGTTTTCAAGTGCAACGTTAATAACGATGGTTTTGGGAAACAGCTTGGAGATTTAACGATGTTCCTACAAAAGGTTCTAACAATTAACTGAGCCTTAAGATGCTTTTGGGGAAACAGGGCCCTGGACTTGTCTTGTACACCACTTTCTCGGTGTGCCTTTAGTTTCTGTCTGGTTCCGATTCAGCTAGTTTAAGTCAATGTCTAGTGTTTGTTAATGCTTATACTAACTGGCATCAGGGCAACAACTTCATGCATGTGCTTTATTCAGGTTAGGAACTTGTCCATTTTAGTCTCTTCAACTTTCTGTCTGTTACCTGGAGTTAAATGTTGAGTAGGTAGGTAGAGAGAGAGAGAAGCCCACATCCCGGCCCCTTTGCTGTGTACATGTCTCAGTCTACCCATCAAAAGATGTGTTGTTTTTAGGAATGCAGTATTCATGAGTTGGGATCAGAGGCTTTAGGAGAAATCAAATTGTTTGTACAAGTACCTCAGAGTGGGTTTAGGAAGGTTAGTAAATATACTGACTCAACAAGACTAACAATACAGACAGACAACTACTGGGCCAAAAGGTAATGACCCTTCAGTGGTCAGCTTAAGTTACCAACCTGGTATTGAAAGTCAGTCAGCTAAACATGGACTGGAGACCACGTTAGCCAACTGAGCTAAAAGCCTAGGCGTTAATGGGTCTTCAGGTCTCAGGAATTAGTTAACTGACAGTATAGTACACAACCCTAGACTTCCATGTCGAGAATGTGTGTTAAAGAGCTTGTCATCCAATCACTGTGCAGAATAACCTGAGAGGAGGGCGGGCTTACACAGCTTCTACTCCACAGCCTGCTGTTCACGTCCTACCATATCTTCCTGTCTCTCACATTCATTCCCTCTTTCTTTCTCTTTGACAAGTTTGTTTTCTCTTTCTCTCTCCCTCTTCTCCTTTCTTTCCCCATCTCTTGGCCAGAGACTCCTTGGTGGGGGAAGGAGAAAATGAGGGATGGACGAGAAAAGAATAGAGGGAGGTAGAGAGAAAGGGATGGACGGAGGTGCGTTAGGGAGAAAGACAGTAGGGGAGCTTCTGTCTGCAGAACACACAAGGTAATAATGACCAAGGAAGGCCGTGGAGTATGCAGGGATGTGTGGAGGGAGAGCGGAGAAAAGGATAAACAGAGGAGGGATAGAGAGAGGAGAGGTCTACCTGGCTGACGATCAGTGGCACACAGCAGCAGCCAAGCCTCTGCTGCTCTGGAAGAATAACAAACCCTTTGGTCTACTAAAACAAAACATTTGATTTCTCTCCCTCTGCTCCTCCCGCTCGCTCCTCTCCCCCCCACCCCTTTTCTGTAGTGAACAAGAGAGCTGCCACTCAAGAGAAACATGAATCGATCGATAAACACACTTTTAAAAGAGAAATGAACAATAGTTGGAGAGGAATTGATTAGGTATCGTGGAGTGTGTGGGCGCGTTTATGTGTTCATACTCCATTGAATTGCAGCTTGATTATGGCCTCACCAGCAGCTAAAAGACAAGTAGAAAAAAGGAGGGGGATTACCTTCCCCTCTCATTACTAGTCGGGATACAGTTTGTCAAAGTATAACTTTTTTGCATTTTAGCTAACCCTAACCCTTTTCCTAACCTTATTCTCCCAACTTGCTGCGCAAGTTCTCCTAACCTGCTACGAAAAGTCTATTCTGACATAATCCATATCCCATCAAAACAAAAAACCCTCTCCCCAATCCAGTATTCATTGTTTTCTAAGAACCCAAAATGGACTCTTGGTTTCACCCTTCATGCCTTCTAAACTAAAGGCTTCAAAGAAAGAGACTAAAATAGTGTGTGTGTCTCTGTTGCCATTGTTTTCAATGACATCTGAGATCTATGGGTGTCTGTCAGGCCTTTACAATAAAGACAGATACATTCTGTACTTCAGAAGCAGCTACTGCTCATTGATTGGTTTATTGACTGGAGTTTAAATCAATGGTGTTGCCACCATTCTTGTGTTGGCTGTGCCTGCTGTTCATGCGTTTTGAACACACACACTTATGCCATCAGCACTACCGCATACTCCTGCCAGCTCCACGGGTGTGTGTGTGTGTGTGTGTGTGTGTGTGTGTGTGTGTGTTGGGGACAAGGATGATTCTACATAAGTGTGACAATGCTGACAGACCTCCGGACCACACACTGGAACTTGCTCTGCCTCTGAAGCCCAGCAATGAGTCACTCTGATCAGGCACAAAGACCCCCTACAAGCCCCTTTAACCTCCAACCATCTCCCACTAACTGCACATTTACCCACCTCTATCCCAGCTCTTTCAGCCTCAGACACCCCCTACCAGCCCCTAACTACCCACCCCCAGAAACTACCTCCACTAACTCCAGCTCATCCAGCCCTACTCCTAGCTGCAGCCCAGCCCAGATGCGGTTTACGTGGGCATGGATTCCAGACATGTGCTGGGGAGACTGGCAGCTGGGACCACCTGCCTTCCCCCTCTGTCACACTCTCCCTGCCCATCACACTCACTCTCTTCCAGACTGGTACTGTAAGAGTGGTGGTGGTGGTGTGTAGGGACGAAACCCCCTGTCAAAGAGAGGTGCTGTGAGGATAGCTGTCACCAATGTGTGCCAGAACACACCCCAAGAATATCAAAACCCAGTGCCAGAAAACACCCCATGGAAGGAGACAGACTAAATTTCAAACTTCAGCAGACCCCATCTGTTCCCAACAAGCACGTTGTGGACAGACAGAGACTTTTTCTTTCAATGCATCTTTCCCAAAACGTTTGTATATTGTCCCAAACAATAATCTAAACTCCTTTTTTGCTTTAATTGATCCCACTGCAATCGCGATCCCGACAAAAAAATACCAGTTGTGTGTTCCCCCCCAATGGTTAGAGTCACAGGTTTTATGTGAGTGAGGAAGAGTGAGAGAAAACAAGAGACAGATAGAAAATCCATCTATTCAACAGACCAGGTTCCCCCAATGCTAATGAGTTGACCATAGTGAGACCGACAAACTCTTCCCCCTGCAACACCCCGCGTAGAGCAGGAGGGCATGTAGGGCCAACTGCTGAGTGCTCTAGATAGCATGTACCAAGGGGTGAAGCTTTGGGCTGTCAACCCCCAGATGTAATTATATACATACACACAGGTTGGAATCATTAAAACTTGTTTTTCAACCACTCCACAAATTTCTTGTTAACAAACTATAGTTTTGGCAAGTCGGTTAGGACATCTATTTTGTGCACGACAAGTAATTTTTCAAACAATTGTTTACAGACCAATTATTTCTCAATTCCAGTGTGACAGAAGTTTACATACACAAAGTTGATTGTGCCTTTAAACAGCTTGGAATATTCCAGAAAATTATGTCATGGCTTTAGAAGCTTCTGATAGGCTAATTGACATCATTTGAGTCAATTGGAGGTATACCTGTGGATGTATTTCAAGGCCTACCTTCAAACTCAGTACCTCTTTGCTTGACATCATGGGAAAATCAAAAGAAATCAACCAAGACCTCAGAAAACAAATTATAGACCTCCACAAGTCTGGTTCAGTCAAACGCCTGAAGGTAACACATTCATCTGTACAAACAATAGTACGCAAGTATAAACACCATGAGACCACGCAGCCGTCATACCACTCAGGAAGGAGACGTGTTCTGTCTCCTAGAGATGAACGTACTTTGGTGCAAAATGTGCAAATCAATCCCAGAACAACAGCAAAGGATCTTGTGAAGATGCTGGAGGAAACCGGTACAAAAGTATCTATATCCACAGTAAAACGAGTCCTATTTTGACATAACATGAAAGGCCGCTCAGCAAGGAAGAAGCCACTGCTCCAAAACCGCCAGACTACGGTTTGCAACTGCACATGGGGACAAAGATCGTACTTTTTGGAGAAGTCCTCTGGTCTGAGGAAACAAAAATAGAACTGTTTGGCCATAATGACCATCGTTATGTTTGGAGGAAAAAGGGGGAGGCTTGCAAACCGAAGGCACCATCCCAACTGTGAAGCACGGGAGTGGCAGCATCATGTTGAGGGGGTGCTTTGCTGCAGGAGGGACTGGTGCACTTCACAAAATAGATGGCGTCATGAGGAAGGAACATTATGTGGCAATATTGAAGCAACATCAAGACATCAGTGAGGAAGTTAAAGCTTAAGGACAACAAAGTCAAGGTATAGGAGTGGCCATCACAAAGCCCTGACCTCAATCCTATAGAAAATTTGTGAAATAGAACTGAAAAAGTGTGTGTGAGCAAGGAGGCTTACAAACCTGACTCAGTTACACCAGCTCTGTCAGGAGGAATGGGCCAAAATTCACCCAACTTATTGTGGGAAGCTTGTGGAAGGCTACCCAAAACGTTTGACCCAAGTTAAACAATTTAAAGGCAATGCTACCAAATACTAATTGAGTGTATAAACTTCTGACCCACTGGGAATGTGATAAAAGCAGAAATATATCATTCTCTCTACCATTATTCTGACATTTCACATTCTTAAAATGAAGTGGTGATCCTAACTGACCTAAGATAGGGAATGTTTACAAGAATTAAATGTCAAGAATTAAAATGTAGCATAAACACTGCAGGACATCAGCCTGCAATGTTTGTTGGTGTCAGGGAAACAATAGAACACTATAACCAGGAGCAGAATTCTACTGTTTGAAACGGTAGACGCTTCTAATGCGGTACTTTTTTAAAAATGATTGTCTGAAAAGTGATCAATTATTGGCATGTTAAAGCAGCTGCGTTCCCTCTCTGTAAAGGGTCGCGGTAGACAAATTCCATTGCCCGGCCTTAGCGGTGATACATACGTAATAGGACTATTATTCTGCATTGTGAATTATCATTTTTACTTATCATTTTAAACGGAAAACCGATTTTAAAAAAGTCTGTTTAAACAGTAAAATGTTTTCCATTGGTCACATCCCTAATAACTATATACATTAGCATAAAATAACTCACCAACTGTAACTATTGAACCATTCAAGCTAGAGAACCCAAAACCAACTTCCACATGTTCAAGATATCCTAACTTAAATTGATAAAGACTTTAAAGAATTTATGTAAATTAGCATTAAATAACTCACCAACAGTAACTATTGAACCGTTTAAGCTAGAGAGACCAAACCAACTTCCTCATGTTCAGGCTATCATAACTTCACATCCTTAACATTTAAACTATAAACAGTGGTTATTAGCGTAAAACGTAATGAATCAAAAGACCAAAAGTAAGAACACAGTGGTAGACATTTTAAATGCTACCAGTCTTTAACCATTTCAGCTGCAAACATTAAAACATTAACATTTTCATAAATAGTTTAAAACAAGCACACAACATTTTCTTTTGTAATGTACTTTTCTAGTTTTGCAATGGGATTTTTTTTATTTTCCCGGGCAATTGGCTTGTGCCAGTTTTATTTATCGGCTTTTCCTTTTATTTATTTTTGAAATCGGCCAAAAGCCGGCTATTACCGGCTAACAGAAACCCTGGTGTGTTTAGCCTACCTCCTGTGGTAGCTGTGTGTAACAGGTCTCTGTGGTGGCGAGGATGAGGAGGGGGGTGAAAGAGGGGACGTCCTGGAGCAGAGAGAGAAAGGTGTTCTTTACAGTGTCGCTAACCGAATCCCACCAATCACAGATGTGCGGCATGAACACCACACTGGGCACGCTCCGACGCGCCTCACAGAACACCTGACGGACACACACACACAACAGCCAAACATCATACATGTGCGATATACATATTTGCGATCTGTATGAGTGTGTGTGTGTGTGTGTGTTTATATATGTAGAGGTGTGTGTGTTACCTGAGCGCAGGACTCCTCAGGTGTCTTGGCGCTGACAGAGTAGAGTGTGGGCAGGTCTAGACGGTGGACAGACAGCTTGTCCAGGTGGTGTAACACAGCAGGGGCCAGGTGAGAACCCTGTCCCGAGCCGGGGGGACCCGCCAGCAGCAGGCGAGGCCGGTACGACGTGGGCTGGTGGAGAGCTGATCTGGAGGGAGGAGAAGAGAGTGAGAATCAGCTTCTATCTTTTAAATGTGTCCTTACATTACCAAATAGGCTATCAGTCTCCAGTTGATTGATTAAACTAAAAACTGTTAGAGGACTATAATGTCCATAATCATATTTCATAATCTTTAAACATATTAGCCATCTATATCAGATAAAGTACCTCGTAGATGGATGTGAATCTAATAGAGAACATTTATCTTCCCTCTCCTGTGTTGATGACAGGACTGAAGGATGACTAATGGTTTTAACGTTGACTTTGCTCATGTCATTCTCCTTGTGGCCACAAGGTGGCTTTAAAATGCCCTGATACACTGGGGTGTGTGTGGCTAGGGGTAGAGGTGTGTTCTGTAGTCAGACTCACGTGGTGAAGTGTAGGAAGGGTGTGTGTGCCGTAGAGGGGTGTGTGTGCATCTTAGGGGATCCAGGCTGAAGGTGGTAGATGGAGGGAGCTGCTCCATCCGTCTCCTCTTCACTGAACTCCTCCTCTAGCAGATTGTCAATGTCTAGTAGGAAGGAAGGACAGGAAGAAATACTGTGAAAAAAAACTGTTAGTGTGTGCCACCTAGAAATAAAACTGAAAACCCAGATGTGAAAACTCCTTCGCGTAGAGTTGATCAGGCTGTTGATTGAGGCCTGCGGAATGTTGTCCCACTCCTCTTCAATGGCTGTGCGAAGTTGCTGGATATTGTTGGTAACTGGAACACGTTGTCGTACATGTCGATCCAGAGCATCCCAAACATGCTCAATGGGTGACATGTCTGGTGAGTATGCAGGCCATGGAAGAACTGGGACATTTTCCGCTTCCAGGAAATATGTACAGATCCTTGCAACATGGGGCCGTGCGTTATTATGCTGAAACTTGATGTGATGGCGGCGGATGAATGTCCCGACAAATGGGCCTCAGGATCTCTGTGCATTCAAATTGCCAACAATAAAATGCAATTGTGTTCGTTGTCCTTAGCTTATGCCTGCCCATACCATAAACCCACCACAGGGCACTCTGTTCACAACGTTGACATCAGCACACCGCTCGCCCACACGACGCCATACACGCCATCTGCCGGGTACAGTTGAAACTGGGATTCATCCGTGAAGAGCACACTTCTCCAGCGTGCCAGTGGCCATCAAAGATAAGCATTCGGCCACTGAAGTCGGTTACGACGCCGAGCTGCAGTCAGGTCAAGACCCTGGTGAGGACAACAAGCACGCAGATGAGCTTCCATGGGATGATTTCTGACCGTTTGTGCAGAAATTCTTTGGTTGTGCAAATCCAGTTTCATCAGCTGTCCAGGTGGCTGGTCTCAGACGATCCCACAGGTAAAGAAGCCAGATATGTTATATAAAATTTCCACAAAAATGTTTAAGTCCTTCCAATTTAAAATAACTTCTATTAACAGCCCATTGAGCAGAAATTGCTACAGCAAGGGGGGAAAAAAGCTAGAGAAAGCTATGGTCTTATTAGTAGAGAGATCATGGTTTATTAGGGAGGACGGTGGAGTGGTAAATGTAAGTTATTAAAAGAAGCATGAGAGATAGTACAACTCCCAGCGGATATGGGGTGAGAGAGAGAGCGAGAGAAAGCAGGTGGAAAAGGAGAGCAAAATAGGGGGCAAAAAGAGCGATTCCCAGACGGACAGAAAGAGCGATCCCGTACCTCCTCTACTCTCCCTGTGCTGTGATTCTGCATGGGGGAAGACTCGGAGCAGGACCTCCAGCACTGTGGACAGTGTGTTGGCCAGTAGGGGGCGTATGTTTGGGGCCAGAGCTCGGCCTGGAGGGGCCTGGGCTCTCTGGGAGGCTGGGACGATGGTCCGCAGGGCGCGGCTGAAGTCCCCAGGCCCCAGCACGATGGTACTGATAGAGACAGATAGATCAATAAATGAATACTTGATCCAGAATGGAAATTCAGTGTCAGCAGATCATACAGATTTAGGGAAGAATTCTAACTTCCACTTCGTTCAAATTGTGTATTAACCATGCTTTGATGTCAATGGGTGACTACATGGAAATTAAACTTAAGTGGAAGTTAGGATTGCCCCCATGCAGACAAGACGATGGATTCCAGTCCATTAATATGGACTTTCAGTTTCCTCCTCTCCATAAATACCTGACATCCAGCTGCAGCTTAACACTGCTGCCGTAGATCTGGGGGTAGCGCCGCCGCAGCGCCGCCAGGGCCGTCTCTGTGCAAAGTGCTTTGATGTCGGCACCGCAGTAACCTGGAGCAAGGGAGTGGAGTAAATGAAAGAACCGAAAAGGAAGTAAGCTAAACATCTATACTACCGTTCAAAAGTTTGGGGTCACTTAGAAATGTCCTTGTTTTTGAAAGAAAAGCAAATTGTGAGTCCATTAAAATAACATCAAATTGATCAGAAATACAGTGTAGACATTGTTAATGTTGTAAATGACTATTGTAACTGGAAACGGCTGATGTTTTATGGAATATCTACGTAGGCGTACAGTGGCCCATTATCAGCAACCCTCACTCCTGTGTTCCAATGGCATGTTGGGTTAGCTAATCCAAGTTTATCATTTTAAAAAGGCTAATTGATCATTAGTAAACCCTTTTGCAATTATGTTAACACAGCTGAAAACTGTTGTTTTGATTGAAGAAGCAATAAAACTGGCCTTCTAATCTGGAGCATCAGCATTTGTGGGTTTGATTACAGGCTCAAAATGGCCAGAAACAAAGACCTTTCTTCTGAAACTTGTCAGTCTATTCTTGTTCTGAGAAATTAAGGCTATTCCATGCGAGAAATTGCCAAGAAACTGAAGATCTCGGACAACGCTGTGTACTACTCCCTTCACAGAAGAGCGCAAACTGTCTCTAATCAGTATAGAAAGAGTGGGAGGCCCCGGTGCACAACTGAGCAAGAGGACAAGTACATTAGAGTGTCTAGTTTGAGAAACAGACGCCTCACAAGTCCTCAACTAGCAGCTTCATTAAATAGTACCCGCAAAACACCAGTCTCAACATCAACAGTGAAGAAGAGGTGACTCCGGGATGCTGGCCTTCTGGGCAGAGTTGCAAAGAAAAAGCCATATCTTAGACTGGCCAATAAAAATAAAAGATTAAGATGGGCAAAAGCACACTAGACAGAGGAAGATTGGAAAAAAGTTATGGACAGACGAATCTAAGTTTGAGATTTTCGGATCACAAAGAACATTCGTGAGACAGAAAAAAGAAAAAAAAAGATTATAGAGGACTGCTTGACGCCATCTGTCAAGCATGGTGGAGGCAATGTGATGGTCTGGGGGTGCTTTGTTGGTGGTAAAGTGGGAGATTTGTACAGGGAAAAAGGGATCTTGAAGGAGGAAGGCTATAACTCCATTTTGCAACGCCATGCCATACCCTGTGGACGGCGCTTAATTGGAGCCAATTTCCTCCTACAACAAGACAATGACCCAAAGCACAGCTCCAAACTATGCAAGAACTATTTAGGGAAGAAGCAGTCAGCTGGTATTCTGTCTATAAAGGAGTGGCCAGCAGTCACTGGATCTCAACCCTATTGAGCGGTTGTTGGATCAAGCAAAGTTTGAAGGACAATTATTATTTCAATTAAAAATCATTATTTATAACCTTGTCAATGTCTTGACTATTTTTCCTATTCATTTTGCAACTCATTTCAATTATATTTTCATGGAAAACAAGGAAATGTATAAGTGACCTCAAACTTTTGAATGGTAGAGTACGTTAAAGTTGTAAACGTTAATGACCCTAATATAAGTCAATCTCTCTTACCGACACATTTCTCAGCCAGCTCGTCCACAAACTGCTCAGCCAGTCTGGGGTTCCAGTCCCGAGTGTGGATCTCAAGGATTTGCCTTCGGGCCTAGGAACAGAGAGAAAAAGACAAAGACCGAAAGAAGGAGAGGGAAATACAGGGATAGAGAAACATTTAATAAATAACAAAAACCACCCTGCTCACACCACAGTGGGTTTTTGGTCTCTCTGCCAGCTGTCTCCCTCTGTGTGTGTGTGTGTGTGTGTGTAGAAAATGTTGACGTATGTAACCATAAAACATGATGTTATCATCCCCACCCCATACTGTTTTGAAAGCCTGGGCAGAGGGTAAGTGCAGGCAAATATTTTTCTAATAGTCCTTTCTGGTGGAAGAGCTTCAGCATGGAGCAGGTTAGAGTGTGTGTGTGTGTGTGTGTGTGTGTGTGTGTGTGTGTGTGTGTGTGTGTGTGTGTGTGTGTGTGTGTGTGGGGCGCTGTGATGGAGCAGTGAAGAATGGGCAGTCTTACTGTAGTGACATCCTTGGCTGGATAGAAGCAGTCTACAGTCTTCACAACTGGGTAATAATTGCTTTATTTGCCTCAAAATATCAGAAAAATAAATGCTACTGTTTGTTCTACCTATTGTCAAGCTGTGATTGAGAATAGCCTATGCCTAGGCTGTATAGAATTTCACTCATGTAATCCACAAGTTGAAGTTACGAACTGTAGTTTATTTGCCAACACCTACGAAGGTGTTGTCCTGAAGTTGTGGATTACATGAGTGAAATTCTATACAGCCTAGGCATAGGCTATTCTCAATCACAGCTTTACAATAGGAAGAACAAACAGTAGCATTTATTTTTCAGATAGATAGATAGATAGATAGATAGATAGATAGATAGATAGATAGATAGATAGATAGATAGATAGATAGATAGATAGATAGATAGATAGATAGATAGATAGATAGATAGATAGATAGATAGATAGATAGATAGATAGATAGATAGATAGATAGATAGATAGATAGATAGATAGATAGATAGATAGATAGATAGATAGATAGATAGATAGATAGATAGATAGATAGATAGATAGATAGATAGATAGATAGATAGATAGATAGATAGATAGATAGATAGATAGATAGATAGATAGATAGATAGATAGATAGATAGATAGATAGATAGATAGATAGATAGATAGATAGATAGATAGATAGATAGATAGATAGATAGATAGATAGATAGATAGATAGATAGATAGATAGATAGATAGATAGATAGATAGATAGATAGATAGATAGATAGATAGATAGATAGATAGATAGATAGATAGATAGATAGATAGATAGATAGATAGATAGATAGATAGATAGATAGATAGATAGATAGATAGATAGATAGATAGATAGATAGATAGATAGATAGATAGATAGATAGATAGATAGATAGATAGATAGATAGATAGATAGATAGATAGATAGATAGATAGATAGATAGATAGATAGATAGATAGATAGATAGATAGATAGATAGATAGATAGATAGATAGATAGATAGATAGATAGATAGATAGATAGATAGATAGATAGATAGATAGATAGATAGATAGATAGATAGATAGATATAGACACACCGTATCTAGTTTTTTAATAGGTTTAACCTATAGCCTAATGCCCATCCATCCGACAGATCAACATTTTGCGCTGCTTTGTTGGAATTCTCCACTCTGTCTGGCCTACATTCCTCTCATGTTCTGTATCACATATTTATTGAAGTAGGCTATAGCAAATGGTAGTAGCAAAATAAATTACTCAAAGTCACTTATGTGCTGCCCTGCGAGACTCTGTTCTTTACTGCAGGGCGCCAGCCAAGTTCAAGTAGGCTAAACCATCGTCTATTACATAACGATGTCGACAATCATCGTGGTAATATCGCCCAACCTTAGTGTGTGTCTCTGCTGAGGTCGACTGATTGCTATGTACCGCTGGACTGGCACACAGTCACACACACACACAGAAACACTAAACTGGGACTAATGTGTGGAGTACACACACACACAAAGAGCAGCGGCTGGAACACACACACAAACAAGGATGACACCATCTTAAACAAGGATAAAACTCCAAAAAACATACTATGCCAGCCATAGACATACTTTAAAATTATTGGGATTACAGTATCAACACGTCACCAACATAGTGTATTCACTGATTGGGATTACAGTATCAACACGTCACCAACATAGTGCATACACTGATTGGGATTACAGTATCAACACGTCACCAACATAGTGTATTCACTGATTGGGATTACAGTATCAACACGTCACCAACATAGTGTATTCACTGATTGGGATTACAGTATCAACACGTCACCAACATAGTGTATTCACTGATTGGGATTACAGATCAACACATCAACATAGTGTATTCATTGTGCCATAATCCTATACATGATTCATATTGACAGGTGTGTTGAAATTGTTAACTACCCCACTTCCTCACCTCCTTGTCAGGCAGGTTGAAGAGGAACTCCCTGTCAAAGCGTCCAGGCCTCCGTAGAGCAGGGTCTATGGAGTCCAGTCTATTGGTAGCACCGATCACCACGATTTCCCCTCGGCTGTCCAGGCCATCCATCAACGCCAGCAGAGTGGACACTATGGAGCTGGAGGTGGACAGGAAAGAGGGATAGTGAGGGAGAGAGGGAAGAGAGAGATTATGGTCAAACCATAGTAAAAAACTGATCACTCACTTTCATTATTGATTATCAGAGACCATCAAACGGAGATATCAAAACCAAACTGCTACTCCTGCTTCAAATAGTACCTGTGTATCTGGTCCTGTCTGCTGGAGCGCACTGGGGCCAGCCCGTCTATCTCATCAAAGAAGATTATGGAAGGCCTCATCAGGTATGCCTAGAAGAGAGAGGAACACACAACCTTAACACAATGATCACGAAAATCTAACAACTCTCACAAAGTAACAACACTGGACTAGATGTCTTCACGGATCCACCTGTACCCGAATCTCCGGAACCCAGCAGGTCCGGATCCAGAATTCTAAATAATGTCACGGTCTGGGTCAGATCTGATATGGATTGTCACGGGTAAGTGTAGTTTTAACTGACTGTTCCGGAAGAGCCCGTACAGATCAGAACGCGACTACTGCAGTAGAAAAAGAGACATTTTATCATTTATGCTGCTGCTCTTGCTTTTCACGAGAGTGGAGCGTGTAGCTTGTTGACGGCCAATCAAAGCCGAATAGGCTACAGTCAGAGCCTCGCTACGTGTGTTGCAAAAGTTAGGCGATACACTTTATATACAAAAGTATGAAGACACCCCTTCAAATTAGTGGATTCGGCTACATCAGCTGACAGATGTATAAAAATCGAGCACACAGCCATGCAATCTCCATAGACAAAACATTGGTAGTAGAATGGCCTTCCTGAAGAGCTAAGTGACTTTGAACATGGCACCGTCATAGGATGCCACCTTTCCAACAAGTCAGTTGGTCAAATTTCAGCCCTTGCTATAGCTGCCCCGATCATCTGTAAGTGCTGTTATTGTGAAGTGGAAACGTCTAGGAGCAACAACGGCTCAGCCTTCAAGTGGTATGCCACACAAGCTCACAGAATTGTCTGTCCTCGGTTGCAACACTCACTACAGAGTTCCAAAACTGCCTCAAAGCAACGTCAGCACAATAACTGTTAGTCCGGAGCTTCATGAAATGGGTTTTCATGACCGAGTTGCCGCACACAAGCCTAAGATCACCATACGCAATGCCAAGCGTCAGCTGGGCTGGAGTGGTGTAAAGTTCTCCGCCATTGGACTCTGGAGAAATGGAAACGCGTTCTCTGGAGTGATAAATCACATTTCGCCATCTGGCAGTCCGACAAACTAATCTGGGTTTGGGGGATGCCAGGAGAACGCTACCTCCCCCAATGCATAGTGCCAACTGTAAAGTTCGGTGGAGGAGGAATAATGGTCTGGGGCTGTTATTCATGGTTCGGGCTAGGCCCCTTAGTTCCAGTGAAGGGAAATCTTAACGCTACAGCATACAATGACATTCTGTGCTTCCAATTTTGCAGCAACCGTTTGGGGAAGGTCCTTTCCTGTTTCAGCATGACACCTCATTTGATGATCTAGTTTCATTGGTGGAGTTTAAACACTTGATCGATGTATATATCATAGAATTGTCTTTAGGACAGCTGTTTTAGTCAATACTTTTTTACGTAATATGTAATTGTTGTACTGTATGTGTGTTTATAGTTTTGTTTAATGTTGTGTTAGTGTATGTAAGTTGTTTTGTCTGTAACGTTGTTCCCCCTGCTGCTATTGGACCAGGTCTCTCTTGGAAAAGAGATGTTATCTCAATGGGAAAACCTTTATAAATAAAGGTTAAATAAAATTAAAATAAATGCCCCTGTGCACAAAGCGAGGTCCATACAGAAATTGTCGAGAAGAAGATGTGGAAGAAGATGACTGGCCTGCACAGAGCCCTGACCTCAACCCAATCGAACACCTTTGGGATGAATTGGAACGTCGACTGCAAGCCAGGTCTAATCGCCCAACATCAGTGCCCGACCTCACTAACGCTCGTGGCTGAATGGAAGCAAGTCCCCGCAGCAACGTTCCAACATCTATTGGAAAGTCTTCTCAGAAGAGCGTAGTTATTTGTAACTGTAGGATGAGAAAGTGCATGCACTGCAGCCTCAGTTAGCCTAGCTAGCTAACTTTAGCTAGCTTCTCCCAGTTTGATGCAGTCAAGATGGGTACTACGTAATCATATTTGATTCTAAATAACCTAGCTGTGGCTATTATTAGTCTGCTATTGCACGAGTAAGCTTGGATGGTTGCCGTCACTCGCTCACAGTACAGCCTCTCCCCGCCTGCTAAAGCTACACCTCTCTCCCTCACCTCATACTTTATCAGCTCTGGTTAATAAAGTAGCATAAAAAAATTCCAGGTCTTTATGGAACGGGTCTAGTTGTCTTCGGATCCGTTCGGAAGGGGTCTCTATATATTTTTTATTAATTTATGCATATCGGGTCCGGGTGGTTAAGCCCCAGGTCCATTTCAGAACAGGTCCAACTGAAGACCTCTACTCTGGACTGATAAGTCTTGGCTCGAGCTCACCTGGTCGAAGAGCAGGCGTAGCTGTCGTTCTGATTCACCGACCCACTTGCTGAGGCAGTCGGCTCCCTTCCTCATGAAGAAAGACACTTTCTTGTCACCTTGACTACACTCGTTGGCCAAAGCCCGCGCTACTAGGGTCTTTCCTGTACCTGGTGGGCCGTAGAACAGACACCCTCTGTGGGGGAGAGAAAGAGCGAGAGACAGAGGGGTAAATAACAAGTCTCACTTTTATTGAATGAGGAACTACACATTGTGACCATTCAGTTTTTCCTCATCTGGCTTGTTGAAATGAAATAACAGTTATAAATGGCAAACAAAGAAGGATACATGCTTGATATGTCTGAACATGAATAATGTGAGTTTCCAGGTGGCTTTGCTCTTTACCTTGGTGGCTGAATCTTGAACCTCTCGAAAACCTCTGGGTAGAGGAGAGGGAAGACCACCATCTCTTTCAGGGACTGGATGTGGTTGGACAGCCCTCCTACGCTGTCAAACTTCACTGAGGTGTCCAGATTCATGGGGTCCACATCAGCGAGGCTAGCTCCCACCTTGGCCCTGTCCCTCAGCACCCCACTGGCCAGGTCCTCTGCTCGCAAGTTCATAGGCAGACACCTTTACAAATAACAAGTGTTAGCACTGTGCTTCCAGATATATCTGCAGCTCAACACTGATAGACCAGTGAAGGACAGTCGATGTGCTGTGGTCCTTTGTAGCTCAGTTCGTTGAGCATGGTTTCAATCCCCGGGACCCCCCATAGGTAAAATGTATGCACGCATGACTACGTCACTTTGGATAAAAGCGTCTGCTAAATTGCCTATATTATAAATGTATTATTGCTGTGAGCTTTCTGGTGCACAACGGCTGCTGTGTATCACTAGGGGTGTTAGAGTGGTCGTACTACCGCAACACCGGCGGTCACGAGTCATGATGGCAGTCAAATTCCATGTGACCGTTTAGTCACGGTAATTAGGCTTCTCCAAGCTCTGATGCTGCTGATGGTCATTAGTAACCTACCAAACTTGCTAACTGCCTGGTACTCAGCACTCTATTGTCCCTCTAATCACTCTGACATCAATGCAAATGTAATTGAAAATCTAATCAAAGACTTCATGAGAGCCCATGAGCTCATGTTGCGCAACATTTCTATAGGCTAGGCCTACTATATCTATCTATTTACCTAATATTAAGCACATTACTTCGCTTTACAACAGGAGTATAAGCCTACCTGGCTGGCATGAAAATGGAACCATGGGAAATGCATCCTCCCTTCATTATTTAAGTGCATAGATGTGTCTTTTTCCCCATGCCCCTGTTCTGAGAAAGGTGCATAACGGTCCATTCTAAATCCAAACTAATTTCACACATATTATTTAGTGTACAGTGCATTCAGAAAGTATTCAGAACCATTGACTTATTCCACGTTACATTACAGCCTTAAAGTGTCTCCCCCAAATCAAATACACACAATACCCCATAATGACAAAGCAAAAAAAGGTAATACAAATAAGAAAACTGAAATATGTAAATGTGTTAAGTATTCAAACCCTTTACTCAGTACTTTGTTTAATCACCTTTGCCAGCCTCGAGTCTTGTGACAAGCTTGTCACAAGTCCAGGCACTGGATGGGCCACTCAAGTACATTCAGAGATATGTCCCGAAGCCACTCCTGCGTTGTCTTGGCTGTGTACTTAGGGTCGTTGTCCTGTTGGATGGTGAACTTCTCCCCAGTCTGAGGTCCCGAGCAGGTTTTCAGCAAGGATCTCTGTACTTTGCTGCAGTTATCTTTCCCTCGATCCTGACTAGTCTCCCAGTCCCTGCCGCTGAAAAACATCCCCACAACATGATGCTGCCACCACCATGCTTCAACGCAGGGATGGTGCCAGGTTTCCTCCAGACGTGACTCTTGGCATTCAGGCCAAATAGTTCAGTCTTGGTTTCATCAGACCAGAGAATCTTGTTTCTCATGGTCTGAGAGTCTTTAGGTGCCTTTTGGCAAACTCCAAGCGGGCTGTCATACGCCTTTTACTGAGGAGTGGCTTCTGTCTGGCCACTCTACCATAAAGGCCTGATAATGGAGTACTGCAGAGATGGTTGTCCTTCTGGAAGGTTCTTCCATCTCCACAGAGGATCTCTGGAGGGTTCAGTGACCATCAGGTTCTTGGTCATCTCCCTGACCAAGGCCCTTCTCCCCCGATTGCTCAGTTTGGCTGGGGCGTACAGCTCTAGGAAGAGTCTTGCTAGTTCCAAACTTCCTAAATGGAAGAATGATAGAAGCCACTGTGTTCTTGGGGACCTTCAATGCTGCAGAAATGTTATTGGTACCCTTCCCCAGATCTGTGACTCGACACAATCCTGTCGCGGAGCTCTATGGACAATTCCTTCAACCTCATGGCTTAGTTTCTGCTCTGACATGCGCTGTCAACTGTGGGACCTTATATAGACAGCTGTGTGCCTGTCCAAATCATGTCCAATCAATTGAAATGTACCACAGGTGGACTCCAATCAAGTTGTAGAAACATCAAGGATGATCAATGGAAACAGGATGCATCTGAGCTCAATTTCGAGTCTCATATCAAAGGGTCTGAATACTTTTTGTAAATAATGTTGTTTTTAATGTTTTTTTTTTTTTTATCAATTTGGGGAAAAATCTAAAAACCTGTTTTCGCTTTGTCATTATGGGGTATTGTGTAGATTGATGAGGATTTTATTTTATTTAAGCAATTTTAGAATACGTCTGTAACGTAACAAAATGTGGAATAAGTCAAGGGGTCTGAATACTTTCCGAATGGACTGTATGTAAAGGCAACATTAAATTAAGAATAGTCTGATTGACTAATATTGTCACCCATCACTTGTGAATGATGTCCAGCTTGTGCAGTAAGGCAAGAAACAGCTTGAATACTTTTGTGATTTCTTCAAATCATAGTCACACACTTCATATAGCCTAGCCCATAGACCTATATGCTTTGATAACATTTCTAAATGTTTAAATTTTTTTACCTTAATTTAACTAGTCAAGTCAGTTAAGACAAATTCTAACTTACAATGACGGCCTACCGGTGAACAGTGGATTAACTGCCTTGTTCAGGGGCAGAATGACAGATTTTTACCTTGTCAGCTCAGGGATACGATCCAGCAACCTTTCGGTTACTAGTCCAACACTCTAACCACTAGGCTACCTGCCCACCCTGAAGTGGCCAAATAACTTCTTAAAATTAAGCACTTTATAACCGGTGTAGCACCTAATTGGCATACATTGGCTGCGGTCGAGTTTCAAGTTTGGGAAATAATTTTCTCCAAAAGATTTAACCTTTATAATAAAGCATTAAATGCATAATTCTGTCATCACTTTTGAGAACTTGGCAAATGCAATTGAAAATCACAACACTTATCAAACCTATCATAGTTTTAAAACTCACCTCACTGTGATGATCAATTTGAAGAAAGTTCAACAGCAGGTTGAAACAGCGCTTTCTAAGGTGAAAATTCATTCAAAACATCCATATGCATATAAGAGCTGATGCATAGGCTTATGAGCCCAAGCCCCAAAACTAGATTAAAATGATTGTGCCATTATACAATACATAGCCTACCACATATTATGCATGGCAGAAGAGCATAAAACTAAACTGATTTAAGATGTCTTTGAAACATAATGGCTGTAGCCTTTGAGTGTGGACTGGATTATTATACATACTGGATGGACTGATTACCTTATGCTACGCTCCAAAATGTCTATCATGAGTCTGGGAGAGAACGTATAGTCCTAGGACTAGGTGATGCTGTTGGTTCATTGATGGTGTAGGGCGGCTTACAGAGCCAACAATTAGTGAATTTGTATATGATTTTGAATATCCTAGTAATAGGAATTTGTTTTCTATTTTCATAACTAATTGAGTGACATTAGCTATACAGAATATCTCACCACGTGTTTCCATCTCCTCCTCGCTCTCCTTTATTCCTTTCTAGAGCGCGCAGACGGGCTGTCAACAGTTTAGTGAAATGTGTTTTGTTGAAAAAACATGTTAATATCGATGTTCCCAAACAGATTACACTTGGTTTTCCAATTTTTTTTTTTTATTTAATTTTTTTATTTCACCTTTATTTAACCAGGTAAGCTAGTTGAGAACAAGTTGTCATTTACAACTGCGACCTGGCCAAGATAAAGCAAAGCAGTGTGACACAAACAACAGAGTTACACATAGAATTAACAAGCGTACAGTCAATAACACAATAGAAAAAGTCTATATACAGTGAGTGCAAATGGCGTGAGGAGGTAGGCAATAAATAGGCCATAGTAGCGAAGGACTGAGTAGCTACAGGAACAAGGTTAGAGAGCCCATGGCATACAGAGTCTGGGTGAAATATCACCTATCGGGCAGCGAGGGCATGCTCCTCAAACAGGTATATCACCTATCGGGCAGCGAGGACATGCTCCTCAAACAGGTATATCACCTATCGGGCAGCGAGGGCATGCTCCTCAAACAGGTATATCACCTATCGGGCAGCGAGGACATGCTCCTCAAACAGGTATATCACCTATCGGGCAGCGAGGGCATGCTCCTCAAACAGGTATATCACCTATCAGGCAGCGAGGACATGCTCCTCAAACAGGTATATCACCTATCGGGCAGCGAGGACATGCTCCTCAAACAGGTATATCACCTATCGGGCAGCGAGGACATGCTCCTCAAACAGGTATATCACCTATCAGGCAGCGAGGGCATGCTCCTCAAACAGGTATATCACCTATCAGGCAGCGAGGGCATGCTCCTCAAACAGGTATATCACCTATCAGGCAGCGAGGACATGCTCCTCAAACAGGTATATCACCTATCGGGCAGCGAGGACATGCTCCTCAAACAGGTATATCACCTATTGGGCAGCGAGGGCATGCTCCTCAAACAGTGGTTGATGTGCAGAGTGAAGTAAGTGGTGTTGTATTTATTTCTCAGCTGGTCATATTATGCTCCGCTATAAAACCCAAGTAAGTAGCCTACAAAATGGACCAGCGGGAAAGCTCACGGCCTCCATTCCTATTGGAGAGCATACAGATGACGTCTTTTTCCCCTCCCCCTGTTCCTGTCCATTTGATAATGGCCCATTCTAAATCAAAACACATTTTATATATTAGTAAAGACCAGATTAAATTGAGAATAGTCTGATGGGTGAAAATCAGTTGATGAGAGCACAGCTGTGCAGCCTGAGGCCAGGAACAGAACAAGCCTTTTCTGCTTCTTTCTCAAATCAATAGCAGATAGTCGCTCCATGCAGCCCTTATACGCTTTGATTTCTAAGAGATTCTAAGGTTTGTATCATTCACAACTAAAGTTGTTCTTCTTACTATAAAATATATAAAATGATGACACAGGACTTAAGCATATCCAAGCCTACAGCATGGAGCAGAGCCAGATAACATACAGGCCAACTCATTCTGTTCTTCTGAAACACATTTTCTTCATATCATGTTTCTTTAGACCCGTCTAAAATAAATAATGGATTTGTAGTGATGATGTATATTACATTGATTTAGACTTCTTTTGTAGATGACACACATCAGCAGCTTGTATGTGTGGAGGCCTGGTTATGTTTACATCTTTATGTTAATTAACGGTCAGTTACCTTCAGACCGGCAGTCTTTTGCATGACAATAACCAGCTGACAGAATTTCATGACCGCCACAGCCCTATATATCTCCACCCTGTGTACATACAGTATGGGTGATGCTGGGAACTAGTGAAAAGCCACTTATGAATTGTATCTAATATCAAAATCCACCAGGTGAGTGACAGAGAGAGGAGAGGTATTCACCTGTTCCTGGCCCGGGTCATGCTCTTGCTTTTCCTCCTCTCAAATCTCTCCTCGTCAGACGACGACGTGGTGTCGCTACTGTGGATGGCATGTTTCTTCACTCTGGACCAGAGGAGAGGAGAATAAAGACAAATCGCTCCATATTACTCCATGTCAATGTAGGTAAGCAGGGTTTTCTTATAAATAATTGTTCATGCGGGGTACAAGACCAACCGTAGATGGCTTCTCCTAGCTGGAGATCTGTGGGTGTCAAACAGGGAGGGATTGGTTTGTTTTCTGTTGACTGGCTCTGGGATGCAATCATAGACACAGAAGATGTAAAAAGCAGCAGCACTCAAGAGGTATAAAACAAAGACTACCAATAAATGTTTTCATGCAAGAAAAGGAAAGCTTCAGGCAACTTAGGGGGCCAGTTTCCCAGACCCAGATTAAGTCTACTCCTTGACTAAAAGCCACGCTCATTGGCGAATCTGGGGACGGAAAACCATCCCTTAGGGCTTGCAAAAACAATAAAAAATAAAATAAAAAACACGAAATAATATTTGTTTTCCCTTTACCGATAGGTGGCGCCTCGTATCTCTGTACAGTCTTGCGCTGCCTCAGGTTGTACGGTCTGTCATTCTCCTCTCCTACCTCCTCTGCCTCATCTCCATCATCCTCATCCTCTGCTTCGTCATCCTCTTCTTCCCCGTGAGACTCTGAGAAAGTAAACAAGTAAAATATGCTTTTTATTTATTTAATACTTTTTGCCCCTTTTTTCTCCCCAATTTCATGGTATCCAATTAGTAGTTACAGTCTTGTCCCATCGCTGCAACTCCCGTAGGGACTCAGGAGAGGCGAAGGTCGGGAGCCACGTGTCCTCTGAAACACGACCCCACAAAGCCACACTGCTTTTTGACACTGCTCGCTTAACCCAGAAGCGCCAATGTGTCGGAGGAAACACCGTACAACTGGTGACTGAAGTCAGCATGCATGCACCCGGCCCGCCACAAGGAGTCGCTAGAGTGCGATGGGACAAGGACATCCCGGCCGGCCAAACCCTCCCCTAACCCGGACAACCTGGCCAATTGTGCGCAGCTTCATGGGTCTCCCGGTTGCGCGACAGCCTGGGATCGAACCCGGGTCTGTAGTGACGCCTCTAGCAGAGCCTTAGCAGTGCCTTATGGAAAAAAATGTATGAAATGTATGCATTCACTACTGTAAGTCGCTCTGGATAAGAGCGTCTGCTAAATGACTAAAATGTAAATGTAATCACTGGGGAGGCCCTAAAATATTATATTTTAAATGTAGTCTGAACCTCAAGCAACACAGACCTGTAACTATGACAAAACTACAGTTCTCACAGTCTCTGTACAGATTTACAAGCCATCCCAACTAAGTCAAACCTTCAGTCCCCTCTTCCTCCTCCTCCTCCTCTTCCTCCTCTGTCTTGCTCATGGCTTTGTGATGCGCCTGCATGCCAAAGGTGTTCCTGCGCAGTGACTTCCTCCTCTTCACACGAGAATACATATCCATGTTTTCCTAGAAGATCAGGAGTAGAGTCAGGTTCAGCTTGCTGGCTTGCCATCATAACGTCCACCAATGGAGTTAGTTACTAACAACCCACTTTCATATTGCCATGGTGCATTTTATTTATGGAATGATACAGATTGATTGACAGACTCACCACCTCAGTGTCAGTCCACATGCGAAGTCTCTCCACCTCCCTGTTCTGTCTGATGCTGCTGATGTTGTCCATCTCCTGAAGAACTGCCTCCGCCGTGCTGACAATACACACATCGTCATCAGAAGTATCAAACACAGATGCATATGAATGAGTTCACCGAAGTTCTACATGTAAGGCTAAGCCGATCATCATGTTACACACCTTCATATCTACCCATCACTGTCCACCTGTCTGCCAACCATTAACCTGTTTAGGATAGGGGGCAGTATTTTCACGGCCGGATAAAAAAACGTACCCGATTTAATCTGGTTATTACTCCTGCCCAGAAACTAGAATATGCATATAATTGTTTGATTTGGATAGAAAACACCCTAATGTTTCTAAAACTGTTTGAATGGTGTCTGTGAGTATAACAGAACTCATATGGCAGGATAAAACCTGAGAAGATTCCATGCAGGAAGTGCCCTCTCTGACCATTTCTTGGCCTTCTATAGCCTCTTTATGGAAAATAGAGGATCTCTGCTGTAACGTGACATTTTCTAAGGCTCCCATTGGCTCTCAGAAGGCGCCAGAACGGGGAATGATGACTCTGCAGTCCCTGGCTGAAAAACAGTAGCGCATTTGGATAGTGGTCAATCTGAGAACAATGAAACGGGCGCGTGCATGCACGTGAAGAGTCCATTTTACATTTTCAGTCTATGAACGAAAACGACATCTCCCGGTCGGAATATTATCGCTATTTTACGAGAAAAATCGCATAAAAATTGATTTTAAACAGCGTTTGACATGCTTCGAAGTACGGTAATGGAATATTTTGACATTTTTTGTCACGATACGCGCCGGCGCGTCACCCTTCGGATAGTGTCTTGAACGCAAGAACAAAACGCCGCTATTTGGATATAACTATGGATTATTTGGAACCAAAACAACATTGGGTGTAAACTAGAAGTCCTGGGAGTGCATTCTGACGAAGAACAGCAAAGGTAATCCAATTTTTCTTATAGTAAATCTGAGTTTGGTGAGTGTCAAACTTGGGTGTCAAAATAGCTAGCCATGATGGCCGGGCTATCTACTCAGAATATTGCAAAATGTGCTTTCACCGAAAAGCTATTTTAAAATCTGACACCGCGATTGCATAAAGGAGTTCTGGATCTATAATTCTTAAAATAATTGTAATGCTTTTTGTGAACGTTTATCGTGAGTAATTTAGTAAATTCACCGGAAGTTTCGGTGGGTATGCTAGTTCTGAACATCACATGCTAATGTAAAAAGCTGGTTTTTGATATAAATATGAACTTGATTGAACAAAACATGCATGTATTGTATAACATAATGTCCTAGGAGTGTCATCTGATGAAGATCAAAGGTTAGTGCTGCATTTAGCTGTGGTTTTGGTGACATTATATGTTAGCTTGAAAAATGGGTGTGTGATTATTTCTGGCTGCGTACTCTCCTGACATAATCTAATGTTTTGCTTTCGTTGTAAAGCCTTTTTGAAATCGGACAATGTGGTTAGATAAAGGAGAGTCTTGTCTTTAAAATGGTGTAAAATAGTCATATGTTTGAGAAATTGAAGCCTTTGGATTTCTGAGGTGTTTGTAATTCGCGCCACGCCCTATCATTGGATATTGGAGCGGTGTTCCGCTAGCGGAACATCTAGATGTAAGAGGTTAAAACAAGGAGATTCACGGTCCACCTCGTCGCGGTTTTCACTTTCTGCTTTACAGATCCACCACCGCCAGGTCACACACATTCATTATTTTGTCAAATATTAAGTCTATTAAAATGATCAGTTTGAATGGAAAACCTTTATCTGGTAGTACTGTTGATCTCTGGTTGAGGTGTGTGTGCCTGTGTTTCCGGTATCCAGTAATAGCCAGCTTTTGTCCATTAAAAAGAAATTGCCGCTGGCCGAATAATGCAAAAATAATGCTTTGTGGCCTATTCATTTATGGAAATACCAGTCAATGGAAATACATTTGACTGGTCATTCTTATCTATAGGTTCATTAGCATAGTTTTGTGGAATAAAATTGGTGTGTGTGTAAAGTATATCGGTTATGCATGTTATTTATCACATGCGTACAGCATACAGATACAGAGCCTTTGAGTGGAAAATCTGTCAGACTGTGCCAGAGCTGCTGCTGCAGCATCTTGTTGTGCATTCAAGACAACCAGGAACTCTGAAAAATACGAGGTCAAATCATGACGTCGGTGATCTTCAGGCCGCAAAGTCAGAGCTCTAGAAAGAGGCCCGAGTTGGAATACCGTTCAAAACTATTCTTTCCAGTCGGAGCTAGTTTATTCATCATTTTCTTGAACGCTCTGAAGTCTGAAATTGGAGATTTTTAAGTTCCCAGTTGTTTTGAACGCGGCATCAAATGTCAATGGAAGGCAGGCTTCATCAGCGCGTCACACACCACTGCAATGAGCTGGAGGCAGTCTGCATTTTGAAAACATATACTTAATTGTTTGAAACCTGAATGTTTTAATACATATGAGGCATGTCTTACCTTGCTTCAAATTAGCCTATTAGATCTCCTATCTTTCAGCATTTCTAGTGGATATTTTCATCTCTGTCACATGAAACCTCTCGCATGTGCAGTACCCCTTTAACAATGGTGTTTTCCTACTAATTGAATTATGGAACGAACATTCACACGTAGCCTACTGCCTTGTGTGCATCGCTGTGCTTATAACGTGAATAAATAGTAATTTATCAACATTTTATTCTAAATGTTCTGATCTGTTGCATCAGCCTCATTGCTTTTTAACCGTTTTTTTTTTATGTAGCCTAGGCCTGCTGGTTGTATGACAACTGTCCCAGAGTCTGTTTGGAATAGGTTATTTCTTTCTTGACAAGCTGACCAATAGAATAGGTAGCCTAAACTTTTCTACTATAGTAAATTGACATAGGCTAGTGATTTTTCTGTTCGTTACTCATCTTGTTGGCTGAGGAAATGTACGTGGACAGTTATTCTAACATGTTCAAAGTGCACATCAGAATTCAGTAAGGAAAACCGCACATCGCTGCATCCTCGACTTGCACGTTCTGTTAATATGAATGACCATATTCTAAATGTGATTTGTCACAAGGATAATAAAACAAGGACATTTCAGACATGTGGGAACATTTTGCCTGGCTATTTTCGGCTTAGGGGTTAGGTTACAATTAGGGTTAAGAAGTTTGGGTTAAGGAAAATAGGATTTTGAATGGGAATCAATTGTTTAGTACCCACAAGGATCGTAAAACAAACGTGTGTGTGTGTGTTACCTGTTGACGAGCTGGTCAAAAAGCAGGCTCTGGTTGAGGTGTTCAAACTGGCTCTTCCTCACGCGGCAGCTCCTCTTCAGATCAACATGGCCGTTCATATGAGAGTGGTCTCCTGCCCCGTCCTCCTTATGGGCTGCCGGGGTCAGAGGTTACAGGTCAAAACAAAGCAGTCCAATCTAACGAATACGCCAACTAATACTGTACCAACATGCAAACAATGTAATGGTCTTGGAATAACCAAATGAAAGCTTTGGTAATGAAAATGATGTTACCATGTCCATTTTGCAGGGCGCCAGAGGACAACCTGAAACAACACATTAAGATGTGTCAATATAAACACATGGCAAAAAAAAAAGACTGCTTAGACAGTCAACAACAGATGGGGTTGAATCCACAGTCCACATGGCCAGTACAGGAACTAAACTCAAAACGGCCACAACCCATGCTGTTCCCTTGCCCCCTCACCTGGTGCGGTGGGTGGGCATGACCCAGGAGACCCTCTGGCCCTTGGCCTGGGACGAGGGAGTGATGTCGCTGGAGCTTGGTGGGGTCTGTCTACGGGTCCGCTTCGAGGGAGGGGACATTCGAGGACTGCTAGGACTGCTCACATCACTGCTGGGATCCTTCTGGAGGGGAGGAGAGACAGTGGTTAGAGCGAGAGACAAGATGGAGATGAGAGAGAGAGACAAGATGGAGAGAGAGAGCGAGAGAGAGACAAGATGGAGAGAGAGAGCGAGAGAGAGACAAGATGGAGATGAGAGAGAGAGAGAGAGAGAGACAAGATGGAGATGAGAGAGAGAGAGACAAGATGGAGATGAGAGAGAGAGAGACAAGATGGAGATGAGATGGAGATGAGAGAGAGAGAGACAAGATGGAGATGAGAGAGAGAGAGAGAGAGAGAGACAAGATGGAGATGAGAGAGAGAGAGAGACAAGAGAGAGAGAGAGAGACAAGAGAGAGAGAGAGAGAGACAAGAGAGAGAGAGAGACAAGAGAGAGAGAGAGACAAGAGAGAGAGACAGCGAGAGAGAGAGAGAGAGAGAGAGAGACAAGATGGAGATGAGAGAGAGAGAGAGACAAGATGGAGATGAGAGAGAGAGAGAGAGAGAGACAAGATGGAGATGAGAGAGAGAGAGAGAGAGAGAGAGAGAGAGAGACAAGATGGAGATGAGAGAGAGAGAGAGAGAGAGAGAGAGACAAGATGGAGATGAGAGAGAGAGAGAGAGAGAGAGAGAGAGAGAGAGAGAGAGAGAGACAAGATGGAGATGAGAGAGAGAGAGAGACAAGATGGAGATGAGAGAGAGAGAGAGAGACAAGATGGAGATGAGAGAGAGAGAGAGAGACAAGATGGAGATGAGAGAGAGAGAGAGAGACAAGATGGAGATGAGAGAGAGAGAGAGAGACAAGATGGAGATGAGAGAGAGAGAGAGAGACAAGATGGAGATGAGAGAGAGAGAGAGACAAGATGGAGATGAGAGAGAGAGAGAGACAAGAGAGAGAGATGGAGATGAGAGAGAGAGAGAGACAAGAGAGAGAGAGAGACAAGAGAGAGACAAGATGGAGATGAGAGAGAGAGAGAGAGAGAGAGAGAGAGAGAGAGAGAGAGAGAGAGAGACAAGATGGAGATGAGAGAGAGAGAGAGAGAGAGAGAGAGAGAGACAAGATGGAGATGAGAGAGAGAGAGAGAGAGAGAGAGAGAGAGAGACAAGATGGAGATGAGAGAGAGAGAGAGAGAGAGAGAGAGACAAGATGGAGATGAGAGAGAGAGAGAGAGAGAGAGAGAGAGAGAGAGACAAGATGGAGATGAGAGAGAGAGAGAGACAAGATGGAGATGAGAGAGAGAGAGAGAGACAAGATGGAGATGAGAGAGAGAGAGAGAGACAAGATGGAGATGAGAGAGAGAGAGAGACAAGAGAGAGAGATGGAGATGAGAGAGAGAGAGAGACAAGAGAGAGAGAGACAAGAGAGAGACAAGATGGAGATGAGAGAGAGAGAGAGAGAGAGAGAGAGAGAGAGAGAGAGAGACAAGATGGAGATGAGAGAGAGAGAGAGAGAGAGAGAGAGAGACAAGATGGAGATGAGAGAGAGAGAGAGAGAGAGAGAGAGAGAGAGAGAGAGAGACAAGATGGAGATGAGAGAGAGAGAGAGAGAGAGAGAGAGAGAGAGAGAGAGAGAGAGAGACAAGATGGAGATGAGAGAGAGAGAGAGAGGAGAGAGAGAGAGAGAGAGAGAGAGAGAGAGAGACAAGATGGAGATGAGAGAGAGAGAGAGAGAGAGAGAGAGAGACAAGATGGAGATGAGAGAGAGAGAGAGAGAGAGAGAGAGAGAGACAAGATGGAGATGAGAGAGAGAGAGAGAGAGAGAGAGAGACAAGATGGAGATGAGAGAGAGAGAGAGAGAGAGAGAGAGAGAGAGAGACAAGATGGAGATGAGAGAGAGAGAGAGACAAGATGGAGATGAGAGAGAGAGAGAGAGAGAGAGAGACACAAGATGGAGATGAGAGAGAGAGAGAGAGAGAGAGAGAGAGACAAGATGGAGATGAGAGAGAGAGAGAGAGAGAGAGAGAGAGAGAGACAAGACAGCTAGAGAGCGAGGGAAAGACAGCTAGAGAGCGAGGGAAAGACAGCTAGAGAGCGAGGGAAAGACAGCTAGAGAGCGAGGGAAAGACAGCTAGAGAGCGAGGGAAAGACAGCTAGAGAGCGAGGGAAAGACAGCTAGAGAGCGAGGGAAAGACAGCTAGAGAGCGAGGGAAAGACAGCTAGAGAGCGAGGGAAAGACAGCTAGAGAGCGAGGGAAAGACAGCTAGAGAGCGAGGGAAAGACAGCTAGAGAGCGAGGGAAAGACAGCTAGAGAGCGAGGGAAAGACAGCTAGAGAGCGAGGGAAAGACAGCTAGAGAGCGAGGGAAAGACAGCTAGAGAGCGAGGGAAAGACAGCTAGAGAGCGAGGGAAAGACAGCTAGAGAGCGAGGGAAAGACAGCTAGAGAGCGAGGGAAAGACAGCTAGAGAGCGAGGGAAAGACAGCTAGAGAGAGAGGGAAAGACAGCTAGAGAGAGAGGGAAAGACAGCTAGAGAGAGAGATGAGAGAGAAAGACAGCTAGAGAGAGAGTGAGAGAGAAAGACAGCTAGAGAGAAGATGAGAGAGAAAGACAGCTAGAGAGAAGATGAGAGAGAAAGACAGCTAGAGAGAAGATGAGAGAGAAAGAGAGAGATGAAAGAGAGAAAGTTGTCCCGTTGACAATTTTGATTCTCATTTATTTTTATATTGTAAATATCCAAAATAAGCTATGGCAATATGCACATTCATGCCATTGAAAAGAAAGAGAGAGAAAGAGAGAGAAAGAAAGAGAAAGAAGAGAGAAAGAGAGAGAAAGAGAGAGAGAGAAAAAGAGAGAGAGAAAAAGAGAGAAAGCATCCTAAATGAGATGCTCAAACTCACTAGTGCAAAATTGCAATTGGCTATATTAAAACTGTTTAATTTGATCCTGAGTGTAGGCTATTTCCCTGACATCTGGAATCAAGGACTCATAACCCCAATCTTTAAGAACGGAAACAAATTTGACCCTAACAATTACAGAGGCATTTGTGTGAACAGTAACCTGGGGAAGATTTTCTGTAGTATTATCAATGTAAGAGTTCTAAACTTCCTTAATAAGCACAACGCCTTGAGTAAAAGCCAAATTGGATTTATACCAAAACATCGCACAACTAATCATATTTACAGCTTACACACCCTGATAGATAATCATGTCCACCAAAATAATACCAAAATATATGCTTGCTTTATCGACTTCCAAAAAGCATTTGATTCTATTTGGCATACAGGACTGTTCTACAAAGTTATTGAAAGTGGTGTAGGGGGTAAAACATATGACATAATTAAATCAATGTATACTGGCAATACGTGGAGCATTAAAATTGGTAAGAAAAGAACAGAATTCTTTAACCAGGGGCAGGGCCTTCGCCAGGGTTGCAATCTGAGCCCTGCACTCTTCAATATTTACATTAACGAATTGGCCACTATTCTAGAAAAATCCTCAGCCCCTGGTGTTAGTCTCCACAATTCAGAAGTTAAATGCCTACTCTTCGCAGATGACCTACGCCTGCTGTCACCCACAGCACATGGCCTACAGCAGAGCCTGGACCTGCTAGAGCTGTACTGCCAGACCTGGGTCCTGGCAGTAAACCCCAAAAATACTAAAATAATGATTTTCCAGAGAAGACCCAGATCTCAGGGAATTAGACCAAAGTCCTCAATTGGTACAAAATATATAGAGTACTGTACACACTACAATTACTTAGGTTTAAAAAATAAGCTCAACTGGACACCTTAATGAGGCAGTGAATGAACTGAGAGAGAAAGCACACAGGGCATTCTATGCCATTAAAAAGCAAATTCAAATACCTATTAAAATTTGGCTAAAACTAATTGAATATGTCATTGAACCAATTGCACCTTATGGCAGCGAGGTGTGGGGTCCACTTGCAAAACAAGATTTCATCAAATGGGACAAACACCCCATTGAAACCCTGCATGCAGAGTTCTGTAAGATTCTCCTACATGTCCAGAGGAAAACTACAAACAATGCATGCAGGGCAGAATTAGGCCAATATCCACTAATAATAAAAACTCAAAAAAAGAGCAATTAAGTTTTGGAAACATCTAAAATACAGTGATCCCCTCTCATATCATTACCAAGCCCTGCAATGCCAAGAGCTGAGCAATGAAAAGAGTCCCCTCATCCAACTGGTCCTGGGGCTGAGTTCACAAACCTGTTCTACTAACACACTGAAGCCTCAGGACCAGAACATCCAATCAATCAGAATAAACCAAATTACAACACAGTCAAAACAAAACTACATTGCTAATTGGGAAACACAAGCACAAACATAAAGCAAAATGCAGTGCTACCTGGCCCTAAATGGACAGTACACCGTGGCTAAATATTTATACTGATCAAAACCTTGACATAGTACAGGCTGAGTGAGCACCGCTGTGCCATTGAGAAGGGTAGACACAGGACAACCTGGCTCCCTGTAGAGGAAAGGCTGTGCAACCACTGCACCACAGCAGAACCTGAGACGGAGCTGCATTTCCTGACAAAATGTCAAAAATATAAAACAATTAGAGTGTGTCATTTTCCCAAATTTGAAACCCTTATTCAAGGTTTCAAAGACCTCTCTGATGAGGATAGGCTACCCGTCCTGTTGGGGGAGGACGCAGAGAGCTGTGGGTTGGCAGCGCACTACATTGCTGCCTGCCATAAGTTGAGGGACAGTGTCAACCTGCACATGTAGTCTACTGTATGCTTATTGTTATTGTTGAATGTATGGTTATTTTAACCCTTGGTTAATGTTGTTACTGTTGTCCCGTTGACAATTTTGATTCTCATTTTTATATTGTAAATATCCAAAATAAGCTTTGGCAATATGTACATTGTTACATCATGCCAATAAAGCGAATTGAATTGAGAGAAGACGGAGATATGAGAGAGCGAGAAAGACAGCTAGAGAGAGAGAGAGAAGACGGAGATGAGAGAGAGAGAAGACGGAGATATGAGAGAGAGAGACAGCTAGAGAGAGAGAAAATGGAGATGAGAGAGAGAAAGACAGCTAGAGAGAGAGAGAGAAGATGGAAATGAGAGAGAGAGAAAGACAGCTAGAGAGAGAGAGAAAGACAGCTAGAGAGACAGATAAACAGAGATGGTAAGAGACAGTAGACGAAGTGAGTGAAGCAAAGCCAGACTGGCTGAGAGATATAAAGATGTCTGCTGCAGACTTCCACAGAAGAGATGGAGACAGAGGGAGAAAGGAGACAGACTCCTTAATGCACTGAATGTTTGATTTTTAAAATCTATATACAGTTACATATCGGGATAATATTTCTGACAATACATCGTATCGTTTTGACAATATCGCAATATTATTTTTGTGCTTATTTAACGAGTTACCGGTTTCCGAATTAACTCTTAAAGATAAAGATCTTACATTTCAGTCAGTAATTCATTAATTGTTACCTTCTAATCAGTGTCATTCTGAATATTGCAAAACTCTAGCATAAATGATGAATCAGCAATATACAAATTGGCTTCATTATTTATTTACTTACTAAATAAATCACACAGAATTACATAAACACAAACAGGATAGCTTACACATTGATGACTACATATTGGAGGTCGACCGATTATGATTTTTCAACGCCGATACCGATTATTGGAGGACCCAAAAAAAACCGATACCGATTAACCATCCGATTTAATTATTTATTTGTAATAATGACAATTACAACAATACTGAATGAACGCTGATTTTAACTTAATATAATACATCAATAAAATCAATTTGGCCTTAAATAAATAATGAAACCTGTTCAATTTGGTTTAAATAATGCAAAAACAAAGTGTTGGAGAAGAAAGTAAAAGTGCAATATGTGCCATGTAAAAAAGCTAACGTTTAAGTTCCTTGCTCAGAACATGAGAACATATGAAAGCTGGTGGTTCCTTTTAACAGGAGTCTTCAATATTCCCAGGTAAGAAGTTTTAGGTTGTAGTTATTATAGGAATTATAGGACTATTTCTCTCTATACGATTTGTATTTCATATACCTTTGACTATTAGATGTTCTTATAGGCACTTTAGTATTGCCAGTGTAACAGTACAGCTTCCGTCCCCCTCCTCGCCCCTACCTGGGCTTGAACCAGGAACACATCGACAACAGCCCCCCTCGAAGCAGCGTTACCCATGTAGAGTAAGGAGAACAACTACTCCAAGTCTCAGAGCGAGTGACGTTTGAAACGCTATTAGCGCGCACCCCGCTAACTAGCTAGCCATTTCACATGGGTTACACCAGCCTCATCTTGGGAGTTGACAGGCTTGAAGTCATAAACAGCGCAATGCATTGCGAAGGGCTGCTGGCAAAACGCACAAAAGTGCTATTTTGAATGAATGCTTACGAGCTTGCTGCTGCCTACCATCGCTCAGTCAGACTGCTCTATCAAATCATAGACTTAATTATAACATAATAACACACAGAAATACGAGCCTTAGGTCATTAATATGCTCGAATACGGAAACTATCATCTCAAAAACAAAACGTTATTCCTGTTACATTGCACAACCTTCAATGTTATGTTATAATTACGTAAAATTCTGGCAAATTAGTTCGCAATGAGCCAGGCGGCCCAAACTGTTCCATATACCCTGACTGCGTGGAATGAACACAAAATGACACAATTTCACCTGGTTAATAGTGCCTGCTAACCTGGATTTCTTTTAGCTAAATATGCAGTTTTAAAAATATATACTTCTGTGTATTGATTTTAAGAAAGGCATTGGTTAGTTAATGGTTAGGTACAGTCGTGCAACGATTGTGCTTTTTTCGCAAATGCGCTTTTGTTAAATCATCCCCCATTTGGCTTAGTCGGCTGTCTTTGTTAGGAAGAAATAGTCTTCACAGTTCGCAACGAACCAGGCGGCCCAAACGGCTGCATATACCCTGACTCTGCAAGAAAAGTGACACATTTTCCCTAGTTAAAAGAAATTCATGTTAGCAGGCAATATTAACTAAATATGCAATTTAAAAATATATACGCGTGTATTGATTTCAAGAAAGGCATTGATGCTTATGGTTGGAGCAACGTGTACCTAAGCGATTATATGCAACGCAGGACAGGCTAGATAAACTAGTAATATCATCAACCATGTGTAGTTAACTAGTGATTATGATTGATTGATTATTTTTTATAAGATAAGTTTAATGCTAGCTAGCAACTTACCTTGGCTTCTTACTGCATTCGCGTAACAGGCAGGCTCCTCGTGGAGTGCAATGTAAAGCAGGTGGTTAGAGCTTTGGACTAGTTAACTGTAAGGTTGCAAGATTGAATCCCTGAGCTGACAAGGTAAAAATCTGAAATCGGCCCTAATTAATCAGTCATTCCGATTAATCGGTCGACCTCTAATATAGACATAACCTGAAAGGCCACTCGGCAAGGAAGAAGCCACTGCTCCAAAACCGCCATAAAAAAAAGCCAGACTACGGTTTGCAACTGCACATGGAGACAAAGAGCATACTTTTTGGAGAAATGTCCTCTGGTCTGATGAAACAAAAATAGAACTGTTTGGCCATAATCACCATCATTATGTTTGAAGGAAAAAGGGGGAGGCTTTTAAGCCGAAGAACACCATCCCAACCGTGAAGCACGGGGGTGGCAGCATCATGTTGTGGGGGTGCTTTGCTGCAGGAGGGACTGCTGCACTTCACAAAATAGATGGCATCATGAGGAAGGAACATTATGTTGATATATTGAAGCAACATCTCAAGACATCAGTCAGGAAGTTAAAGCTTGGTCGCAAATGGGTCTTCCAAATGGACAATGACCCCAAGCATACTTCCAAAGTTGTGGCAAAATGGCTTAAGGACAACAAAGTCAAGGTATTGGAGTGGCCATCACAAAGCCTGACCTCAATCCTATAGAACATTTGTGGGCAGAACTGAAAAAGCGTGTGCGAGCAAGGAGGCCTACAAACCTGACTCAGTTACACCAGCTCTGTCAGGAGGAATGGGCCAAAATTCACCCAACTTATTGTGGGAAGCTTGTGGAAGGCTAACTGAAACGTTTGACCCAAGTTAAACAATTTAAAGGCAATGCTACCAAATACTAATTGAGTGTATGTACATTTCTGACCCACTGAGAATGTGATGAAAGAAATAAAAGCTTGAATAAATCATTCTCTCAAACTATTATTCTGACAAAATAAAGTGGTGATCCTAACTAACAGGGAATTTTTACTTGGATTAAATGTCAGGAATTGTGAAAAACTGAGTTTAAATGTATTTGACTAAGGTGTATGTAAACTTCTGACTTCAACTGTACACATCTACCTCAATTACTTCGCACCCCTACACATCTACTCATTACTGGTACCCCGTGTATACAGCCAAATTATCATTCCTCATTTTGTACTTATTCCTTTTTTCCTCTGCATTGTTGGGAAGTGCCCGTAAGTAAGCATTTCACTGTTCATCTAAACTTGCTGTTTACAAAGCATGTGACAAATAAAATGACTAATATTGTATCCTGAGGTCCCTGGCGATTCCCAGCCCTACTGAACCATACCCCAATGAGGAGGATAAAGAGATGCCATGTCCTTGGTACTTGTATGTCCTTTAGTCTGTAAGCCTCCCTTCCTTATTGATACAACACAATAGCCTGTCTGATGCCATAGACCACTGCTAGCAGCCTACAGGGAGACTAGTCTGACTATCACCCAGATGAGACGAGGAGAAATGTGCATCACACATCAATGACTGAACAGAACACAGTCCTTACGTACAATCTTTCACTCAGCATTCCATTCACACTTGCTCTCTCTCTCACTGTTCCTACCAGCCCATCTTCTGTCTGCTCTCCTGTGAATATTTATCTGTCAAAACTCTGTCACTGTTGTTGAGGTGAGACTGCACTGCAGCCATACAAGAAAAATGGGGCACCTATAAAGGACTGGAACCACTATCCTGGCTCCAGATCTGTTTGTCCTGGTTTTTGTTGGCAAATGGCGATAATAAATTGAATTTAATTTAAAGACTAATTTCCTTCATTTAAAATAAATTAACAGTACAGTGCATCTTTGTCAAGGTTAGCCCAAAAGCAGTTTCATCTTATTGTCCAATGGGAATCCATGCAGCCGTATCGTACTTAAAACATTCTCCATTCAGGCTCCATAAACTTGATTTAATGGCGAGAAGGTGGGAGAAAAAAACAGGGAAAATATGGATACTGGAGGTCGACCGATTAATCGGAATGGGCAAATAATTAGGGCCGATTTCAAGTTTTCATAAAAATCGGTAATCTGTATTTTTGGCCACCAATTTGCCGATTTTTTTTTATTACACCTTTATTTAACTAGGCAAGTCAGATTAAGAACACATTCTTATTTTCAATGACGGCCTAGGAACGGGGGATAACTGCCTTGTTCAGGGGGGGATTCGGGGATTCGTTTTTGCAACCTTCCGGTTACTAGTCCAACGCTCTAACCACCTGCCTTACATTGCACTCCACGAGAAGCCTGCATGGCAGGCTGACTACCTGTTACGCGAGGGAAGCAAGAAGCCAAGGTAAGTTGCTAGCTAGCATTAAACTTATCTTATAAAAAACGATCAATCTTAACATAATCAGTAGTTAACTACACATGGTTGATGATATTACTAGTTTATCTAACGTGTCCTGCGTTGCATATAATCGATGCGGTGCCTGTTAATTTCTCATCGAATCACAGCCTACTTCGACAAACGGGTGATGATTTAACAAGCGCATTTGCGAAAAAAGCACTGTCGTTGCACCAATGTACCTAACCATAAACATCAATGCCTTTCTTTAAAATCAATACACAAGTATATATTTTTAAACCTGCATATTTAGTTAATATTGCCTGCTAACATGAATTTGTGTCACTTCTCTTGCGTTCCGTGCAAGCAGTCAGGGTATATACAGCAGTTTGGGCCGCCTGGCTCATTGCAAACTGTGTGAAGTCCATTTATTCCTAACAAAGGCCGTAATTAATTTGCCAGAATTGTACATAATTATGACATAACATTGAAGGTTGTGCAATGTAACAGGAATATTTAGACTTAGGGATGCCACCCGTTAGATAAAATACGGAACGGTTGCGTATTTCACTGAAATAATAAAACGCTTCGTTTTCTAAATGATAGTTTCCGGATTCGACCATATTAATGACCAAAGGCTCGTATTTGTGTGTTATTATGTTATAATTAAGTTTATGATTTGATATTTGATATAGCAGTCTGACTGAGCGATGGTAGGCAGCAGCAGGCTCGTAAGCATTCATTCAAACAGCACCTTCGTGCGTTTTGCCAGCAGCTCTTCGCAATTCTTCAAGCATTGCGCTGTTTATGACTTCAAGCCTATCAACCCCCGAGATTAGGCTGGTGTAACCCATGTGAAATGGCTAGGTAGTTAGCGGGTGCGCGCTAATAGCGTTTCAAACGTCACTCGCTCTGAGACTTGGGAGTGGTTGTTCCCCTTGCTCTACATGGGTAACGCTGCTTCGAGGGTGGCTGTTGTCGATGTGTTCCTGGTTCAAGCGACGAGAGGGACGGAAGCTATACTGTTACACTGGCAATACTAAAGTGCCTATAAGAACATCCAATAGTCAAAGGTATATGAAATACAAATGGTAGAGAGAGAAATAGTCCTATAATAACTACAACCTAAAACTTCTTACCTGGGAATATTGAAGACTCATGTTAAAAGGAACCACCAGCTTTCATATGTTGTCATGTTCTGAGCAAGGAACTTAAACGTTAGCTTTTTTACATGGCACATATTGCACTTTTACTTTCTTCTCCAACACTTTGTTTTTACATTATTTAAACCAAATTTTTCATTATTTATTTGAGGCTAAATTGATAGTATTTATGTATTATATTAAGTTAAAATAAGTGTTCATTCAGAATTGTTTGTTGTAATTGTCATTATTACAAACAAATACAACTTTTCAAACAAAAATAGGCCGATTAATCGGTATCGGCTTTTTTTGGTCTTACAATAATCGGCATCCGTATTGAAAAATCATAATCGGTCGACCTCAAATGCATACTTTAGGAAACACAACTTTCCATCACCATTCTAGTGGCTAAACGCTAGTCCCAATGTTGCGATGGTGTTCAGCCAATCAGGTTGCAGCAGTCTGTGTTTACACTTGGTCCTAACCTATACACAATGTCAGGAAGTAGCATTAGCCACAGAGCATGGAGGAAAATGCTGTTTCATTTTTAAAAAACGCACATATTTCCCCGTTTTCTCGCCATTACAGTTAAGGAGGAAATCGACGCCTTTGTAGCCTGGTTGGAGAATGTTTTATGTACGAAGCGTCCACATGGGATAGGACAGTATAGCCAATTGGACGGTAAAATGGAATGACTCAATATCGCCATCTGCCGGCCTGTAGACTATGTTCAGGTATAATCTCAAACCTCGTGCGTCAAACTGGAAAGTTTAAATTTACTGAACACCGAACAACCTGTTGCACAATTGAAGACATATTTCGATTATCATGACAGAGTAACTAATGTTAAGTTTCAAATGGTCAATAAATCAGTAAAACACTCAAGAGGGTAAGCAAATATTAATTTTGCAATGTGTAATTGTATCCACAACAGCTTGGCTACATTGACGTATACGTTAGTACATCATATTGTTTACATTTTGGATCGTTGTTGTTGTGACATAATTCTTCAAATCCGACATTAACACTTTAATCTATATCTTTGGCATACTCTTTTAACCTGCAATAAAACTAAACCCCCCCTTAATATTAAGTCAACAGTAGCCCGTATAGTTTTACTTCAAGTTTTTTACAAACAAAAAAGTTCAGTGAGTTCAACTTCAAGCTAGCTAGCTAAATAAAGGACGGTAGCGAGCTAACGTTAACTGTTGTGAATCACAAGGGTTCCTTTTGAGTTCCCTTCCCCCACAACAAGCTAACTAGCAATAGCCTGTCATTTCTTTATATATAGCGATAAACACGGTTAGCAATACAACATGCTTATCGATAACATTCAACACGTCAACAGCCCCGTGTCTCTTTGTTTTAAGCTGTCGAGTACACACCAAGACAGGCTAGCTAGCAGGCTAATGTCTTTCCTGCCAGTCAGTGGGCCAGTGCGGTAGACTGTAGCAGGGGCAACAAAGGGAACTCAACTTGGAGCTAGCAACGAGCTAACCTGCAAGCTATCAGTCAAGCAATGGCGTTCGTGTTAATGGCAAGCTTTTTAATTAATGCATGCAAAGCCACATTTATTCGTAAAATAAATTGTTGGTGTCAAATATTGTACACTTTTAAAAAAAAAGAAAGAAGCAATGAGAACCGGCTTGAGGCCAAAGCTAGCAAGCATAGCTTGCCGGGCAGTGGAGAAAATAACCCGCTTACATGTTCTTCATGTTCTTCATTCCTGGCGGAAGATCGGGTCCTGGACGAGATGAAGAGAGTGCTCGGCTCATGCCGAGAGCTCTTTCTTGTGTTCACCATGATTTTTCAGTTTATTTGCACTTGTTTAGTCTGTCTATCCGTCTGTACACTGCCTCAGTGAGCACGGCATTGAAGCGCCATTTCTCTTTCGCTAGTTCTCCTGGCAAAATTCGCTCGCGGACCACTTCCGCTTTGCAATGCTAACTTGTCAGTCCAGGGACTAGACTTCAGAAATACCAAAGTTTTGTTATTTGATGAGGATATATAAAATGTTTAATTGAAAGAGTTGCATGTAGCTATATCACACACACACACACATATATATATATCTTTTTTAAGTTTGCCACTCTACTCTACTACAGCTGGCTAGCTATCTAATCTGACTGAAGTCAAGTAAGTCATTTCAGTTTTCCAAAAACGTTCGTATTTTACTGGTTTAAACCAATTACTTGTAGCTAATATAAGGGACATTTTCTTTGTAAAATGTAACGGTTATTTAATTGTCTCGTTTAATAATAATGAACTGATAATACTGAGTTTATTCGATTAAATGTGATATTTCACTTGATAAAATAATAAATGTCTCCTGCTGTCTGCAATTTACAGTCGAGCCACGTGCGCGCGTGCAGCTGTTGTTTTGGTTTGCAGCCAGAGCACAACTGGACGGAAATGATGAACATGCAAATAACTGATTCATTGTTCATTGTAGTAGCCTACCTGTAATTCATTTCTTAAGACTGTTTAGCCATGTTTATTTTGCACTGCCAATCAGTAGAATGTCCTACTATTTCATCAAGCATATTGCTAAAATGCTGAAAGTGTCTCTGACTCACTGTGCTTATAGGCCACACAACAACACCATATGCATCGTGTGTGTGTGTGAGAGAGAGAGGGTGAATACTACCGGTGTTGGCCATCTGAGCTGACCATCTGTTTTGTTCTTGTTGAACGTGTGATGGATGGGTCTAAAACGGAGAATATTCCGTCTATCATACTAAGCATTTCTTTAACTATGCACAAAATACCATGAATCACAAACACCTCAATTATCCTACAGTATGGCATATAGTATTTTTAGTTTATAAAGTATTAAATAGTCTATTTCAGTCTGAAACTACTACCAAAACAAAGCACTACCCGCTGAGCTCAGTCAACACCACAGAGGCCAAACCAGATACCGCGTTCAAGTAGTAGTCGGAACCAGGAATCTCGGACATTTTCGACTTGCTAACTGGTTGAACGCGGCACGTGTATAACTACAACCAGTTAGCAAGCGAGTTTCCTAGGATCGACTATAACGTGAACGCTTCAAGTGAGCTGCTAGTGAAAACATTACGGCAGCCGGAGCGCATTGACGGCGCTGACGTCAAAGAAATTGCTCATCAGAAACTTGGCTGTAGCCTAGCAGCCCATGATTAAGACGAGAACACGAACTGGTAAAACAATTATATGTATAGCCTATTTCTGTGCAAACGCTAATATGTAATCACAACTCGATGAGCGATGCATTTTAGGCATATATTTTCAGGGAATCACAGTTGCAAAATACGTTGTCTGCTAGACGCGCCTTATGTAATTCTGTCGCATGTTGAAATGTGTGCGTGAATCCGTGAGATATTTGATAAAGGTGATATAAATATATATTGTGCAAACTAATATTTCGATCTATTAATCACAGGCAGGAACTACTATTTTGTAGCCTAGATAGTAGGCCTACATTCTCAATAGATCCGGGCTTTCAATGGTTTTATTCAAGCCTACAATTGCATAGCTAAGTCGATTGCACTGTCATGTCGTGATCTATCAAAACAAATTGTTAATAGTCTGATTTGGCACTTGAGCATGCGTATATGGTGCCTTTAAAATTATGGAATGATATTGATTATATACACTGCTCAAAGAAATAAAGGGAACACTTAAACAACACAATGTAACTCCAAGTCAATCACACTTCTGTGAAATCAAACTGTCCACTTAGGAAGCAACACTGATTGACAATAAATTTCACATGCTGTTGTGCAAATGGAATAGACAAAAGGTGGAAATTATAGGCAATTAGCAAGACACCCCCAATAAAGGAGTGGTTCTGCAGGTGGTAATCACAGACCACTTCTCAGTTCCTATGCTTCCTGGCTGATGTTTTGGTCACTTTTGAATACTGGCGGTGCTTTCACTCTAGTGGTAGCATGAGACGGAGTCTACAACCCACACAAGTGGCTCAGGTAGTGCAGCTCATCCAGGATGGCACATCAATGCGAGCTGTGGCAAGAAGGTTTGCTGTGTCTGTCAGCGTAGTGTCCAGAGCATGGAGGCGCTACCAGGAGACAGGCCAGTACATCAGGAGACGTGGAGGAGGCCGTAGGAGGGCAACAACCCAGCAGCAGGACCGCTACCTCCGCCTTTGTGCAAGGAGGAGCAGGAGAAGCACTGCCAGAGCCCTGCAAAATGGTATGAGGGCCCGACGTCCACAGGTGGGGGTTGTGCTTACAGCCCAACACCGTGCAGGACGTTTGGCATTTGCCAGAGAACACCAAGATTGGCAAATTCGCCACTGGCGCCCTGTGCTCTTCACAGATGAAAGCAGGTTCACACTGAGCACGTGACAGACGTGACAGAGTCTGGAGACGCCGTGGAGAACGTTCTGCTGCCTGCAACATCCTCCAGCATGACCGGTTTGGCGGTGGGTCAGTCATGGTGTGGGGTGGCATTTCTTTGGGGGGCCGCACAGCCCTCCATGTGCTCGCCTGAGGTAGCCTGACTGCCATTAGGTATCGAGATGAGATCCTCAGACCCCTTGTGAGACCATATGCTGGTGCGGTTGGCCCTGGGTTCCTCCTAATGCAAGACAATGCTAGACCTCATGTGGCTGGAGTGTGTCAGCAGTTCCTGCAAGAGGAAGGCATTGATGTTATGGACTGGCCTGCCCGTTCCCCAGACCTGAATCCAATTGAGCACATCTGGGACATCATGTCTCGCTCCATCCACCAACGCCACGTTGCACCACAGACTGTCCAGGAGTTGGCGGATGCTTTAGTGCAGGTCTGGGAGGAGATCCCTCAGGAGACCATCCGCCACCTCATCAGGAGCATTCCCAGGCGTTGTAGGGAGGTCATACAGGCACGTGGAGGCCACACACACTACTGAGCCTCATTTTGACTTGTTTTAAGGACATTACATCAAAGTTGGATCAGCCTGTAGTGTGGTTTACCACTAATTTTGAGTGTGACTCCAAATCCAGACCTCCATGGGTTGATAAATTGGATTTCCATTGATTATTTTTGTGTGATTTTGTTGTCAGCACATTCAACTATGTAAAGAAAAAAGTATTTAATAAGATTATTTCATTCATTCAGATCTAGGATGTGTTGTTTAAGTGTTCCCTTTATTTTTTTGAGCAGTATAGTTGTTCCAACTGCTGTCTTAAAAGCATCACAACAAGTAATATCCCATATTCTTCATGTCAGAGTTTTCTTCCCTGATGTGTTTTGTCAGATGGACAACAGCAGAACACATCATGAAAGACATTGACACGAGAGGGAGTGACAAAGATGATACCTGGTGAGTGATCTGAAAGAACTAACACCCAAGGACTTACACATTTGGAAGTCACTTTTATCAGTTACCTTCATAATTGTTCCAGGTGTGATGGGACAGAGAACGAGGAAGAGGAGGTTCCTATAAGAAGAAGTTTCTCTGTGGAGGATCTTCTGGATGAGGTGGAGAAAATCAGCAATGTTGCCTCTGGAGGCTCAAAGGTCAGGAAACAAACAGGAAGTCCTGCATCTAGAGTCTACAGTATCTCTCAACCCGATTATATTGTTATGATCACTACTCATACACATTCATCCTGTTGATGTCTGTGGTTGTCCTGTGGTGGTGGATGTTCAAGGTGAAGGTGGTGGTGAGACTGTGGAAGGATGGCTTCACCCTGAATGACGAGGAGTTCAGGAGCTACTCTGTACAGGAGAACCAGGATTTCCTGGAAGCCATCAAACGAGGGTATGGCAACTATTCTTTCTTTAATATACTAGGTTATTTGATCAAATATCCCGTTTATATATACTTTAGCTTTTTTCCTGATCTTCCCATCCTTTCCTTGCTGATTTATCTACCAGTTATGTTCTTATCTTCTCTCTGTAAAATGTATTGATTGATTGGTTGGTTGACTGGCCTGTCTGTCCGGTTCCAGTGAGCTGCCTGTGGAGTTGGAGAGCAGGGCAGAGGAGGAGGAACTGGAGGTGAATGTAGAGGATCTAACAGAGGAGGCGTATGTTCCCAGGAAGAAGACCTTTCACCCCTTCAGTGGGCCAGGGTACAGGCTGGGCAGGTGAGACATGCAATGAGACAGACAGCCGGACAGACATACAGACATACGGACAGACAGGGAGAGAGAAGGCGGCTGGGAAGGTGAGACGGCTCAGTCAGAAGTTCTTGCAATTTCCTTGGTGGTTGTCATGCTATATTATAGCACTAGGTGTCACTCTAAAACATCTTCAAAGTTTTGTCATGTGACATTTTCAAAGAGTTGACTGTGTATGCGTGTGTGTCCAGTGTTGCTCCCAGAGTAGTGGTCCGGTCTCCATCGGTGCACGAGGAGGGGGAGTTCCTCCCGATCCCCATGATAACACTGGACCACGGCCTCCCTGTCACCTCTCTGCAAATCTGGTTGGCTGACGGCAGGAGGCTGGTGCAGAGGTTCAACTTATCACACAGGTGGATATAACACTGATACAACCCCTCATACTATCCACACAAAAACAATCTTTTGTCAAAATGCAAAATCATGATGATTTGGTCAGTGACACTTTGCTTCTTGAAAGTCCAATATCTTGAAAACTTGACTGCTGACATGTTTTGCATGTCAGCAGTCAAGTTTGTATCAACAGTGGACTTATGAACTATATTTTGGTATTTTTTTCTTTCGAGTGAATTTTCCCTTTAACAGTATATGAACTCACTGTATAGAAATGTGTCTGTCCTAGAGTGCCCTCCCTAAGCAGTTGATCCTTACATCCATGATTCTTATAAGCTCAGTACACTGAATAAGCCAGGTCTTTTAACTTACTGACTATGACATAATCGTTCATATTCATCCTCGCTTGATCTAGCGTGCCTTACTCTGCACATGGGCCATGTTATCCCCTACCACAGGGCATCTTGTTACAGTGAAGTCGGAAGTTTACATACACCTTAGCCAAATACATTTAAACTCAGTTTTTCACAATTCCTGACATTTAATCCTAGTAAAAAATCCCTGTCTTAGGTCAGTTAGGATCACCACTTTATTTTAAGAATGTGAAATGTCAGAATAAAAGTACAGAGAATGATTTATTTCAGGTTTAATTACTTTCATCACATTCCCAGTGGGTCAGAAGTTTACATACACTCAACTAGTATTTGGTAGGTATTGCCTTTAAATTGTTTAACTTGGGTCAAACGTTTCAGTTAGCCTTCCATAAGCTTCCCACAATAAGTTGGGTGAATTTTGGCCCATTCCTCCTAACAGAGCTGGTGTAACTGAGTCAGGTTTGTAGGCCTCCTTGCTCGCACACGCTTTATCAGTTCTGCCCACACATGTTCTATAGGATTGAGGTCAGGGCTTTGTGATGGCCACTCCAATACCTTGACTTTGTTGTCCTTAAGCTATTTTGCCACAACTTTGGAAGTATGCTTAGGGTCATTGTCCATTTGGAAGGCCCATTTGCGACCAAGCTTTAACTTCCTGACTGATGTCTTGAGATGTTGCTTCAATATATCCACATAATGTTCCTTCCTCATGAAGCCATCTATTTTGTGAAGTGCAGCAGTCCCTCCTGTAGCAAAGCACCTCCACAACATGATGCTGCCACTCCCGTGCTTCACGGTTGGGATGGTGTTCTTCGGCTTGCAAGCCTCCCCCTTTTTCCTCCAAACATAATGATGGTCATTATGGCCAAACAGTTCTATTTTTGTTTCATCAGAACAGAGGACATTTCTCCAAAAAGTACGATCTTTGTCCCCATGTGCAGTTGCAAACCGTAGTCTGGCTTTTTTATGGCAGTTTTGGAGCAGTGGTTTCTTCCTTGCTGAGCGGCCTTTCAGGTTATGTCGATATAGGACTCGTTTTACTGTGGATATAGATACTGTTTCCTCCAGCATCTTCACAAGGTCCTTTGCTGCTGTTCTGGGATTGAGTTGCACTTTTTGCACCAAAGTACGTTCATCTCAAGGAGACAGAACGCATCTCCTTCCTGAGCGGTATGACGGCTGCGTGGTCCCATGGTGTTTATACTTGCGTACTATTGTTAGTACAGATGAACGTGGTACCTTCAGGCGTTTGGAAATTGCTCCCAAGGATGAACCAGACTTGTGGAGGTCTGCAATTTTTTTTTCTGAGGTCTTGGCTGATTTCTTTTGATTTTCCCATGATGTCAAGCAAAGAGGCACTGAGTTTGAAGGTAGGCCTTGAAATACAGTGCCTTGCGAAAGTATTCGGCCCCCTTGAACTTTTCGACCTTTTGCCACATTTCAGGCTTCAAACATAAAGATATAAAACTGTAATTTTTTGTGAAGAATCAACAACAAGTGGGACACAATCATGAAGTGGAACGAAATTTATTGGATATTTCAAACCTTTTTAACAAATAAAAAACTGAAAAATTGGGCGTGCTAAATTATTCAGCCCCCTTAAGTTAATACTTTGTAGCGCCACCTTTTGCTGCGATTACAGCTGTAAGTCGCTTGGGGTATGTCTCTATCAGTTTTGCACATCGAGAGACTGAAATTTTTGCCCATTCCTCCTTGCAAAACAGCTCAAGCTCAGTGAGGTTGGCTGGAGAGCGTTTGAACAGCAGTTTTCAGTTCTTTCCACAGATTCTCGATTGGATTCAGGTCTGGACTTTGACTTGGCCATTCTAACACCTGGATATGTTTATTTGTGAACCATTCCATTGTAGATTTTGCTTTATGTTTTGGATCATTGTCTTGTTGGAAGACAAATCTCCGTCCCAGTCTCAGGTCTTTTGCAGACTCCATCAGGTTTTCTTCCAGAATGGTCCTGTATTTGGCTCCATCCATCTTCCCATCAATTTTAACCATCTTCCCTGCCCCTGCTGAAGAAAAGCAGGCCCAAACCATGATGCTGCCACCACCATGTTTGACAGTGGGGATGGTATGTTCAGGGTGATGAGCTGTGTTGCTTTTACGCCAAACATAACGTTTTGCATTGTTGCCAAAAAGTTAGATTTTGGTTTCATCTGACCAGAGCACCTTCTTCCACATGTTTGGTGTGTCTCCCAGGTGGCTAGTGGCAAACTTTAAAGGACACTTTTTATGGATATCTTTAAGAAATGGCTTTCTTCTTGCCACTCTTCCATAAAGGCCAGATTTGTGCAGTATACGACTGATTGTTGTCCTATGGACAGAGTCTCCCACCTCAGCTGTAGATCTCTGCAGTTCATCCAGAGTGATCATGGGCCTCTTGGCTGCATCTCTGATCAGTCTTCTCCTTGTATGAGCTGAAAGTTTAGAGGGACGGCTGGGTCTTCGTAGATTTGCAGTGGTCTGATACTCCTTCCATTTCAATATTATCGCTTGCACAGTGCTCCTTGGGATGTTTAAAGCTTGGGAAATCTTTTTGTATCCAAATCCGGCTTTAAACTTCTCCACAACAGTATCTCGGACCTGCCTGGTGTGTTCCTTGTTCTTCATGATGCTCTCTGCGCTTTAAACGGACCTCTGAGACTATCACAGAGCAGGTGCATTTATAAGGAGACTTGATTACACACAGGTGGATTCTATTTATCATCATTAGTCATTTAGGTCAACATTAGATCATTCAGAGATCCTCACTGAACTTCTGGAGAGAGTTTGCTGCACTGAAATTAAAGGGGCTGAATAATTTTGCACGGCCAATTTCTACGTTTTTTATTTGTTAAAGAAGTTTGAAATATCCAATAAATTTCGTTCCACTTCATGATTGTGTCCCACTTGTTGTTGATTCTTCACAAAAAATTACAGTTTTATATCTTTATGTTTGAAGCCTGAAATGTGGCAAAAGGTCAAAGTTCAACGGGGCCGAATACATTCGCAAGGCACTGTACATCCACAGGTACACTTTCAATTCACTCAAATGATGTCAATTAGCCTATCAGAAGCATCTAAAGCCATGACTTCATTTTCTGGATTTTTTCAAGCTGTTTAAAGACAGTCAATTTAGTGTATGTAAACGTCTGACCCACTGGAATTATAAGTGAAATAATCTGTCTGTAAACAATTGTTGGAAAAATTACTTGTGTCATGCACAAAATAGATGTCCTAACCAACTTGCCAAACTATGGTTTGTTAACAAGAAATTTGGGGAGTGGTTGAAAAACGAGTTTTAATGACTCGAAACCTAAGTGTATGTAAACCTCCGACTTCAATTGTATATCATATAATTAGAATTCCCAGAACAGGCACTCCAATTTAAGTCAAAGTTCCATATTGGTTGTGACGGGAAGATGTACCGGTATGTCCATTCTTTACATTCTATTTCTATCTGTGTTCTGTCTCCTGCTGCATGGGGCCTGCTGACTGCAGAAAACCTGATGTGACAGTGTAGATCGATACGATCCCTAGAAAGGGTTTGTGTAACTGAGATGCAGGATTTATTATGTAACAGTTAGCTGAGCGAGACAGGGAGAGAAGTATGGGCTCTCTATGGGGCTTCATATCGATATGAGATCATGTTTACTATATACAGTACATTCAGAAATTATTCAGACCCTTTGGCTTTTTCCACATTTTGTTAGCTTACTGCCTCATTCTAAAATGGATTTAATAGTTTTTTTCCCCTCATCAATTTACACACAATACCCCATAATGTCAAAGCAAAAACAGATTTTTAGAATATTTAGCAATTTTTATTTTTTTATTTTTTTACTACTGAAATATACATTTACATAAGTATTCAGACCCAGTACTTATTCAGACCCAGTACTACTCAGTACTTTGTTGAAGCACCTTTGGCAGCAATTACAGCCTCGAGTCTTCTTGGCTATGACGCTACAAGCTTGGCACACCTGTATTTGAGGAGTTTCTCCCATTCTACTTACAGATTCTCTCAAGCTCTGTCAGGTTGGATGGGGGAACGTTGCTGCACAGCTATTTTCAGGTCTCTTCACCGATGTTCGATTGGGTTCAAGTCCGGGCTCTGGCTGGGCCACTCAAGGACATTCAGAGACTTGTCCCGAAGCCACTCCTGTGTTGTTTTGGCTGTGTGCTTAGGATCGTTGTCCTGTTAGACTGGGGTGAAGGTTCACCTTCCAAGGTCCTGAGTGCTCTGGAGCAGGTTTTCAACAAGGATCTCTCTGTACATTGCTCTGTTCATCTTTCCCTCAATCCTGACTAGTCTCCCAGTCCCTGCCGCTGAAAAACATCCCCACAGCATGATGATGCTGCCACTACCATGCTTCACCGTAAGGGTGGTGCCAGGTTTCTTCCAGACTTGACACTTGGCATTCAGGCCAAAAAGTCCAACCTTGGTTTCATCAGACCAGAGAATCTTGTTTCTCATGGTCTGAGAGTCTTTAGGTGACTTTTGGCAAACTCCAAGTGGGATGTCATGTGCCTTTTACTGAGGAGTGGCTTCTGTTTAGCCACACTACCATAAAGGCCTGATTGGTGGAGTGCTGCAGAGAAGGTTGTCCTTTTGGAAGGTTCTCCCATCTCTACAGAGGAGCTCTGTCACAGTGACCATTGGGTTCTTGGTGTCACCACCCTGACCAAGGCCCTTCTCCCCCGATTGCTCAGTTTGGCTGGGCGGACAGCTCTAGAAAGTGTCTTGACGGTTCCAAACTTCTTCCATTTAAGAATGATGGAGGCCACTGTGTTCTTGGGGACCTTCAATGCTGCAGAACATTTTTTGTTACCCTTCCCCATATCTGTGCCTCGTCACAATTCTGTCTTGGAGCTCGATGGACAATTCCTTCGACCTCATGGCTTGGTTTTTGCTCTGACATGCACTGTCAACTGTGGGACCTTATATATCATGTCCAATCAGTTGAATTTACCACAGGTGGACTGGAATCAAGTTGTATAAACATCTCAAGGATGATCAATGGAAACAGGATGCACCTGAGCTCAGTTTAGAGTTTCATATCAAAGGGTCTGAATACTTATGTAAATAATGTATTTCTGTTTTTGCTTTGTCATTATGGGGTATTGTGTGTAGATTGATGGGGAAAAAATATTTTAATCCATTTTAGAATAAGGCTGTAATGTAACAAAATGTGGAAAAAGTAAAGGGTTTGAATAGTTTCTGAATGCACTGTATGTTGTTGAAGTACAATAGATGTCCGTAATCACCCCCCAGACACACCTGCCTAATTTGATGGGTCATGTAATCATTCTCTTGCGAAGTGGAGTCTTTTGTTTGAACATGTAACTAGCTAGCTAAACAGTGAACCATAATCCTAACCCATAGCTACAGTACAAACGGATTGTCATAGCTAGCCTCCATGCAGGAAATTCTGAAGTGTGAATCTGCCGGTAGCTAAAGCTAACCAACTAGGTTCAATGTTAGCTAGCTAGCTAACATTGGGCTATAACTAGTAATGCAGATGGATTTCTGAGATACAAATAATATTATTAGACAGATCATACATTTAACGTTAGCTAGCGAGCCAGCGAGCTAACGTTTGGTAGTTAGTGAACAGTACGCTTAAACTTGCAATGAAAATGGCTTTCTGACACAAAATTTTAAAAAACGTATCTTATTTGAAAATGTAGCTAGACTCATACCCCTATACATTGATGAACTCTTCACAACAGCGAGTCTTTTCCATTTGGTTTGTCGCTAGCTTCAGCTTGTTTGGCCCGTTGTTGTGTCAAGTCACACTGACCATGTGCAGAAAGTAGTCCATTACAACTTTTTCCCAGTGATCTTTGTTGATTGCACCGGCCCATTTCTGGGCAGCAATGTTGTTGGGAGCAGTAGCAACACTTAAAAAAAAAATCCACGGTAGCAAGGATTATCTACACATACTGTATTTACACTACCGTTCAAAAGTTTGGGGTCACTTAGAAATTTCCTTGTTTTTGAAAGATAAGCCCCAAAAAATTGTCCATTAAAATAACGTCAAATTGATCAGAAATACAGTGTAGACATTGTCAATGTTGTAAATGACTGTTTTAGCTGGAAACAGCATGCTAATTTTGTGTGTATGTTTGTGTGCCTGCATGAGTCCCTCTATGCGTCTGTATGTGTGAGCTCATCTCTGTGTTGTCCTCCGCAGGATTAGTGACGTTCACGACTATGTCCAGCGCTGTCAGAGGAACGGCTCACCTTTCATCTTGACCACCTCACTTCCTTTCCGCGAGCTCCGGGAGGAGGAGCTAAGTCTGGAGCAGGCGGACCTAGCTAATGCTGTTATCGTCCAGAGGCCCCTCAACACAGAGGCCCCCTTCGGACACTCCTGAGTCCTGACCAATCAGAACATTCACAGAGACCCTGAAATCCCACCCACTGGTCACACACCCTTTTCCCAACAGAAACATCCCTCTTAGTTCACTCCTGAAGTGAAGGCAATACTCATATACAGTAGTCCCTCTGGTCTGTCCAGGGTGGAGATGTTGCTCCCAGTCCCCAGTCACAGCCCCCTTACATTCATCCAAGCCTCCTCTACTCCCCTCTTCCCTCTGTAACTGCTGACATCTCACATCACTCCTTGAGCATCAACAGGGCTCCAACTGCCTCCACTACCGCTCTAGCAATGTGATGAAAACCCAACACAGCCAATTCAGACGTATCTTCCTATGTGTCTGTCAATCAGTCCTGTAAAATGTTCCCCAAGCTCAACACGTCTTCCTATTCTGTAACTATTACCAAGGATATGGAATACACTGTGAATGTTGCGCACTATTTTAAAGTGCATTAATGTTAATGTGGAGTGTGTGATTGGTGGTTATTAAGCGGCTGATAGTCTAGCGTGCGTCAAAACATTCTGCATCATTCTGTTTTTATGGAAAAGGTGCAATCACATTTAACATTTGACTGCAGTGGGCTAAATCAGGGTCACACAGTGTGTTTCTTGGTAGTCTTAAACAAATCTACTTTGAAACAAAAGTATACACCTCACACATGGAAACTGATTCCATGTCTTTAAATGTACAGTACACTATGCACCACACCTGCTTACTTCCTGATCAATAATAAACTACTTCAACTATCCAATCATTTTCTTGCTGCTTTAGACTTTTTCTCAACTGATAATGGAAAGTTTAGCTGTACAATTCTTTAGGAAGGGATTGCTTGAATACTAACCATTTTACATAAAAGATATACATACAATATATTTGGTGTGGTGAAATAGTTTTAATTGACATTTTAGTCATTTAGAAGATGCTCTTATCCAGAGCCACTTACATTGGTGCATTCTATAATGAGACTCCATTTTCACTTGACATGCCTTTTGGTTTTCCAGTTTTCCACTTGAGTGAGGCCAGTGTTCAGCTGTGTGTGTGTGTGTGTGTCCTGTTCTCTCCCCGGGCCCTGCCTGGTCACGGCAAGATGAATACCATTATGCATCTTCAATATTTGAAGCCACAAGGACCACACGAGACATGAGAGAGAAGAGGACTCAAGGAGAGTAATGTGAGAGCCCCGGGGGTGGTCAATATAAGAGGGGGGGCAGAGTAGACACAGCTGGAAATACCTTGGACATTGAATCTAATATCAATATTTTGATCATCATTAGGCCTAAAACCAGACATAGGCCTAGGTATTTTCTTTGTCTTAGCGTGTGCTCTTCAGGCCTGGCGGCCTGCCAGCATGGTCCTGGAGTAAAAGAGAACGCATTTCCTCTCCGCAACATATTTAATAACACTAAGCACGCCTGGAATTACATCCCATATTTTTCTTTCCAAAAGGGGCTTTTTACCTAAGCCACTATATACCTTTCATTTGCGCATTCCTCTTCACGCATTATTTAGCATTATTTGAAACGTATGGAGTAATGCGGCTCCTATGAGCGATTTCCTTATTGTGATATCTTTCAGAGGAGAATGTTTGGAATGTGTGAAGAATTCTGGAGGGTTTGGCTGGGTTCTCTGCTTCAGGTTTCTGGGCCCTGGCAGCTGGCAGGGTCTCTGAGAGAACAAACACTTGAGGGAGATTAACCTCTAACAATGTAAAAAGCATGGGATAGTCCTACTGGTATATGTTTATTATAGGCCTGTGTGTTCAGACTGCTGAACACTTGAACTGGACTGACCAGTTACGCACACACCCAGACAGACATTCACACATCCACACACACAATCATCGTAGGTGATAATGAATCGTGCCCAGACGTAAACCTATAAGCTGTATAAACTTGTGTGTGTGCGCGCGCAATCATATTATTGTGCCTATAAGGTATGATGGTGACTTAGTTAATGAGTTATTTGAAACTCGCAGCATGAGAGCTCCACAGCACTCTGTCTCTCTCTCTCCCGCGGCACTGGTCCCCTCTAGTCACGCACTGATACTCAGCGCCTGTCCCTGTCCCAGTTAATCACATAATGCACTTTAGGGCTACGTCACAGCCAGGTATCTATCATCCCATCAAACCGGGAAGCATATTACGCATTCCTATGCTATCACCACTACAACAACACAGTGCTTCTGGCCCACATGGGAAACCGATCCAGCCAACTGTCACTCGGGTTTGGTGTCATTATGGTTTGGTCAGGTGCCAGCATCACATAGCACGGATGCAAAGAGGAAGAAGATATTTTAATATGACAGATTTTCACTGTGGGAAAATCACACTGTTATGATAGCTGGATAGCCACGCCAAAAAATGTCACCAGACAACAATGTTAGTGTCATGTGCAATGTATCATTAATCACATATAGATGTTTCATTGTCATTGTCATTACAGACTGAAAAGGAGGGGGGTCTTTGAGAACATAGCTTTTTCTTTGACTTAAGGTCAAATCATTTTTATTGGTCATCCTAAGAACTGAATTAGCCGTCTTTCCACAATAAGGACGATGTCCAAACAACCTCTGTTTCATTATATGCAATTCCTCTATGTCATAAGCCTGTAACGACTAATGTCACTGTTATTATCACCGCCAGTGACTGTGTTACCGCTGTTGACCACTGAATGGCGCAGGTCCCGCTGTGAGGTGTGTTGAGTGAAGTGGAACAGCAGTGTCTGTCAAACACCGCAGTCTCCTGACCTGCTGCTGGAAGCTGTCTCTGTGACTCTCTCTCTCTCTCTCTCTCTCTCTCCTCTCTCCTCTCTCTCTCTCTGCTCTCTGAGCCCGCGATTCACTGACTGCCTGAACGCCTTTAATCTACTCTTCTCCTTCATCACTCAGGTAAACCCAATACAGTCTTCTCTTTTTTCATTATGGTGTTCTTGCTTGTTTATATGGGATGTGATTGAGATATTGATAGAGATTTGACGTTGTAGGCACTTATGATTAAAAAAAAACTGCTATGCTAGAGTGAGAATGAATGTCTGTTTAGTTAGATAGACGACTCATAAACACAAATGTTAGTTGCAAGCGTATTTCAATGTAATTATCTACCAATCTGAGGCATCACTTATTCTTTATCCTCTTTGAGTAATGATACAGAGAGACATTGCATCTCTTATGAATTAGATGTATTCATGGGATGTAGCGTTGCTGGCTGACATAAATACATGTGAAATAATAGAGATCAGGGTGAGAAATAGGGGAGCAAATAGGGGAGCGCTCTGAGAGAAACCAATGTGAACGGGAGGATTATGAATGTGTGTGTGTGCTGGGATGTGTCTTTATGTGTGTGTGTGTGTGTGTGTGTGTGTGTGTGTGTGTGTGGTGTGTGTGTGTGTGTGTGTGTGTGTGTGTGTGTGTGTGTGTGTGTGTGTGTCTGCGTGAATGTGTGTGTCTGCGTGTGTTTATGTGTGGGACTGCCTGCCTAACTGTGCCCTTCCTTTCGGTCTCAGTTCTAGCCCCAGAGCACTGAGCACAGGGCAGTGTGTGAGTGGCAGCAGAAGTGGGCAGCCTCAGGTCCTCCCGACACACACAGGATCACCAGCTCGTCCCTGGCCGTCACCTAGAGTCACACACATACTTAGAGACACACCCAAACACACACATTCACACTCCCACTCAGACACACACCACATACACTCAGACTTAGTCACACAGATACTTTCAGACACATACTTTCAGACACATACACTTGCATTCACACAAACATTCAGAGCGACACTTGGAGGCACCATGGCGAAGGGAGAGAACATATCCCATACCCCAGCCGGAAAGCTCCTCAAGCCCCCAGAGCCATCCTTCACCAAGCCCCCCCACCAGGTAAGGAACACTGCTTTTATTCACTAATTTGAATCAGTTGGCTAGTTTACCCCTGGACTGTCTGACAGCTCAGTGACATTCATGTTCCTTTGGTTTGTGGGTATCTGTCTTGCTGTTCTGCCATGTCTGGATATCTGCAGTTCTTGACTTTGACTGAAATAGGTGCCGGTACTCATTTAGAGTGAGGGTACTGTTTATATTTAGGTGCAGGAACACCACAATACTTTCGAGCTAATATTCTATAAGAAGTGCAGGAACTCATGAAGTAGAAATGTTGAGCTGCCGGTACTCAGTTCCGGTGAGCTCCTGCCCAATTCAAGCACTGGATATCTGAGAGACTGAGGGCAAGGAGTTAGTTAAGTTGAAAATCAGTTGGATTGTGATTATACTACATTTTAGGACCAGAAATAGAGGACGTTTCTCTCTTTCTCTGTCACATCCAGTCTTGGATAAATGACTTTGCTGTATGCTCACCCTGAATGCCTTTAGGTACCAGTAAAACTGACTGCATGACCGCCAGAAGAAAGAATGTGGTGTGTATGTGTGTGTGTGTGTGTGTGTGTGTGTGTACTCGGGTGCGTAAATGGAATGCTTACTTACTGATACCAGCACACATGCCCAGCGGCACTTAGAGGCAAGGCAATGACAGACGATGAGCCAAACCTTTATCCTACTATACCATGAGTACATTACCCTGCAGATGTAGCCTACGTGTTACATTATACATCCAATGCATTGATACAGACAACAATAAATACTTGACTTAGTACATTGATCTCTACGTATAGATTCATACTGCCTTTTTCACTGGTGGGAATGTAATGTTGGCTGGCAGTTTTTAGAACCCATCAATGTGTTTAATGCTGTCCTATTTCAGTGAATAGGTATTGAAGAGGCGATGCAATATTTACATAGCTTTTCTGAAAGAATGGATGCAGCGTGACCTTGAGCTGTGTGTGTGTGTGTGTGTGTGTGTGTGTGTGTGTGTGTGTGTGTGTGTGTGTGTGTGTGTGTGTGTGTGTGTGTGTGTGTGTGTGTGTGTGTGTGTGTGTGTGTGTGTGTGTGTGTGTGTGTGTGGTGGGTGTGTGTGTGTGGGTGTGTGTGTGTGTGTGTGTACAGCATGGCCCTTACGGGGCCTGGGTGAATTATAGATGCTAAAGAAGCGAAACCAGAGTCTGCAACAGAGGAGACTCAAGCCCCTAATGGGTCACCTGTCACTGTGAGTCCTTTTGCTTCAATCAGGCATCCTGGTGTTCTATCACCCCACCACAGCTGACAGCTCCAGGCAGGAGAGGAGATGGACTTGTCTGGCTTCTCTATGATTATTGTGTTCAAGTGCTCTCGGAATGATCAGAAATAAGTATCTTACATGTTGTACTCCTTGGGAAAGTCTGTATGCCAACTCTGTGCATCCCTTGGCATCACAGAGGCCAGAACATCACACTCTGGTTCCAAACTACTGCTAATACACACACACCAGGAAATCTGTCAGTAATATAAAACCATAAAATAAAATAATACCATGAAATAATATCAAAATGTATGAAGAAATTCTACTGGACACCAGCTTTATTTCTTTATCCAACCAGCTTTATCTTTCACATGCATACATACAGTATGCTACACACTCAATCTGATAGGAATCATCACAGCAGTGTTAGAAGGAATGCATAAAACATATTGGCTCAGAATTCTCTACTCACTATTCCTTACTCATCCTCTGTGTGCATCACAGTCAGCTCATAGCTAAGATCCTCTTTGAAACATAAAGGCATGTCTCCAGAGTCGCTTCCATCCCACCCCACAGTAATTAACTTTATGAATTAGCCCCATTTTCCCAGGGCCACAGTTTGCTGAGGGTCTGTTCTCTCTGAGGGTCTGTGTTGTGTGCGTGGATGTGTGTGCATTTATAGGAAGCTAGATAACATGGGCCCAGACAGGGGAGGGATATCCTGTTTACGTCTGCAGTGATAAGGCCGCAGTAAAACAGACTGTAGTCACACTGGAGTCAGATTTTCTCTCTCTCTCTCTCTCTCTCTCTCTCTCTCTCTCTCTCTCTCTCTCTCTCTCTCTCCTCTCTCTCTCTCTCTGAGTGTATAGGTAAAGCTAGGCAAGCACCACTAATGAATGCTATCAGGCACTGACTATCTGGTATAAAGTTGAGAATTGTTTTGTTTTGTTTGATGACCGGTGGACTATTTAACCTTGTACAAAGAAAGAGCCTACATACTGAGATACTAAAATGATATGACCTCTCTTTTGTCTGGGTTTACCCCCTCAATGTGGAATTTGTTGTGGGGATACAAACAGTGACGTCAAGCCCAACTATATTCCTAGCTGTAGTGCAGATGAGGGTAAAAAGTAATAGATACACTTGATGACGAACCAAGACATCACTGATCTGGTACAGACAGTGTATAGACAGTATTTTTACCCAACATCAGTTAACCAGCATTCTCTCTCTCGTGACACCAAATACTCCTCTTATCTCCCCATTCGAAGATAATTGGAGTGAGGAGATGAGAGTGGAGGATATACTGAGAGTTTTGAAGGAGAGACCAATAGTTTTTTTTAAGTACGTCTTTTATTGGATAGAGGAGCAACAGTGGGAAATCTAGATAGAGAATGCTGAAATAGCAGTGAGCCATATTGGAACTCATGCTGTGGTGGTACATGGGATCCGGAGGCAGCAGCCTAGACCACAAGACCACCATAGGCCAGACCGAGACTTTCGAAGTTGATCCACATGCTACTCTTTACTTACTCTGACCCGCTTGTCTTACTGTGTTTAAATAATTACACAGCTCCCTCCTGGTAATTGTCATTCTGGAAACCATCAGTGTTTTCATGAGGAGAAGAAAGAGGAAAATAAAATGTAATCAGCCAGATAATGACAGTGTGTTTTGAAGGGCTTCGGTCTGTGGTTGGTCGGTGGCTGTTTTGGTGATTTCTTTCTTTCATAACGCCTGAAAGGCCTATAGCTGTAGGCGGTGGGCTAACCCGGACACAAACGTACTGTATGGAAACAACAAAGGTTAGTGGAGAGAGAGAGAGAGAGGAGAGGAGAGAGATGAAGAAAGATAAAAAAGAAAGTGGAGAGATGTATAAACAGAAAGAGAGAGAAGGAGAGAGGAGGTTAGACGTTTAATCATATGCTGTTGTGCTTTGGTCCATGCAGTGTGTGTTTCCATGTCTGTCACTGAACTGTTCATAATACAGTCGTAAATATTGGACTTTCCAGGAGGCTGGCAGCTTGTCTGCTCTTTCATGTGTGAGGACGGGATCCTTGGGACATCACTACCCTAAACCCTAACCTTAACCTTAACCCCTCCCCTTACCCATAACCATAACCTTAACCTTAACCCTTCCCTAATTCTAACCTTAACCATTACCTTCACCATTTCATATGTCAACTTCAATGGGACAGGGACATCCCAAGGATCTCTGATAGCACGGACCAGACTTGAACACACATGCGTGCACACACACGTTTTTAGCAAGGGGATATCCCTCTATAGCAGGGGAAGCCCTGTTCCGGCACCCTTTCTGTCTGTCTCTGTGGTATCCTGTGGATCTGTCTATAAGGGGAACAGGCTGTGCTGTGTGCCCAAGTATCTTCTGACATCACCACAGTCTAAACAGCAGGGAGTGGTGTTCTGTCTGATCCTGTATCCCTCACATCAACTGGCACCTACACCACAGGGGAACATTAAATACTGAGGGGAGAGGAGATACATTTGGGGAGAGTGATGATTGGGGGAAGAGGGAAATGTAGATGGAGAATAGGTGGTGGGGAAGTAGGCCTCATATGTGAAACCAGATTTCATCCACCATGCAAGGAAATGAGTCGTGGAGGCCTATTTTCTTTCTTCTTCTATTTGACCTTTATTTAACCTTTATTGAGATTAAAAATCTATTTTAAAAGAGAGCCCTGTATACATTACAATAAAAACAGAATAATAAAACATACACATATGTGTATTAAACAATATAAGTCAACACACAATAACAAAATAAACATATTTAATAAAAGCAGTGAACTAGGCAGATTTTCCCAAATCTGTGGAGACTGAAGGGATCCCTAGTGTTATCCATTCCTGAGAACGGGTTTGGTAACTTATGATTCTTAGTTAATGAACTTACATATGAAGGGAGTTTCTGTAACATTGCTTTGTGTGTGTGTGTGTGTGTGTGTGTGTGTGTGTGTGTGTGTGTGTGTGTGTGTGTGTGTGTGTGTGTGTGTGTGTGTGTGTGTGTGTGTGTGTGTGTGTGTGGGTGAGAGAGAGTGAGAGAGAGAGAGAGAGAGAGAGAGAGAGAGAGAGAGAGAGAGAGAGAGAGATATGAGGTCACACGTCTGTATCGACTGTCATCTGAATGGCACTGTGTGATTCATTCGCTCTGACATCACAATGGACAACAATATAGTCTGAAAATAGAATTCTGTGGTTCTGAATTATTTTGTAAATCATAATGCCAGGGTCCTGCTGTCACAGACTCATTCTTCTGCTACAACTGTATTCCTTATCCACAAGAAGATAGCTTCCGCCTAAGATTTGACACCTGCTTGTATCTTATCTGAGGCTTATATTTTGGCTACATATCCATGGCTAACAAACAGAGTTCTTGTCTTTACACGGTAAAGAAAGGCACAGCAGTCAACTGTATCTCATAGGCTTTGCAGATCATTTATTTGCCTATTTCTCAGATAATGCACTTTATGAAACCTGTAACTGACTTGTAACCCTCTCCATTGTTTTTTGTTGTTTTTCTGCCCATCCATAGACTGTGTTGGACCAGAAACTGTCTGTCTGCAGTAAGCTCTGCTTCGCCATTGGAGGAGCACCCAATCAGGTGGCCGGCAGCGCTACAGCATTTTTCCTCCAGATCTACCTGCTGGATGTCGCCCAGGTAACACGTCTGTGTGTTTGTGTCTGTTTCTTCTTTCCCCCCCCTCTCTCTCTTTCTCTCTCTCTCTCTCTCTCTCTCTCTCACTCTCACTCTCTCACTCTATCTGTGTCTTCTAACTACATCCCTCCGTTCTCTCCTCCTCAGATCAACCCGTTCCAGGCCTCCATGGTTCTGTTCATAGGGAAGTCGTGGGGCGCCGTCAGCGACCCTGTTGTCGGCTTCTTCATCACCAAGAGCAAGTGGACCAGGATAGGCAGACTCATGCCCTGGTGAGGCCATACACACATGGATTGCATAGAGTGCACACACCTGGTTTCCCAAGTTTGAAGTGTCCTATTTGAAGGGTAAAAAAACAGCAGACAGACCCTGCAGCTCCATAGGACCACAGATCTTAGTGATTGAATGGGAAATGCTACCTGTGAATGCTAGGCTTCACATTTTGACTTCACACTTCTATTGGATTATACTAAAGCTTTCTCTTGATTTGTAAATGAGAATGTGTTCTCAGTCAACTTACCTGGTAAAATAAAACAATAACAAAAAGATGACCTAAACCACAGCAGTATCCCTATAGACCTTCGTTATGAGCCCTGTCAGCTTAGACAAAAGGGTTCCAAAATAGTTTTCCGGCTGTTCCCATAGCAGAACCCTTTTTGGTTCCAGGTAAAACTCTTTTGGGTTCCATGTAGAACCCTATGTGGAAAGTGTTCTACATGGAACTCAAAAGAGTTCTACCTAGAACCAAAAGGGTTCTTCAAAGGGTTCTCCTATGGGGACAGTCAAATAAACCCTTTTAGGTTCTAGATAGCACCTTTTCTTCTAAGAGTGCAGAGTGTTTACCAAAAGCACCACATCAAACTCAACCGTAACACTAGGTGTCAGCTCTAAAGTGTGTGTGGTTGTGTCAGCTCAAAGCTGTGTAAACTCATTGCTGTGACCCGACTCACTTACCGTAGTTACTGGTTGACTACTTACTGCTGATCCTAATGTGACTGAGTGAGTGCTGTATAAGCTTTACAAGCCATAGATTACTGACAAGCTGACAGGCTGGAGAGAGACCAGATCACAGCATTACTGATTTGATTACCACTGTACGTGTGCGTGTGCGTGTGCGTGGTGTGTGTGTGTGTGTGTGTGTGTGTGTGTGTGTGTGTGTGTGTGTGTGTGTGTGTGTGTGTGTGTGTGTGTGTGTGTGTGTGTGTGTGTGTGTGTGTGTGTGTGTGTTTGTGTGTGTGTGTACTGAATGTGTGTGTGTGTTTGTTTGTTGGTGTGTGTGTGTGTTTGTTTGTTGGTGTGTGTGTGTGTGTGTGTGTGTGTGTGTGTGTGTGGTGTGTGTGTGTGTGTGTGTGTGTGTGTGTGTGTGTGTGTGTGTGTGTGTGTGTGTGTGTGTGTGTTTGTGTGTGTGTGTACTGAATGTGTGTGTGTGTTTGTTTGTTGGTGTGTGTGTGTCCTGTTTTTGTGGCAAAACACTGTTGCCCTGCCTGGTTGTGTGTGTGATAATCAGCACCTTGAGAACACTGCACCCTCTAGTTAACTCCTGAGTGAAACCAGTGGCGTAAAGTACTTCAGTAAAAATACTTTAAAGTACTACTTAAGTAGTTTTTTGGGGGTATCTGTACTTTACTATTTATATTTTTGACAACTTTTACTTCTACATTCCTAAAGAAAAGAATGTACTTTTTACTCCATACATTTTCCTTGACACCTAAAAGTACTCGTTACATTTTGAATGATTAGCAGGACAGGAAAATGGTCCAATTCACACACTTATCAAGAGAACATCCTTGGTCATCCCTACTGCCTCTTATCTGACAGACTCACTAAACACAAATGCTTAGTTTGTAAATGATGTCTGAGTGTTGGAGTGTGCCCCTGGCTATCCATAAATTTAAAAATCAAGAAGATCGTGCTGTCTGGTTTGCTTAACATAAGGAACTTGAAATTATTTATACATAAGTATATTTTAGGAATTACATTTACTTTTGATACATAAGTATATTTAAAACCAAATATTTTTAGACTTTTACTCAAGTAGTATTTTACTGGGTGACTTTTACTTGAGTCATTTTCTATCAAGGTCTTCACTTTTACTTTTCACTTTTACTCAAGTATGACAGTTGGGTACTTTTTCCACCACTGAGTGAAACCCTCTCTAACTCTCAGATAGGAAGTCCCCTGACCCTGGGCTGTGACATCATCAGACGGACAGGAAGTGATCAGAATCTGTTTGTCTTGAGGGGTTTATGGCTGTTTCTGGTTGGTACTCCTGGGTGCTACTGTGTTTGTTATGATAGACTCAGCCCTGCCATGCCAGCAGAGATAAAACTGGGATATTTCTCTCACAATCTCTGAGAGTGTGATGGTGCTGAAATGCCCTCCTTGCTTCAGTCTCAATCACTGTGTGTCTGCCTGTGTACGTGTTTTGCCATACTTCCACTGGCTAACACTCCCATTGGATTCTTCCGATACCTATCCTGCGGGCCATCTTACAGAACAATCTAACATTGTAACAGTTTATTCTAACATTCTAAATGTTCCATTCAGTCACTGTGCCTTTTCAACCCTCCCATGACCAGCCTTAACAGCAGCAGGCCCAACCCCAGAGCTAGGCAGCCCTGTCAGCCCTGTCACTCTCTTTGTGTGGCTAAACAATCACTAAGGACAGGCCTCTGTGTCACAGGGAGAGCTGGACTGTACCAGAACTCACCACTCTCTACCTCTTTCTCCCTCTTTCTCTCTTTTTCTCTCTGTCCCCTTTCTACCTCTTTCTCTCTTTTTCTATCTGTTCTTAGTTCAACTGAATGCCAGGGCAGGACAGGTCAGGGTTTAAGGGAGCTAGAGCAGAGGGGACGGGGTTTAGTAATATGCAGATTAAAATGGGGTCAAGTACCTCTGGGTCCTATCAGGTCAAAGGTTACAGGTCAGGACCATTGTGGAAATATTTTGGAGTCGTCACCAAAACAATATGACTGTGGCTATTTGGGAGTGGTGCATAGAGGATAGGGTTGAGCTAGCAAAAGCTTGCTTAGTTGTGTTAAAGTGCAGTCCAGTGCAGTCCACAATGTGATTTTCCTGTGTTTTATATACAGTATATTTCCACACTATGAGGTTGGAATAATATTGAGTTGTTTGAAAAGACAGCCTGAAATTCCAGCCTGTTTTGAGAACACCAGGCGGTAAATTAGTTAATAGGCCAATAAGAAAGAGATTGGTCGGTCTGCCAATAACAGCAATTTTTCAGTTTTCCCCTCCCAACTCAGACCACTCCCAGACCGTACTAGCAAAATTTGTGCTTGAGAAATTGCTCTTTGCTAAGAAGCAATTTTTGTTTCTTTTTGACCGTTTTAATTGAAAACAATCACACTAAGGTACTTAAATGTTACCCAGAAATGATTTGATATTGATATAAAAATGGCAGCATTGGACCTTTAACTATGTACTTAGTTGACCCTGCAGCTGCAGAGCATTTACTGAGCTTGAGTCTTTATGATAAGGATGTGAATTCTATGATGTATAGACGTTAGCAGATCAACCTAACATACAGTGCCTAGTGAAAGTCTACGTACCACTTGCAAAGTCTTCACAGTTTTGCCGCCTTGAAATTTGGTTGGGAATCATTCATGGAAAGCAATATTCAAACCTTATCTCTGATTCTCAAGCAGATTTAAGTCAGGACTGAGACTGAACCATTCAGGAACACTAAACACCTACATTTACTTGAAAAAGGTTAGAATATTGCTGTCCATCAATGAGTCCCAAACAAATTTACTGAGCTTTAGCAATTGATAAATGTTACCCATAGAGTTGTACAAAGTTGGTAAAATTGTATTTGAAATGATTCACAGCTGTAACAACTGCCAAAGGTGCTTCCACCAAGTATTACCTCTGGGGTGTGAAGACATACACATTCAACACATCTTCTATACTTTTTCTTTAACTTTGAAAATGTGGAGTAAGGTTGTGTAGATCTGTAGGAAAAAAGATATATTTATTGTTGCTTTAGCAGACAAGCCTATTCTTGTATAATTCAGTGGTTATAGATAGAGATAGTCATTGTGGACTAGTGGAAAGTACATTCACTTGTCCACAACCTCCCGTCTTTCTCTCTCTCCACAGTGAAACATACAGCTGTGTCCTCAGCCCACAATGATATATACCAGTTGGATGAATTATACATGAACAACACAGCTCCCCACATCCTCAAAACTGTACAATGCAGCAGAATTTTTCTGCCCTGAGATGCCTGTGTGTGGTGTGTGTGTGTGTGTGTGTGTTTATGTGTCTGAATTAAGCTCATGGTAATGTGGGTTAACATTCCTGTGGCATAGCGCATCTTCCTGTCTTCCCGCTGCCCCTCCACACTAACCCAGGACAGATTACTTCAGATTCACAAACACACCATCCATCTCTCCCAAAACACCCATGTACACCATCAGTCTATCACTTGCCTAACAGGTTCACATAATAGTCTAAACAGGCGAGCTGAGATAAACTGGCAGGCCTTTATCTATTGCACAAACACAAAATGAGGCCAGAGTTTCACAATAAAAAACATACAAAATTCGACTCCAACGCTTGCTCAAACAATGATCATTAAGATATACTATAAGAAACAATAACCCTCTTTTCTCTGTAGGATGGTGGGCTGTACTCCGTTTGTGGTGGTCTCCTACTTCTACCTGTGGTTCGTTCCTCCCTTCACCAACGGACGATTCGTCTGGTATCTGGGTTTCTACTGTCTCTACCAGACACTCATCACTGTAAGTACCTGCCAGATACGTACTACTACTAGTACTACATAAACGTTGGCCCACAATGAAACATTTACACATCCTCCTCAGATAGCAGATATCCAACACTATTCAACACTGACTTTGATTACTCATAAGGTGTTCGTAAATTCCCTCTGGAGTGCCAGAGTGTAAATTCAGTTCGTAAATTCAGAGCGTTTAATTACGTTTTTTTGCCGACGTTTACTGACACTGGTCATATTCAACAGGTGTTGAGCGTTCGTAAATTCATCAGTTATTCTGCGCTCTGGCACACTCAGACAACAGTGCTCTGAAATCGAAGTAGATAGCCAGAGTGATTTACTGAACGCACTCATAGTACACAACTAGCATTGTTCCTGGATAGAGCTTTTTATCTGTTAAAAAATATACCGATTAGCAGAGATGACTTGTAGAACCCAACACAGTGCTACAGTGAGCAGAGCCAACCAGATATCAAAACCAAACGTCTTATGTAGATAGTTCACCTCTCTAACACTGACTTTGCTGATAACTACTTTACTGAGAAAAAAATGACTTACTACAACTGTGATAAGTGGTTGTCTCACCTAGGTATCTTAAGATGAATGCACTAACTGTAAGTCGCTTTGGATAAGAGCGTCTGCTAAATGACTAAAATGTAAATGTCAAATTAACCTGTTTATTTAGGTTTCTTTAGTAATTAAGGTACAGCTTCAAACCCTTCACCCCCCTCTCTCGATCTTTCTTTCTTTCTTTCTTTCTTTCTTTCTTTCTTTCTTTCTTTCTTTCTTTCTTTCTTTCTTTCTTTCTTTCTTTCTTTCTTTCTTTCTTTCTTTCTTTCTCTCTCTCTCTCTCTCTCTCTCTCTCTCTCTCTCACTCTTTTTGCTCTCTCTGCTCTCTCACCTGCTCTCTCAATTAAATTCAATTCAAGGGGCTTTATTGGCATGGGAAACATGTGTTAACATTGCCAAAGCTCTCTCTCTCTCATCTGCTCTCTCTCTCCTGCTCTCTCTCTGTCTTCTCTCTCACCTCTTCTCTCTTCTCTCTATCTCTCTCTCTCTCTGCTCTCTCTCTCTCTGCTCTCTCAGCTCTCTCTCTCTTTCTCTCTTTCATTCTCTCTCTCTCACTCGCTCTCTCCTCTGCTCTTTCTCTAACCTCTCTAACATATGGTACAGAGCATGTTGTCCACTGCCCACATTGTGGTGGCCTATAATGACATGTCTTTCTAACTACTTGATAAGTATAGGTTTAGCCCTGCCAGAGACCACTGGGTGGGTAAATGCTGGTTACCACTTTTAACTTCCCTTCATTGTCATTGTCTGTGAGAGACAGGATGGACAGCTGCTATCACTTTAAGGCCATACAGTAGTTGATCTAAATAAACAACAGCCAGTGTAATCATTCAATGAGATTTGATGACTACTAAGGCTGATAAGTTATTTTTTGTGAAGCAAAGCTGTGGTCAAATTGTTTTTTTTACATGCTTGGCCTTCCCTGCATCCCTCCTTCACTCCATCCCGCCCCGGCCAAAGAGAAGGGGAAGGGCTGGGACAGTCTTTTATGGCCGCGTTTATTTCTGATGTCTCTTTGGACACTGTCAGTCGCTTGGTTAGTCGCTTGTTTGCTCGCTCGGTCAGTCTGCCACAATGTTGACTGAGCTGTTGTGTGAATGACAAAGTGAAGAAAGGCTGGGTTTGATGGTCAAGTGGATGGTTGCTGACTGATATACTGGCCAGCTTGAGAGCTGAGATTTATCGATATAGAAACTGAAAATTGGTCAAATTGGTAAAACAACAACAAAAGGTGCAATTGACATGGCCTTTGACCCTCTGATCCACTTCTTACAGTGTTTCCTATATCGAACCACATCTAATCATGTCCTCTGTGTCTGCTGTGTTTCCTTCCCAGTGTTTCCATGTGCCTTACTCTGCCCTCACCATGTTCCTCAGTACGGACCAGAAGGAGAGAGACTCAGCCACAGCCTACCGTAGGTCACTATTACACAGACCTTAGGTTGTTTGATCAAATAATACCACTCGCCTGTCATTCTGTTTTGATAGTACTTAATACTATAATAAATGTGTTATACTGCAGGTATGACCCTGGAGGTGCTGGGTACTCTAGTTGGCGCTGCCATCCAGGGTCAGATCGTGGCGAGCGCACACACCCTGAAAAACTGCCCCCAGCACAACATGTCTGTCAGTCACCTAGGCAACGGCAGTGGGGCCGAGATCGTCAAGAGAATCGTTCACTCCCAGGACTTCCTGTCACATGCTGTAAGTGTCACCACGATAACAACCAACCAGACCTGAGGTGTTACCATGGTGATCCTATATTGAAAATAAATGTAACTGACTGTAGTGTCCTGAACTAACTCAGGGCTGTAGTATCCGGAACTAACTCAGGGCTGTAGTGTCCTGAACTAACTCGGGCTGTAGTGTCCTGAACTAACTCAGGGCTGTAGTGTCCTGAACTAACTCAGGGCTGTAGTGTCCTGAACTAACTCAGGGCTGTAGTGTCCTGAACTAACTCGGGGCTGTAGTGTCCTGAACTAACTCAGGGCTGTACTTTCACACTCATCTTTTCCTTTTACTTAACTTCTTTCTTTCCTTTTTTGAAGCCTCAGAGTTGAAAAGAAACAACAGGAAACAAGTTGAAGGTCAACAAGCATGAAAATTGTAAATTGTTGAAACTAAAAGGAATAAGATGAATGAATGTGAAGTTTGTGTTTGCAGACTGTCTAGCGGTGAGATCTCGTCTTACCAAATGAACCAGCTTCATATATTATTTATCATTCCGGGTTTTTAGTAAGAGACCACGGGTTAAATCTGAGCCTCTTCCCCAGCCCCCTCCCCACCTCTCCCCTGGCACTGACCCCAGCCCCCTCCCCTCCTCTCCCCTGACATCAGCCATTAATCCCCCTCCCTGAAATAAGAAACCCCTCCCCACACTGAGGGGGTGACCACAGTCTGTGTGTGATTAAGGCTATTTTCATCATTTTTAAAAACATATGAATGAACCCCAGACCCCAAACTCGACATGCAGGAACCAACAATATTGAACATCTATTTCCGGCCTAAAACCAGCCAAACCTAGACCGGAATATACATATTTTAATTTATCTGGTTGTTCATTTCCTAGAAGTAGACAAACAGTCAATGAAAACATGAGTGAGACAACCTTGCGAATCTTGTGAACGCAGAGTGGTTTCTGGGTAGATAAAACACGGCGAGCGGGCTCCTGCCCAAACTGTTCCGTGTCGGGTTCGGACACGCCGCAGCTATTTAAGGGCTCGAGTGGTACCATTCCAAAGGATTCTGAGTAAACCCCGATGGCGGGGCCTTTTCACCACGCATGGCCTTCTGTAGCCACGATGAGTACACACACACACACACACACACACACACACACACACACACACACACACACACACACACACACACACACAAGCAGACAGACAGACAGACAGACAGACAGACAGACAGACAGACAGACAGACAGACAGACAGACAGACAGACAGACAGACAGACAGACAGACAGACAGACAGACAGACAGACAGACAGACAGACAGACAGACAGACAGACAGACAGACAGACAGACAGACAGACAGACAGACAGACAGAGCACTTTCACCACTGGATTCCTCCAGTCCCTCAGAAATGGAAAAATGTTTGATGTGAATAAGTAATAATACTAACATAGCAAACTAGCCCTTAATTGTTTACAGTAGGGCAGTGCAGTTCCTGTTGGGTTGAGAACATCTTCAAGGCTCTATAGTATTTTGGTAGGCTGTATTTTAGGATCAGAATTCAATTGAGATCCTTTCCTGTTGTTCCTTGTACCTAATCTGTACAGTGAATTGTGAGTGATCTGGTACCTGCTAGAGCGATATTGTAATGGGTGCGTGCTGGTGGCAGGGAAGTCAGGTGCAGGAGAACGAACTTGGTATAAACAGTCGTTTAATAAGTGCTCACAAAACTCAGAAAAACAAAATATACCAAATAATAAAAGTGGGTACAAAACCCGTTGCGCACCAGAACATAACTTGCACATCACATACAAACAATCACATGAGGGGAAACAGAGGGTTAAATACACAACATGTAATTGATGGGATTGGAACCAGGTGTGATGTAAGACAAGACAAAACCAATGGAAAATAAAAAATGAATCAGCGATGGCTAGAAGGTCGGTGACGTCGACCGCCGAACACCGCCCGAACAAGGAGAGGGACGGACTTCGGCGGAAGTCGTGACAGATATAAGGAGTTCTACCCTAAAATCACAGGTCAATAAACACATTGGTATGTGTTAATGCAACTTTCAGATAAGGGTTGCAGTGAAGTAATTGGATGGAGATACATGATGGAGATTGAGGAAGGCTCAGTTCAGATGTCCTCCTTGTGTAACCAAAGAAAGAAAGCGGTGTAGTGGACCCCAGGAAGAGTAGTTTAAAATAATACCTAATGGACATCTAAATGTAACAAATAAAGGTTACATTTACACTGTTGTTTTCTTGCCTTTGCAGAATGAGGTGTACATGGTATATTGTTGCTCTGTCCTCCTTGCAGAATGAGGTGTACATGGTATATTGTTGCTCTCTGTCCTCCTTGCAGAATGAGGTGTACATGGTATATTGTTGCTCTGTCCTCCTTGCAGAATGAGGTGTACATGGTATATTGTTGCTCTCTGTCCTCCTTGCAGAATGAGGTGTACATGGTATATTGTTGCTCTCTGTCCTCCTTGCAGAATGAGGTGTACATGGTATATTGTTGCTCTCTGTCCTCCTTGCAGAATGAGGTGTACATGGTATATTGTTGCTCTCTGTCCTCCTTGCAGAATGAGGTGTACATGGTATATTGTTGCTCTCTGTCCTCCTTGCAGAATGAGGTGTACATGGTATATTGTTGCTCTCTGTCCTTGCAGAATGAGGTGTACATGGTATATTGTTGCTCTGTCCTCCTTGCAGAATGAGGTGTACATGGTATATTGTTGCTCTCTGTCCTTGCAGAATGAGGTGTACAGTAACAGTATATGATTGTTTATTCTCTCTACTTGCAGAAGGAGATGTATATGATCGCTGCTGGTGTGATTGGAGGAGTGTTTCTCATCTGCACTGTGGTCATGTTCCTAGGAGTCAAAGAGAGAGATGGTGAGTGTGTGCGTGTGTGTGTGTGTGCTCGCATATGTGCTTGTGTGTGTGTGTTTGTGCACACTCTTTCCCAGCAAGTGAGTGTGCTCCTCTCTCTTTCCCTTCACACATTTCACTCAAACGCCATTTGCAATTTACTAGTAAGCACAGCAGCACTCCGTTGAATTGTTTTGAGCCTTATTCTGACTGGATTATTTCTGGCCTCCATTTAGCTAGCTTCAGCCTCATGCAATGATTATCCAACTCAGGAAAACAAGGAGGATTAAGTGTTAAGTATAAAAGGACATATCTTGTGTGTTTATACTGCACATGGAGGCTGTCAATGAACTGCTGACCTCTGTACCAGCGAACCTGTCAGTTCTGGTTCTCTGTACTTATACCCACACACAGAGCATAGCAATACTGCAATGCAGCGGCATCTACAGGGTTACCAGATTGGTGGGGAAGTCTCCCATACGTGTCTCGCTCATGCTTTCTTCTCTCATTGCAGAATGCTTGGTGCATTGCAGGCTAGATTGAGCTATTTTTTTAGAGTGGGATAAAAGACGGAAACCAAAGAAACTGTCTCTTTTGACACTTTCAGGTCTTGTTCCTTTTCTTCCTCGTACAGATCCGTACATTTTGAAGACGGAGAAGCAGATCCCGTTCCACAAGGGCTTCATCCTGGTGATGCGACATGGTCCCTACCTCACTTTGACTGCTGCATTCCTCTTCATCTCCGTTGCCATTCAGGTGGGAACATTGATAGACCCCTTCTCAGACATGACACCCACAGTGGGATGGTAATGGGTGTTGTGTTATGATTGGACCCAGAATGGCTCCAGATACAGCCTGCCTGCCATTGAATGTTGATTTGATCAAGAAAAATGGAGCACTCAGTGTGTTTGAGGAAATATGCTTGACAGCATCTCTCTCTCAGCTCCAAATCCATCCGATGATGATAGACAGACAGACAGACGGCACATTGTCATATTACAATTATGTAATATCTAGTTATTGTTATCATTATGAGAATTCTCAGTGGTAAACTTATTGTATGGCTGTGATCATATGGTTGGTTGGCATTGGAACTATATAGTACAGCTTTGATAGATTCCACCTCAAACATCTCAACTGCCGTATCTCACAAATCTTCCCTTAAATAACTTACTGTCAGCTCATCAGAATAGAAGGATTATATATCATTCAAGAGCAGGGATGAAACTTTGCGTTAGTCAGCAGCTTCTCCAGTGATTTGACACCGTGAGCAGAGAGGATAGGACAGTGCTGAATATTCGGAATCTTTCTGAAGAACGAATGTGTGTGATATCTGATTTCCAGTTGGTGCAAAGCAACTTTGTCCTGTTCTGTACGCATGCAGTGGACCTGAGAGACCACTTCCAGAACATTGTGCTGACCATCCTGGTGAGTTCTGGTTTCAGACCTAGATCAATGTAACTTACACTTTCACACAAATGTCCTATTGACATCAGTGCATGGTTTTATATGACATTAGAGTATACTTAAAAACAATAGTATAGCATGCTCTTAAAAATGATACTCCTCTTCCCAGGTATCTGCAGTAGTGAGCATCCCTTTGTGGCAGTGGTTTTTGGAGCGGTTCGGCAAGAAGAAGGCAGCCTTCTGTGGAATCACGGTAAGTGTCTGGGACGGGTGCTGGTGATACTCCACTGATGATAAAAATGTGCCACCTTGTGGACAAACATATTATTACTTCTGGAGATGCACTGTCTGATCAAAAATCTCCGGAGGGTTTTATAATACGGTATTACAAACAGGGTTGGAGAGTAACTGATTACCAAAAAACTAGCCTTAGTCAGTGAAACTAGCAGCAAAATTATTTTCATCAGATTACAGATTATTTTGAAAAATTAATGATTACTCTTTGGATTACTTTTAAAACCAGAAAGGACTTTTGCGAAAAAAATACATTGACATCTTTCTGTTTTCTCAATGATATTCAATTCAGCATTGAAAAGAGGCGCAAGTTTAAGTTTGTTCCAACTGATTGAGTCTGACCTCAAGTCAGAGACGACTTTGACGACACACACCAAATACGTTTGATGGATCCTTTTTGTCTTCTTCTATTGCCTCTTAAAGGGAATGTAATCAGATTGTGTTACTTAACTGATTACAATTTTGGACAGGTAACTAGTAACTGTAATGGATTACATTTAGAAAGTAACCTACCAGGGGCGAAAATCTGATATCCACTTTGGAGGGGACAATTACATGAAATTTTCTCAAGAGCAATTCCTGAGGGGGACACCAAAAGTAGTGCTGTAACACATAGCCTACATTGTAATATGGTAAATGTATATTGAGGAACCAAAGAAATAAGGTGTTTGCCGTACTCCTAACTACCGGTACCCACAACTAATCACAACAGCAATACCATTGCCTTTAACAAATCTTAGTTCAGTCACCAGTTTAAGTTGAGAGTGGGGGTATCCATGGCATTTTCCAATTATGTTCCTATTTTACAAGTCAAAAAAATTGAGAACCTTTCATAATGTTGCCAAACAAAGACTCAACAAACTTACCTGAGACTCCCTGTCTCTGCCAGTCTGTCCCTGCATATCTGTCCCCAACTCTGCTGTCTGTGTGCCATCTGTTGCCTGCTCTGCCTAATGACATCATTGTGAAACATTTCCATTAGAATTTCATTTCTTTCTTATGAACATTTTATCAACTAGTCTTTGAGATATTAGGCTACTAGGGTTCTTACTATGCGTTTTGGTGTATTGAAAAATACTCTGATGTCCGTCTTTTATTTTTCTGCTATTTTTCTACCTGGCTGGCTGGCTGGCTACACACACAGTGTGTAGGTTATTTACAGTAGGAGATGGGCTTCTATCATCTTCAATCATTCTATTTGGGCTTCGATCTAAAAGGTAGCTAGCAAATGTGAAACGGATTAAAATGACAAGAGTTGACAGCTGTATTAGTTCACCATTTACACAACATATGCTGCAACCTTTTGTAATTTTAATAGTTTGTTTCATATTGGCTGGCTTCCAACAATAGCTGAATTTGCAAAGCTAGCGTGCACCAATTCCGTTTCAGTGGTGTTTGCTATAATCTTTGCTACCCGGGTTAAATAAAGGTGAAATAAAATAAATAAATAAAAGTTCCCTTGCGACAATTTAACTTTTGCAACGAGACCATTAAATATATTTAAGACAATGGTAGAAGAGAGTGTAGTTCAGTTTGGACTTCAGATTATCGCTAACCTTATCACAGGGACTTTGAAGCACTAACTTACATCATCTGCATGCTGATTCCATCTTTGACGACGCCACATAAATGGAATAGGTACTAGCTAGCTTAATAGTTAATATTTGCGCGCTAGCTCTGCATATTCAGCTAGTGTGTGTGTGCGCGATTGACTGGATGACCCTCACGGCAGTTACGTGCAAACTAAGGAACTAGCAGTGGATCAAACCATTGTGAGGCAAAGGGCGGGGGGGTCGCAATCTTTTGAAACTTAAAAACGTGCTATTAAGTGTCTATAATCAGCACAATTGCTTTCATTGCGTATTATTAATATTATTTAAATTACATAGTTATGTTTCAGTGATATATTGGGGGGGACAAATCATATTTTTCCCAGGATGGGGGGGTCGTGTCCCCCCCGTCCCCCCCGGGATTTCCACCCCTGTAACCTACCCAACCCTGATAACAAATGTATGTGCAACTAACTCATGCTGTGTGTATACAGTATGTACAGTATGTGTGTTCATTCCTCTTACTCTCTCTCTCTTTCTGTCCAGTGGATCATGCCGTTCACAGTGATGCTGGTGTTCATTCCTAACCTGGTCGTAGCCTACGTAGTGGCTGTCTCTTCTGGACTCAGTGTGGCTGCATCACTCCTCCTACCATGGTGAGCCAAATTGAATTGTGCTGGCACAAAGGTCCTCTGTGGATGTGGTGTAGTTGTAGTACCACTAGCACTAGCCACTGGTTGTAGCTACAGTAGCAATAGTAAACATATTATTGGGGTGGTAAAACAGCCACAGTCCTTGTAGAATTACTATTCTATTGCTGTAATAGCAGCAGTCTCCACTTCTCTCTGTCCATTCAGTGGTTAGAGCGTTGGGCCAGTAACCGAAAGGTTGCTGGATCGAATCCCTGTGCTGACAAGGTAAAAATCTGTCACTCTGCCCCTGAACAAGGCAGTTAACCCACTGTTCCCCGGTAGGCCGTCATTGTAAATAAGAATTTGTTCTTAACTGACTTGCCTAGTTAAAGAAAAAATACAAAAATGTAATTCACCCCCTGGCATGATACAGTCATGCCTGGCTATGATGTCATGTTGATGAATGAGATGTGTCTATAAACCTCAGGGGGGGTTACAGTCTCCACTTTCATTCTGTTATTACTGTTGTTTATAGCACATTGCCTTCCCATCTCCTTTTCTCCCTCTTCACCCTCCTATCTACCTCTCTCCTCCCTCCTTTCTCTATCACTCTGTCCCTGCCTCCTCCGTACTTCTCTTCCCTCTCTAAATGACAGGGTTTATCGCGTGGGGTCTTCATGCTTTGTATGTACACTATATATACCAAAGTATGTGGACACCTCTTCAAATGAGTGGATTTGGCTATTTCAGCCACACCCATTGCTGACAGGTGTATAAAATCGAGCACACAGCCATGCAATCTCCATAGACAAACATTGGCAGTAGAATGGCCTTACTGAAGAGCTCAGTAACTTTCAACGTGGCACCGTCATAGGATGCCACCTTACTAACAAGTCAGTTCGTCAAATTTACGCCCTGCTAGAGCTGCCCCGGTCAACTGTAAGTGCTGTTATTGTGAAGTGGAAACGTCTAGGAGCAACAACGGCTCAGCTGCGAAGTGGTAGACCCCATAAGCTCACAGAACGGGACCGCCAAGTGCTGAAGTCGTCTGTCCTCAAAAATCGTCTGTCCTCAGTTGCAACACTCACTACCGAGTTCCAAACTGCCTCTGGAAGCAACTTCAGCACAATAATTGTTTCTCGGGATCTTCAAGAAATGGGTTTTCATGGCTGAACAGCCGCACACAAGCCTAAGATCACCATGTGCAATGCCTAGCGTCTGCTGGAGTGGTGTAAAGTTCTCCGCCATTGAACTCTGGAGCAGTGGACACTCGTTCTCTGGAATGATGAATCACGCTTCACCATCTGGCATTCGGACGAATCTGGGTTTGGTGGATGCCTGGAGAACGCTACCTGCCCCAATGCATAGTGTCAAATGTAAAGTTTGGTGGAGGAGGAATAATGGTCTGGGGCTGTTTTCTTGGTTCGGGCTAGGCCCCTTAGTTGCAGTGAAAGTAAATCTTAATGTTACAGCATACAATGACAATCTAGACAATTCTGTGCTTCCAACTTTGTGGCAACAGTTTGGGGAAGGCCCTTTCCTGTTTCAGCATGACAATGCTACTGTGCACAAAGCAAGGTCCATACAGAAATGGTTTGTCAAGGTCTGTATGGAAGAACTTGATTGGCCTGCAAAGGGCCCTGACCTAAACCCCATCGAACACTTTTGGGTTGAATTGGAACGCCGACTGCGAGCCAGGCCTAATCGCCCAACATCAGTGCCCGACTTCGCTAATGCTCTCATGGCTGAATGGAAGTATGTCCCCGCAGCAATGTTCCATCATCTAGTGGAAAGCCTTCCCAGAAGAGTGGAAGCTGTTATAGCAGTAAATGGGGGACCAACTCCACATTAATGCCCATGATTTTTGAATGAGATGTTGAACGAGCAGGTCTCCACATACTTTTGGTCATGTAGTGTATGTCTGTCTGTTTTTTTTTCTGGCTCCCGAGTCGCGCAGATTTCTAAGGCACTGCATCTCAGTGCTAGAGGTGTCACTACAGACCCTGGTTTGATTCCAGGCTGTATCACAACCGGCCGTGATTGAGAGTCCCATAGGGCGGCACACAATTGTCCCAGCATCGTCCGGGTCAAGCTGTCATTGTAAATAAGAATTTGTTGTTAACTGACTTGCCTAGTTAAATAAAGGTTAAATAAAAAATAGAAATAAAATGATCTGGTGATTCCCCATCTGTGGTCGGAGCAGTTCGGCTACAGTTAGCTTCATCTTGTAATCATGTCATCACGTAGTAGCAGTCATTTCACCAGACCATTTCAACTCTGCTCTATGAGCACCATTGTAGCCATTTCATCCTCTAGCGCTATAAGTAGACTGCTCCTCCTCAGACAGATGGAGTCATCGAGACCGGTTGTATAACATGAGGATGAGGTAGGCCTATAAGCTGTTGATTGGAGATGTTTTCATGTAGTATTGTGTGTGTGTTGTGTTTCAGGTCGATGCTGCCAGATGTGGTGGATGACTTCCGTCTGGCAAACCCCTACTGTAAAGGCTATGAGGCCATCTTCTACTCCTTCTACGTGTTCTTCACCAAGTTTGCTGCTGGGATCTCTCTCGGAGTGTCCACCCTCTGCCTCGAGTGAGTCAGACAGACAGACAACATAAACACTAACACAAGAGTATTAAAGACATTCATTACTGAAAATGGGATTTCCTTGGGAGTATCCATGCCTTACCTCGAGTGAGTCAAACACACAAACACTGATCCACATCAGGAGAAACATAAACAAGTTAACAACACTTCCGGCATCTCTCTTGGAGTGAGTCAGACGCCACGAACACCAAGTCAGTTAAATAACACAGGAGTGAGATGTATAGAGAGAAACACATAAACACAAGCCTGATGTATGCATTAATAGGCCATTGTAGTCTATTGTATTTATGAAACTGGTGAGTGTGTAACTGTCGGTATGATACAGGTGTGCATCTTTACAGGTACAGGCTAAGACACTGTATGTATCTCTACAAGTTTGCTGTGTATAATACGTGTGTGTGACTGGTATCTTCAGGTTTGCGGGTTATGACACGGGGGCATGCAGGCAGCCTGATCAAGTAGCCTACACTCTGAAACTGCTCATAGGCGCCGCCCCGGTGGCCTTCATTGTAACAGGCCTGTTGATACTGCTGCTCTACCCCATCAGTGAGGACGTCCGGCTCAGGAACAAACTCTGTCTGGAGGAGCTACGGTGAGGGACCCACACGTCTCTGTTGTCAGAAGTTGCTAGAACGTCACAGTGCTCTTGTAAAGTAATGTATATGACAATAAGGGGATACATGCTTAAGACATGTCTGACAATGCATTATAAGTGTATCATAATGCTTTATTATATGCATGCTTAAGTAAAGTGTTGCCAAACTGAGTATTTGGATCACAAATATTCAGTGCAATAAGTGTACAGTACACCATCGTCTCTCACCACTGTCATTCCTTTAGGTTGAGTAAAATTACGGTGGCCTGAAATGGCACAAATACCAACATACCAAAATACCAACATACAATCTAAAAGTTTCTATTGTCTTTCTTCTACAGGAAACAAAGTGGCATCAGCTCCAGAACGCTGGAGGATCTGAGCAATCCATGACCTGGGATGGAATGGACAGGAGAGGTATCACATGCGGCGGATTCCAGTTCCCCAACTGGAATATGACTTCTATTAGTGTATATTACACTGAGAAATAATCACATGATAGTTATGTTTTCATGTAAACATTTTAAGTTTGTTTCTGTATTTTCACATGAACCTGTAAAGTATAGCCATCTTGAATATACCTACAAGATAACCTTATTTATATAAATGAATGTATATCACTATTTGCTGTGTTTAGCGGGCATTGCTGGTATTTATGAATGGTATCTGAGTATTATAATGGTTTGGGCTTAATAAATACTGTTGACTTTGGTTAGTAGATGGACTGAACCATGACTTCTTAACTTCAAATATAGTAGAGGAAGGTTCCATGTAAGTTCCATTTTGGGCTCTCGAATGGCGCAGCAGTCTAAGGCACTGCATCTCAGTGCTAGAGTTGTCACTACAGACACCCTGGTCCAGGCTGCATCACAACCGGCTGTGATTGGTCCCATTGGGCAGTGCACAATTGGCCCAGCATCGTCCGGGTTTTGCCAGTGTAGGCCATCATTGTAAATAAGAATTTGTTCTTAACTGACTTGCCTAATTAAATAAAGCTTTAATATTAAATCATAAGTTGAGTGATGAAACTATCCATTTTAAACATTTGAAGGTTTTAATAATATACAATCGTATAACACACAAACAGGATACATCTCTTTGGGATTTGGTGGCAGCTACACTGAACTCTGCCAGCCAAAACACCGCACTATCTTACCTCAGTGCTCTGATTAAAAAAACAGAACTTCATCTTGAACCAGATGGGCATATAATACAAAGCCCCAAAAAGTCAAATATAATCTCCCAAAGTCACTAAATGTAAACATTCTGTTTGAAAGGTGCTTCTTTCAAATGTGTGTTGAATAATCCCCCAACTGAAAAAGGAACATTTGCCACCCAGTACTGCTTGTTCATAAAAAGCTGCCGAGGGGTTGAGTCTTTGCGTGTGCCGTTTTTAGATATGCATGCATAAAGCATTGACATCTCATGTGTTATGCTAGGCGGTAGTCCCATGCTTTGTGCTCTCTCCCACTATGCTGAAGTCTGTTTTGAGATTTACGCTGTGTTCAAGTCTCTGTGTTGGGGTAAGATTTGACTGGGCTGGAGGGAGATTTGACTGGGCTGGAGGGACAGGAGTCTGGGCTGCCAGGGGTTCTGATGGGAGATTTCCTCTTTCCGTTCCTCACCGTCAACTCCTCTTTGGGTTTAAAAGTCAGGGGCACAAAGCCCTCTGCATCCGCTACCAGGACTATCCACAACGGACCTGGAACACACAGGAGACAGGAGTTTCAAGTTTAAGGACGTTTTTATTTAATTCATATTTTATTTATCCCCATGCTTTATAAGACTGTTTAACTTATATAAAACCAGGAGAGTCATTGACTACATCCATTTAACCCTTCGAATAGATAGTACTAAGCTTTCAACCAGCAAGTGTCTACTAATAATTTACAGAGAGGTTTTTGAAGTACTGTAACCACAACATACGGCTCTCTCAGATTGCTACAAAAACCCTAACAGTGAAACTCCTAAATGGAGTGGTGTCATAAATACTCTATAAATAGTCTTGGAGTTGGCAGAGGCGTGCTGAGTGTGTATAGCAGAACGAACCCAGGGAGGGTGTGGTGGGGCTGTAAGCGGCTTCTGTTTTAAACCTTTTAATCCACAGTAACCCTATAATCACTCCCATATTCAGCCTCTCCACCCATTAACTGAAGCAGTCCATTTTAACACAAAATACTGTTGTTTAAAATGCATGTCCTTTTAAGTGGAGTGAAACAGAGATGTCATTATTTTGATATTCAACATCTTGTCTAGTTAGTTGTAATAGCTGAGAGAAGCTCAGTAGTTCCTCAGTCTAGACTATGGGCTGAGGATCTGGCAGTTATTCTTATATGAATAGATTCCTGGAAACCTGAGGGAAAACGGGTTTTTTTCTCTCTCCCCGTCCACACGCACACACACACACACTTCTGAGAAGACTACCCAATTTCCTCTTGAGGCATGCCTACATTGGGAAGAGCCAATAATGTCAGTCTGCAGATATGAATTGTGTTGATTTCTGTAAGCTGGGAATCACCCCGCTGTGTATGATGATGTCATATCGCTGAGTCTACCTTTAATCTCAAATAACTGGTAGAATTAAGCCTGGGGTATACATAGTGAAAACAAAGAATCATCTCAAGCCTTAAGACTACAACCATGTGTTATTATTGGTATGGGGGAAGCCCATGGGCCAGATACGTACCATACACCATCTCTACTACAGTGACGTTGAAGAGCTCCTGAAGAACCTTCAGACACAGCTTCCCCTCACACAACAACACTGGCCTTCTCTCATCTATAAACACATTCTCAGACAGCTGCTTCTGCATGGAGGAGAGGGAAGAGATAGAGAGAGATAGATAGATAGATGATCGAGAGAGAGTGGAGGGGGGTTAGTTAGTACAATTCTGACCTCAAGAACACAGACAGTTATTGATGGATGCAACAGCAAGGCATCATTTCACAAATTGTGCTTTTAATTGCTCTTTTAGGAACACCATAATAGCACACACTGTGTTGTCAGCGTGCTGTTTATTATTAGCCAATGGTGGATTGCAAACTCTAGCCTGGAGAGTACATTAAAGTATGTCTCTACTGTATCTTCACCTTCAGACAAGTCCCACCAAGTTCAACATTAGCCCTTTATGCTGATATCTGCTGAATGCTGAATCTGGGTGCTTTATACTCATAAAGTTCGTTCCTTTTTGTGTCTAATAGTGATGGGGGAAAAATTATATATAATTAAATATCGCAATATTATTTTTGGACTCCAAGTATCGATTTGTAAAAACACTTTTGCTACTTTAGGTAGAGCTGGTCGACTGTACCTGTGCTAAAACACAGTTATTTTCATCCTATGGCTTGTTCTCCATCTTCTTTTTAAATAGGGAGCCAACACATTTTCAGCACTTTTATTTTCCTTACTGATCAAAACTAATTTTCTCATGCTCCCTCTCCAGCAGATATAAACAATATGTTTGGAACATCAAATCACAATAAAAATCCCAGTATTGAATCGCAATACATATATAATCGTAATACATATCGTATCGGCACCTAAGTATCGTGATAATATTGTATCGTGAGGTCCCTGGCAATTACCAGCCCTAGTGTCTAACGTAACTTTATTATACAAAGGTGGGGCCTATAATTTCAATAAATAAGGTCTTTCAACAAATATTATCTTAAAAAATATTGCTCTGAAAATCTCCAGCTTTTGCAGACATAGAAATGAAATATCCCAAATTAAGTAATATCTTGTAAGATGTTACCCCTACCTGACATGTGATGTTAACGTATGGAGGATCACAGGCATTGGGGTAACTAGTCCCCAGACCCTTTTTGCCGTTCCGGGTGAAGTCCCTGATCTCTGTCAGACACTGTTGCACCTCAGAAAAACGAGAGAAAATCCTCTCCATGTTCTGAGACAGCTGCTCCAGGTTCCTCTCCTTCTCTCTGGGGGCCAAGGGGGTGGTTTTGGGCAGGGTGGGGAGCTCCGTGTGGGGCTTATCCCTAGGGTTGTAGTAAGGGGAGCAGGTTTGACTTGACTCCCTGCTAGCCTGTCCTGCCATGGAGAGCATCGTCATTCGGTTGACGGGTTCCATGTCGAAGTTTTCGACCGTAATGGAGGAAGCGTTAGCGTGAAGTTGGTCAGAGGGGTGACAGAGGTCAGAGTAGGAGAAGTCGACTGAGCTGGTGACTGAGCTGGGCTCCGGGCTCCTCACCTCCTCCACCAGCCTCCTCCTGCTGCTCCCTGGAGAATGGGACTGGATTACACCTCCTCCGGGCAGCACCAGCTCCTTAATCTCGACAAGCTCCTGCTGCTCATCTTTAGAGAAGACATGCTTCGAATGGCGTCTAACGGGAGATTCTCGATTCGGGGAGGGAGACGCCGGGGTTCCTCCATTGTAGACAATCTCCTTGGAGGCGAGGCGCAGGATGTATTTGTCCGTATTGGAGGAGGGGAGGAAGGCAGGGTCGTTGGACTTCTGTCTGCCAATCATGAGAAGCAACATCTTGTCACCAAGAAAGCAGATGCCTTTGGGCCTCTCGTTTTTCTGTAAGGAGATCTGCTGGACGTTGGGCATGGTGGACGGTGTGATGCAGTAGACCAGTACCATGCTACATGTGTTGGAGGCCACTGCCACCGTAGAACCTCTGGAGTCAAAGGCCACGATGTCTGGCACCAGGATCCCTGGGATGCTGACCTTACTGGTGCTGGTGACTTTCCGTTCGTAGGTGACCAGGATAAGGTGGGACGAATCCTGTCCGGAGCCGGTCAGGTGGTCCCTGCGGTGCAGGTGTAAGAGTGGACTAGGGTCTGAGCGCCGGTGCTTGGCCAGGAGGTGAGTGAGGTCCATAGGGCCGCCGGAGGCAGAGCAGGAGAGGTAGGACCTCTCAGAGTCAAAGGACCTCCTGCGGGGGTCTATACAGCCATCCTCGTCCAACATCACCATAGGAGAAGAATGTCCAGGTAGGGAGGACTCTGAATCTGAGGACACGTCAAATGCTATGCCAGCGTTCAGCCCGCAGATCCTATCCAGAGGCAGCTCTGTAGCTACTGCCACCTGGGCCTCGCCTGTTGACTGAATGGCACAGATGTACCCGCCCACGTCAAAGATGGGGCAGAAGGAGCAGGCTAAAAGACTCTTCTGAACATCGTTATAGATGTAGGAGTGAAGGGCGCTTCCTATAGCCAAAACCAGCCGGGTGCCATCTTTGGTCCAGCAGGCACAGTGGATGAGTCCACTGCCTTTAATATCAGCCTTGACCCTACGGTTGTCCACACGGACGCAGAACAGCACAGAGGCATCTTTCTTAGTGAGGACAGAAAGGATGTCCATCTTGGGATGCCAGACACATCCCTCAGACAGAAGGGGGAACGGTTCGCTCATCTCACAGGTCTGAGTGCACAGCAGCTTGTTCTGTTCCAGAGCGCTGAGCTGCAGCTGCCACACTGTGACATGTTTCTTGTGTTGGACGGCCAACAGGGCAGGAGCGCCGGAACAGCACAGAGGGCCCCAGGAGAGGCCGAAGACATGCTCAAATTGACCGATGACGTTGGTGTCGCCGAATTTGACTTCGCAGTTGGCATAGTAGAGGGAGGTAAGGCAGACCTGCTTCCCGTCAGTCCAGGCTATCCCGTGGACGGGGTGGATGGTTTGGTGTAGCGTGTTCAGACCTGACCTCAGCAACTTGGCTTTGCCCAGTTCCATACTGACAGTCAAGCAAGTACAGATTAATCCAAACAGAAAGAGAAACAATGATCAGTAACATTGATTCAAGAAGAAACAATCACTCATTCAATAGCATTGATGAGAGCAGAGGATATTGGTCATGAGGATTTTGCCGGCAGAAGACCAGTTCCAGCTATCTTGGTCATCCCACACTAAGAATAGGACAAGCCTCTCTTGTCCTGTGCCTCTGGCATCCCTAATCCCCTCTGCCTGAGGGTTACACCCCAGGGCCAGGCCAGAGCTGAGCTGATTAGTCCAAATGACCTTAGCCACGCAGATCAGGTAGGTTATATTACACTCCAGCTTTACAGAGGAACCAGTGGTTTAAAGTACTTAAGTAAAATTACTTGAAAGTACTATTTAAGTCGTTTTTTGGGGTATCTGTACTTTACTATTTATATTTTTGACAACTTTTACTTATTCCTAAAAAAAATATTGTACTTTTTACTCCACACATTTTCCCTGAAAACCAAAATTACTCGTTACATTTTGAATGCTTAGCATGACAGGAAAATTGTTAAATTCACGCACTTTTCAAGAGAACACGTGGTCATCCCTACTGCCTCTGGCCTGGCAGACTCACTAAACACAAATGCATATTTTGTAAAAAATGTCTGAGTGTTGGAGTGTGCCCCTGGAAATCCGAACATTTTAAAACAAGAAAATGGTGCCGTCTGCTTTGCTTAATATAAGGAATTTGAAATTATTCATGACTTTTGATAATTAACTATATTTTAGCAATTACATTTACTTTTAGACTTTTACTCAAGTAGTATTTTACTGGCGGACTTTTCTATTAAGGTATATACTTTTACTCAAGTATGACAATTGGGTACTTTTTCCACCACTGAGAGGAACTGGTATCTGTGTTGTTGTGATGTCAAACTGTATTATTTGCTGGCTAGCTAACTAAACTAGAAGTAGAGCTAATCGCTTTTGGCAGGCAAATTTGACCTTAGTCTGGATTTGGGTACGAGGCAATCCTTTTTTAACATTAGGTCTTCGGGTAGCTCAATATTGGACAAAAGGAGCCCAACGTTACTCCTTAGTCTAAGGACCTTACATATTCTGTTTAAGGGCGAAATGACTCTGAAAGCCAAAAACAGCAAAATACTCTATTTAAACGTGAATCGATTCTCAATTGCGGTACGGTTCCAGAAACATAAATCCCTCTACTTTCATATCATATCAAAACAATTTCACAAACGCAAAATACACACTTAAAGTACATCACAGGGGGCTGCTGAGTGGAGAACGTCTCATAATAATGTCCGGAACGTAGCAAATGGAATGGCATCAAACATCTGGAAACTATGTGTTTGCTGTATTAGTTACCATTCCACTAATTTCGCTAGAGTCATTAGCACGAGCCTGTTCTCCCAAATGAAGGTGCCACCAACCCCCTGTGCTGTACACTGTTTTAACTGCGTTCAGACGCACAAAGCTAATTGGCCACGTGGGAACCCTAACCCTATAATGGTGCATGTCAATTTAACCTTTTGTTTTTTGAAAATTATTTCTCGCCGATATGAAAGATTATGCACCCAAAAAACCGTACCGCAAGCGATGCGTGTGACCGAGCATCGCGGCTCTTAACAAAACGTCTTTCGTCCAATGACTTATGTGTAATGTATTGGAACAGAGTCATGATCAAAGGGCTAGGTCTTGAGGTAGGTTATTAATTTGTGCTAGCTAGAATTAGTATCATATTCACATCAAATGCAATTAAACCTCGAAGGTCAAGTCAAAAGCTATTACAGCAAAGATTTGCTATTATCAACTGCAATTTAGGTTATAAAGCTTGCTACGCAATATTAGAAAATCATTTACCTGACAGTTACTGGATAGCTATCTACAGTAGCTGTCATTTTTGGGGGCTGGCCAGTTTATAACACATGTAGCTAACGTTAGCTAGTTAGCTAAATCCATCAGGGAACAAGCCAACTAGTGAAGTAACAATATGGCGAATACGTTCTTTAGTCACGAAATTATACGCACAAACGTGTCATTACATGCCTCGATTGTCTTGTCAAACCATAAACCTTGATCACATTTCCCAAGATTATTTTACTTTCCCAGGGGTGAAAGTTGCTTTCATGAACTGGAATTGAAAGACGAGGCAATAGAAAAGCATTATGGGTCTTGAAGTTTATGGGAAGTCTGGTGTATTTCATGTGTTGACCACTTGGGGGCCTTCTTGTCCACGGTCAGTGCCAGGTCAGAGCTCAGTCACAGCTCTGTTCCCTGCTTAGGCGCTGTACATTTTGGGTCTCCCTAAACTGAGACAGAGGATGAGATTTGTGTCGAGGTTGGGTATCTCATGCGAAGGTTTTTTCACATTCTTGTACTACAGGGCTTGTTCGACATTGCAAGCGACTGCCGACTGACTGATCTACAAATCACCTTGCATCATAAATAACTACTCATTATTATTTGTAGAGCAGTCAGTCAGTCACAATTTACCCATGATACGTAACGGTTGATCCTATCGAACACGGCCATAATCCTGCATTTCTCAGACTTGATAGAGTACTCGATCAGTGGTCGGCATTGCTGGAGCTTGCATGCACCTTTTAACCACCGACATAGACTAGACACTAAACCTGCTTTATTTTATGCTTTAGCAACCACCATCGCTTTTTATTATAATGGGTGTGGAAATCGAAATAATATCCCCAGGAGATGGTAAGTTTTGCTACATTTGATTTTGGATTGTTATCTGCTGCGTTTGTTTATTTATTTAGCGTATTTATTTAGCTTGCTAGCCATTACGAAATTGTGGGAGATGATGTGTTATTATTATCATGACGCCGTGGGAACGTTTAACGGATTCACAGCCAGTGCAAATGATTTTGCTGCATGTTTATTACATACTCCACAACGTGGGCTACATTTATTTTTCAAGCCCCATACATGTTCCTCGGTCTCACACGGTCACGGCATGGACTGATCCAGTTTTTTTGTCAAATTAACGTCCGACTTTACTTTTCGTAGCAGGTTAGAAGAATTTACGCAGCAGGTTAGGATAATTAACGTAGCTGGTTAGGAGAAGTAGGGTAAAGTAAGACATATAGTTAGGGTTAATTTGACAAAGGCTGGATCCATGACCCTCTCACATATCGTTCTAGAACTCTCGGCATTAATGCCAGCCTTCTTCTATGACCAGCTCCTTCTATTGGGATTGCTGCTTTTATCTGTATTAACACTGACTTGAAGTATTATTTCGATATTACGCCTGTCAGTATGTTGATAGTAAAAGGAATACGATATTGTTACTTCCAATGATTTGAAGTAACAACATTTCATAAAGAGTGCCTGTCAGTCATGATAAGGGCACATCCTATTATTACAGTGTATGACACACACACACACACACACACACACACACACACACACACACACACACACACACACACACACACATAATACATTTGACTAAATATTGTGTGTTTTCTTTTCAACAGCAAGGACTTTCCCAAAGAAGGGCCAGACGTGTGTTGTTCATTACACAGGTAAAGAGTGTGTGACAAAAGAGCATCTGGTCTGGAAATTATTGTTTTGTTTTTCACTAGGTGGGTCATTCTCTGCCTGGGGGTCATCTCTCAGACATCCAGGTTAGACAGACAGGAAAGAGAAAGTAAATGTGAACATTCCGTCTTGGTGATTACACGTGTACTACATGTTTATAACGTGTATATGGCGTGTAGGGCTGACCACATTTAGTTAACTGGTCGATTGTTTGGTCGTTAGGCTGTTGGTCGATCTAGATTTCTTTACTTGAGCAGTAGCAAAAAAATAAATAATAATCATGGTGTACGAGACACCTGTCCTATTCGCTCCTGTCTGAGTAGACTAATCCATTGTGGAGGCCGTGGGGATGGCACAGTCCATCAGTCTAAAGCATGTGTTACTGAAGTTGTATATGATTAAGGACAATGGTGCAACACTAATCAAAATAATATTATTTTATAACAAATGCGCTTTCTCCTGCTTTTAATAGCGGTCTCGGTACGCGGCTCTGAAACATCAGTGCGGTGCTTTTTCTTAGACCATGTTGCGATGTGCATAATAGCAAAGTTGGCCTCCCGATTGGCGCGGTGGTCTAAGGCACGCTGACACGGTCACCAGCTGTATGGTGTTTCCTCCGACACATTGGTGCGGCTGGCTTCCGGGTTAAGCGGGCATTGTTTCATGAAGCAGTGCGACCTGGCTGGGTTGTGTTTCGGAGGACGCACAGCTCTCGACCTTCGACTCTCCGTACGGGATTTGCAGCGATTGGATACCACAAAATTGGGGAGAAAAGGGGTAAATATAAAAAGAAAAAAATATTTTGAGCAAAGTTAACAGTATATTGGTGTTGAGAACAATGTAACAGAGTTAGCAGCAGAGTTCGGTCACAAGACAACAGCCCTTGCCTTAATTGTCTAAGAGAATTAATTAACTTAATTAGGTCTATAATCATTAGCCTAACTGTTAAATGTGCCTGGCTTTATAAATGATCCGTATACAGTACCAGTCAAAGGTTTGGACATACCTACTCATTCAAGGGTTTTTCTTTATTTTTACTATTTTCTACATTGTAGAATAATAGTGAAGACATCAAAACTATGAAATAACACATATGGAATCGTGTAGTAACCAAAAAAGTGTTAAACAAATCAAAATATATTTTATATTTGAGATTCTTCAAAGTAGCCACCCTTTGCCTTGATGACAGCTTTGCAAACTCTTGGCATTCTCTCAACCAGCCTCACATGGAATGCTTTTCCAACAGTCTTGAAGGAGTTCCCACATATGCGGAGCACTTGTCCAACTCATCCCAAACCATCTCAATTGGGTTGAGGTCGGGTGATTATGGAGGCCCAGGTCATCTGATGCAGCACTCCGTCACTCTACTTCTTGGTCAAATAGACATTACACAGCCTGGAGGTATGTTGGGTCATTATTGTCCTGTTGAAAAACTAATTATAGTCCCACTAAGCGCAAACCAGATGGGATGGCGTATCGCAGAATGCTTTGGTAGCCATGCTGGTTAAGTGTTCTTTGAATTCTAAATAAATCACTGACAGTGTCACCAGCAAAGCACCCCCACACCATCACACCTCCTCCTCCATGCTTCACGGTGGGAACCACACATGTGGAGATCATCCGTTCACCTACTCTGCGTTGCACAAAGACAAGGCCGTTGGAACAAAAAATCTAAAATTTGGACTCATCAGACCAAAAGACAGTTTTCCACCTGTCTATTGTCCATTGCTCGTGTTTCTTGGCCCAAGCAATTCTCTTCTTCTTATTGGTGTCCTTTAGTAGTGGTTTCTTTGCAGCAAATCGACCATGAAGGCCTTATTCATGCAGTCTCCTCTGAACAGTTGATGTTGAGATGTCTGTTACTTGAACCCTGAAGTGTTTATTTGTGCTGCAATCTGAGGTGCAGTTAACTCTAAACAACTTATCCTCTTCAGCAGAGGTAACTCTGGGTCTTCCTTTCCTGTGGCGGTCCTCATGAGAGCCAGTTTCATCATAGCGCTTGATGGTTTTTGCGACTGCACTTAAAGAAACGTTCAAAGTTCTTGACATTTTCCGGATTGACTGACCTTCATGTCTTAAAGTAATGATGGACTGTCGTTTCTCTTTGCTTATTTGAGCTGTTCTTGCCATAATATGTACTTGGTCTTATACCAAATAGGGCTATCTTCTGTGTACCACACCTACCTTGTCACAACACAGCTGATGGGCTCAAACGCATTAACCTCTTACATCTAGACGTTCCGCTAGCGGAACACCTGCTCCAATATCCAATGATAGGCGTGGCGCGAATTACAAATTCCTCAAAAATACAAAAACTTCAATTTTTCAAACATATGACTATTTCACAGCATTTTAAAGACAAGACTCTCCTTTATCTAACCACACTGTCCGATTTCAAAAAGGCTTTACAGCGAAAGCAAAACATTAGATTATGTCAGCAGAGTACCAAGCCAGAAATAATCAGACACCCATTTTTCAAGCTAGCATATAATGTCACAAAAAACAAAACCACAGCTAAATGCAGCACTAACCTTTGATGATCTTCATCAGATGACAACCCTAGGACATTATGTTATACAATGCATGCATGTTTTGTTCAATCAAGTTCATATTTATATCAAAAACCAGCTTTTTACATTAGCATGTGACGTTCAGAACTAGCATACCCCCCGCAAACATCCGGTGAATTTACTAAATTACTCACGATAAACGTTCACAAAAAACATAACAATTATTTTAAGAATTATAGATACAGAACTCCTCTATGCACTCGATATGTCCGATTTTAAAATAGCTTTTCGGTGAAAGCACATTTTGCAATATTCTCAGTAAGCCCAGCCATCACAGCTAGCCATTTAGACACCGACCAAGTTTAGCCCTGATCAAACTCCGATTTACTATTACAAAAGTTTCATTACATTTACATTTACATTTAAGTCATTTAGCAGACGCTCTTATCCAGAGCGACTTACAAAATGGTGCATTCACCTTATGATATCCAGTGGAACAACCACTTTACAATAGTGCATCTAAATCTTTTAAGGGGGGGGGGGGGTTAGAAGGATTACTTTATCCTATCCTAGGTATTCCTTAAAGAGGTGGGGTTTCAGGTGTCTCCGGAAGGTGGTGATTGACTCCGCTGTCCTGGCGTCGTGAGGGAGCTTGTTCCACCATTGGGGTGCCAGAGCAGCGAACAGTTTTGACTGGGCTGAGCGGGAACTGTGCTTCCTCAGAGGTAGGGTGGCCAGCAGGCCAGTGGTGGATGAACGCAGTGCCCTTGTTTGGGTGTAGGGCCTGATCAGAGCCTGAAGGTATGGAGGTGCCGTTCCCTTCACAGCTCCGTAGGCAATCACCATGGTCTTGTAGCGGATGCGAGCTTCAACTGGAAGCCAGTGGAGAGAGCGGAGGAGCGGGGTGACGTGAGAGGTTAACCTGTTGGGGCTAGGGGGCAGTATTTTCACGGCTGGATAAAAAAACGTATCCGATTTCATCTGATTTCATCTGGTTACTAATCCTACCCAGTAACTAGAATATGCATATACTTATTATATATGGATAGAAAACACCCTAAAGTTTCTAAAACTGTTTGAATGGTGTCTGTGAGTATAACAGAACTCATTTGGCAGGCAAAACCCTGAGACATTTTCTGACAGGAAGTGGATACCTGATGTGTTGAATTACCTTTATGCCTATGACATTGAAACACACAGGGGTTGATTAATGTTTTGGCACTTCCTATTGCTTCCACTAGATGTCACCAGCCTTTACAAAGTGTTTTGAGTCTTTTACTGTGAGATCTGACCGAACAAGAGCCATGGAACGGTGATGGCCGATTAGACTCTGGCGCGCGAGTTCATGTTGGGTACCCTCGTTCCAATACGTTATAAAAGAGAATGCATTCGTCCACCTTGAATATTATTCATGTTCTGGTTAAAAAAGGCACTAATGATTTATGCTATACAACGTTTGACATGTTTGAACGAACGTAAATATATTTTTTCCCCTCGTTCATGACGAGAAGTCCGGCTGGCTTAGATCATGTGCTAACAACACGGAGCTTTTTGGATATAAATGATGAGCTTTTTTGAACAAAACTACATTCGTTATGGACCTGGGATTCCTGGAAGTGACATCTGATGAAGAGAATCAAAGGTAATGGATTATTTACATAGTATTTTCGATTTTAGATCTCTCCAACATGGCCGTTTGTCTGTATAGCAAAGCATATTTTTCTGGGCGCAGTGCTCAGATTATTGCAAAGTGTGATTTCCCAGTAAGGTTATTTTTAAATCTGGCAAGTTGATTGCGTTCAAGAGATGTAAATCTATAATTCTTTAAATGACAATATAATATTTTACCAATGTTTTCTAATTTTAATTATTTAATTTGTGGTGCTGACTTGACTGCCGGTTATTGGAGGGAAACGATTTCCTCAACATCAATGCCATAGTAAAACGCTGTTTTTGGATATAAATATGAACTTGATAGAACTAAAAATGCATGCATTGTCTAACATAATGTCCTAGGAGTGTCATCTGATGGAGATTGTAAAAGGTTAGTGCATCATTTTAGCTGGTTTTATGGTTTGGTGACGCCCGTCTTTGAATTGACAAAACATTACACACAGCTATTGTCAGTGTACTCTCCTAACATAATCTAACTTTATGCTTTCGCCGTAAAACCTTTTTGAAATCGGACAACGTGGTTAGATTAAGGAGATGTTTATCTTTCAAAGGGTGTAAGATAGTTGTATGTTTGAAAAATTTGAATTTTGACATTTATTTGGTTTCAAATTTGCCGCTCTTGAAATGCACCTGCTGTTGATAGGGTGCACCACGGGTGGCACGCTAGCGTCCCACATAGCCCCAAGAAGTTAAGAAGGAAAGAAATTCCACAAATTAACTTTTAACGAGGCACACTTGTTAATTGAAATGGATTCCAGGTGACTACCTCATGAAGCTGGTTGAGAGAATGTCAAGAGTGTGCAAAGCTGTCATCAAGGCAAAGGGTGGCTACTTTGAAGAATCTAAAATCAAAAATATATTTTGATTTGTTTAACACTTTTTTGCTTACTACATGATTCCTTATGTGTTATTTCATAGTTTTGATGTCTTCACTATTATTCTAAAATGTAGAAAATAGTAAAAAAAAATTAAGAAAAACCCTTGAATGAGTAGGTGTGTCCAAACTTTTGACTGGTACTGTATATCTACATAAATAAGACAGATTCTGCTTGTGTTGCCTGTATGAGTGTTTGTTTAATAGCCTACTGATTCCGTGAACACCAAGCGTCACACAACACAACATTTTGGAAAAACAAATTCGGCTGTCTTTAATCTTTGCTATGATGTAATAAAAGCTTTACTTTTTTTCTCTGGTATTACTTATCATTTATTTCATGTTGCTTACACTGTTCCAAATTGTCAGCAAAATAATATTTATAATAATATCCCTCCTTTTTCATGATCTTATTATTATTATTATGATCATCATTTTAATAATAAATAACGTCATTAACATTAGTAGGCTTAGTAGCCTATAGCAGCCTTGTATAAATACCATCGAGCTGTATGCCTAAAAGTGCATCCTGTTTAGTCTTGATACCGTAACTTACTTAGGCCTCTATTTCAATACTTATATAGTCTACTGTATCAATCAATCAATCATTCATTCATTCATGTGATCACATAGCATATGAGTCATTCATGATTTGAAATGCAATGAAGCATTTTAGTTAAAAAATAAATGACAAATTGACCCTTGAATAATTAGCATGAACAATAAATAAACCGTTCCATTTTGGCACTGTTTTTGGTCTTTGCTGTAATAAAGGCTTAACAATTTTTTAAAAACATTACAACAGACACTCTGGTATGCTTTTAATATATTTAGTGTTGATTACATTGTTCCAAATGGTCAGAAAAATGATATTGTAATCTAACTGCACCTGTTTGTCACACATAATATGAACGCAGCTCTTGCTCCTTACCTTTTTTCCCCTTGATCTCCATTAGGCTATTTTCCACAACTAGTCAAATGTATTCCAAACATCTGACTTCCCCTTTACCTTCTGAGCAAGCAGTGAACATTCTCCCGCTTCGAGTTTATTTGTCACATCCTCTGCATCCATTTTGCTGTCACATGTGTTTCAGTGTTCAGAGTTTATTTTAACCAATTTATGGTTATGATATGCCATAGGTCCTATTGGTCACGTGCATGCGATGCATGCGTCACGTAAAGAGAGTAAGGGTTGAGGGAATAGGGAATGTTTTTCTTAACAAATTAGGGATTTTGGTAACAAAACCTTTATCAGAAATGGCTGTAATTATGTTGCTGCTTCCGCAACACGGACAGCGCGATAAACACTGTTGATGTTCTGTGGTGGTCGCTGCAGCAGGGAGGAGAGGGAGACAACTGGTGCTAGTCAAACAGTCACTCGCTGTCATTTTCTTTTTTACACAGCGCAGCAAGTCTGAGCCCGGCCCGGCACAATCAAATCAATTGCGGTCGGACTCCCTCTAGTCATTTGTGTGTCTTAATAATTTCATCAAACAGTTCGCTTAAAGCATCAGACAAGCTCAGTGCATATAGTTGATTTGATTAAAAGACATAAGATGTGTCTATATGGAAAATTACAGGTTTTAACATTTCGACCATTCGATTGCTCGAAAGAACAGATGACTGTTGGGCGACTAAGATTTTTCTTTTGTCGGGGACAGCCCTAATGGCGTGTGTGTTGAGGTAACCAGACGTCCCCGATTTCGGGGACAGTCTCCGAATTTGCTGACCTGTCCCTGGCTAGAGTTGTCCCCGGAAATGCCCCCAATTAACCCGCAGAAAAAAAGCAACTCTGAAGTTAAATTGAGGCTGATATTTCAATAATCAAAACACTGTGTCCAATCAGATTTGCATGTGAAAATTGTCTATCCCTGTACCCAACTCATTTATTGCCGCAGATGTTTTATGAGAATGTTTGAACAGTGATACATTGTAAACACTGCATGAACAACCATTCTGATGGCCAGAAAGTCCATCCAACAGCATTGGCTACCAAACCTGGGTGATTCAAAAATGACTTGATAGGCTAATATTAAGAATTGTGAAGTAGTGTGGGTGTATGTGCGCCAGTTTATGTCTTCTTTGAAGTGAAGTTTAATACACCTTTAATGTTTGGTGGTGATCAATGTTCTTTCAAAATATTTTCGACACTGAGCAAATGTCAAGTCTGCTGAGCGCAAACTTGAACGTTGTGAAAATTCTGTTCAACTTTTGTGCGCATTTACTGTGAACACCGAGGCTGTACCTGCTTTAAGTTACAGTTATGGCCAAGTAGTCTACTGTAGCTATTTGATCATAATGTAGGTCTACCAGAGTGGCCTACCATTAAAAACAATGGAGAAAATGCATCCCATAACATTTTCACATGGAAATAGCTGTTCTATCATTCAACCTACAGTAGCAGCCAATGTGTGGTGTTCAATGTAGGCCTAAATTCCGTGAGACTTGTGGAAAAAATATGCAGGGCTTGGCATTAACCTATTCAGACAAGGAGGTGACTTAAAATGTGTTGTTTGATGCAAGAAACAACTTATGAAGTTAGCTTACTCAAGCTAGTCTCAAAATACATCACTGGCGCTTTAAGACAGACAAAATGCTCTTTACCTGACTTGCTTTTCAAAGATGGCTAGAAATGCACACGTTTTGTGCTCTTGTAGGAAGCAACCACTCTCACATTTTTGACTAGAGATGATCTATAACTGGGCTATTAACTCACTTACCAGCAAAGAATATGAACACGTGCATAGGTGGCTACATGCAGCTCTCACTTTCATCTCAAAACAGTTAGTTAGTTTTGCACACTAATGTCTTGCATAGTTAGTTTTGTTTCGGTATGTTGCATTGAAAGTGGCTAACATTGGGAAATCCAACAGTAAAGGGAAACTTTGATAGTGTTAACTAAATGGGAAAACAAGGAAGTTGAGAGAAGTTCAATCTCGTGCTTGTCTGCGCGGGCTGATATTTCTTCTGCACGGCAGTCCCGGGAGCATTGGTGGTAATACATTTAAAGCTCAACACTTTGTCTTTATGTCGAGTGATTGATTGCTGTTTGGTATATTGTAGCCCAGAAGGCGAGAGTGGTATTCTACTGGTAGTAATAGACATAGGTTACTGGCCCTGTTCCTTCTCTGAGTTGAGTTTTTTTGCAGATCATTGAGAGGGAGATAGACGGACCGAGAGGGAGAAAGAGATATAGATATGGCTGTGCTCAGGCCTAGTCTCCTGTAGTACTCTATATTAAGGCCTGCGGTGCTGCTGTGTTGATGTGTGTAGGGAAGTTGACCCTATTACCGTAACACGAATGCTAAATCTGCATTCTTTCTGCCCCCCCCCCTCTTTTCAGCTCAGCTGTTAATGCCAACCATGTTGAAGAATGAACCTTTTGTGTCAAACCCACTCTGGAAGGAGATTAGTTAACATGTGCTTCGTTAGACCAAAGAGATAAAAACCTTCACTGAATTAGTGCATTATTGATTTGAGCTGAGTATACTAAAATCCATCACGTGGCACACTGCAAAGTGACGTTCCAACTCACAGAATTTGATGTCTGGCCCAAAGGTGATCACGTCACGTCACATGTAAATGGTTTTGGTAATTGAAATCCTGATGCTATTCATGCTGCATCTGTTTACTGTCGTTGTTGTATTTTGTCAACCATAACAACAGCCAATAAGAAATAAAACACAACACAAACAATAACAACAAATGGACTCTCATTCCCAATAACTTCAGACAACAGATACAAAGGAACAGAACACAAAGACAAAGAAACACAAACAGACGGATTCTCATGATCAATATCTTCACATCTACTGGTATACTAACACAACCTTAAAACATCCATACACACTGTGCTGTGTCTCCCAGTCCCAGCAGTATCTCTGGTCTTATTTTTAACTTCACTTTCACCACTTCCTTATGCAACACACACACAGGCACATGGTGACCTCACGGAGCAATGGGTTCTGCTTAAGATAGTATTGTATCCTGAATTAGCCTAGATGTCACTATGGGGCAGTGTCAGACCGCTTCCTGATGCCCATCTCTGACTCACTCTTTCCTCTCTTACATGCAATCTCTTGCCTATGGGTCCTCTCCACTCTCCTCTGATGGCGTTTGACCCTATAGGTTCTGAGAATGACTGCAGAGAGAATTGTGGGTGTCACTCTCTTTCTCTGGTGACAGTTAGGAGCAGCGTAAGCACCAGGGTTCTGTGGGTTCCACAGGCGTGAAGTCACCTCTATATGGTGCTGTTCCGGTTTTCTTGGACCTCCTCCAGTGAAACGTGATGATGTAGGCACTTGGATGGTCAATCCCCAAACAGCAGTTATTTGAAAGATTTGAAACTCTCAGCTTAAATTCTTTCCTAGCCATGCAGTAGGCCAACACTTAGATAAAAAGGTGCTATCTAGAACCTAGAAGGGTTCTTCAGCTGTCCCCATAGGAAAACCTTTTGAAGAACCCTTTTAGGTTCCAGGTAGAACTCTTTGGGTTCTATGTAGAACAATGTCCACAGAGGGTTCTACATGGAACCAAAAAGGGTTCTCCTATGGGGACAGCCGAAGAACCGTACTGCTGTGGACGTGTGTGGTAGTAGGACCAGGCAGGGTGACAGGTCTGGCAGGCAGGCAGTATTGGAGTAGTGGGCAGCAGGCCATGTTACAGTATATCCATCAGGAGCCACACAGATTTTTTTATTTAGATTTGAAGTAACCCACACACACACCCCCACACACACACACACACACCTCTGGCCTTAATGAAAGATGGAAAGATGAAGGGGAGTAGTCTCTAGCAGGAGTTGGGATTGTGCTCCAGACTGGGAGATGGAACAGCATAGTGATTAGTGTGGGAACCATAGTGCATGCAGTATGGTTAAATGTAGCTCACAGATAGCAGCCTTCCTCTCAACACCTTCACTTTTTCCTCACACTTTTTAAAAGTTTTGTATATAATTATTTTCAATACTATACGGATCTCTCATGGCCAGACTATGTAATCTCTTATGGATAGACTATGTAATCTCTTATGGACAGACTGTAATCTCTCATGGCCAGACTATGTAATCTCTCATGGCCAGACTTCGTAATCTCTTATGGATAGACTATGTAATCTCTCATGGCCAGACTACATAATCTCTCATGGCCAGACTACGTAATATTTTATGGCCAGACTACGTAATCTCTTATGGACAGACCACATAAACAATCATGGCCAGACTACGTAATCTCTTGTGGTCAGACTACGTAATCTCTTGTGGTCAGACTACGTAATCTCTTGTGGTCAGACTACGTAATCTCTCATGACCAGACTACGTATTCTCATGGCCAGACTACGTAATCTCTTATGGCCAGACTACATAGTCGCTTATGGTCAGACTACGTATTCTCTTATGGACAGACCACATAAACAATCATGGCCAGACTACGTAATCTCTCATGGCCAGTCTACGTAATCTCTTATGGACAGACTACGTAAACAATCATCTGACCAAATAACGTTCTGTTTAGGTTCAACTAAACCCCCCTACAGTACTGTAGTGTAGCTAACTTAATCAAAGTAGCTAAAACCACTTACTAAGCGCAACTGCAGAGATTAGGCCTATTGAGACCAAGGTGCTATGGAGTAGGATAAGAGCAGCAGAGATTGCGCTAATTACAGATGTAGGATCTTAATTTGAGGCAGTTTGCTACAGTAGGAAAATAATCCTGCAGAAACAGGAAATGTGAATTATTATGTGGACTATAATTAATGGACATTTTAGTAGGGGTTGATACAAACCTCAAATACACTACATGTTTTACATTTCCTGCACTGTAGGAAAATTTTCCGGCAACAGGATGATCAAATTAAGATCCTACATCTGTTGCACTACAGTATAGCAGCAGGACTGAAACATGTTGCTTACACCACAACATTAAAGATGCAGGGCTATATCTGAGCTGTCTCATTAGGTGAAACACCAATTCCAGTGCCAAAGATCCTACTGATATATGAACGACGAAGCAAGAACAGATATTTCTCGTTGACACGTGTTCACAGTCCCGTGATGTGTCAACATGTCTATAAGAGCATGCTGCAGACAAATCACGTATGTGTGATATCTCCTTACATCTCTGGGCCCTGGTGGACGAGGGGCCGTGTGTGTGTGTGCTGGCGTATGTGTGTGTGTCACGTGTAGACACAGATACAGTAAACGGCGTAAAAATAGCCTAGCTGGCCTGAATGGCCTGTCCAGAAAGACAGCTCATACTACTCAGGAGGGTCTGGGGGCAAAATCTGAAATGGCACCCTATACTCTATATAGTGCACTACATTTAGCCAGAGCCCTAAAGGCCGAAAGTATAGTGCACTATATGGGCGTATAGGGTGCCATTTTGGACACACATGGGTCTTCCCTTGGTATTTTCACACCCAACCCAAGCAGAGAACCTGGGATTAAGGGCCAGTTTGTTATGCTTTCTACACTGTCTATTTACCCATTGCCTGCCTGATATCTAAGAGGGTCTAGGACTGGGCTGCAGGAACAGGAAAGGAAGGATCCCGTTTTATTTTCATTCAACCCCACCCTGACTCAACCAAGATAGGGTGGCCTCACTGCATTTTGTATTCAGTTACTCACAGACTGATACAGTAGTTAAGGGTCTGGGTCTCTACTGCAGGAAGAGAAATGGACCAGCTTTATTTTCTCAAAGCTAGTTTGGAACGGCCACAACTCAAGCAGACTTGGAATAGCATGTAGACTTTTTCAGTTAGAATGGCCTTTAATTTCCAAGGTGCCTAAATATACAGTGCCTTCGGAAAGTATTCAGACCCCCTGACTTTTTCCAAATGTTGCTACGTTACAGCTTTATTCTGAAATGGATTTAAAAAATCCTCATCAATCTACACGCAATACCCTATAATGACAAAGCGAAAAAACAGGTTTTGAGAAATGTTTGCAAATATATTAAAAATAAAAAACACACCTTATTTACATGAGTATTCAGACCCTTTGCTATGAGACTTGAAATTGAGCTCAGGTGCATCCTGTTTCCATTGATCATCCTTGATGTTTCTTCAACTTGATTGGAGTCCACCTGTGGTAAATTCAATTGATTGAACATGATTTGGAAAGGCACACACCTGTCTATATAAGGTCCCACAGTTGACAGTGCATGTCAGAGCAAAAACCAGGCCATGAGGTAGAAGGAATTGTCCGTAGAACCCCGAGACAGCATTGTGTTGAGGCACAGATCTGGGGAAGGGTGCCAAAAAAATGTCTGCAGCCTTGAAGGTCCCCAAGAACACAGTGGCCTCCATCTTTCTTAAATGGAAGAAGTTTGGAACCACCAAGACTCTTCCTAGAGCTGGCCGCCCGGCCAAACTGAGCAATCGGGGGAGAAGGGCTTTAGTCAGGGAGGTGACTAAGAACCCGATGGTCACTCTGACAGAACTCCAGAGTTCCTCTGTGGAGATGGGAGAACCTTCCAGAAGGATAACCATCTCTGCAGCACTCCACCAATCAGGCCTTTATGGTAGAGTGGCCAGACGGAAGCCACTCCTCAGTAAAAGGCACATGACAGCCCGCTTGGAGTTTGCAAAAAAGGCACCTAAAGACTCTCAGACCATGAGAAACAAGATTCTCTGGTCTGATGAAACCAAGATTGAACTCTTTGGCCTGAATGCCAAGCGTCACGTCTGGAGGAAACCTAACACCATCCCTACAGTGAAGCATGGTGGTGGCAGCATCATGTTGTGGGGATGTGTTTCAGCGGCAGGGACTGAGAGTATAGTCAGGATCAAGGGAAAGATAAATGGAGCAAAGTACAGAGATCCTTGTTGAAAACATGCTCCGGAGCACTCAGGACCTCAAACTGGGGCGAAGGTTCACTTTTAAACTGGACAACGACCCTAAACACACAGTCAAGGCAATGCAGGAGTGGCTTCGGGACAAGTCTCTGAATATCCTTGAGTGGCCCAGCTAAAGCCTGGACTTGAACCCGAGCTAACATCTCTGGAGAGAAAATACTATAGCTGTGCAGCGACACTCCCATCCAACCTGACAGAGCTTGAGAGGATCTGCAGAGGAGAATGGGAGAAACTCCCCAAATACAGATGTGCCAAGCTTGTAGCATCATACCCAACAAGACTCAAGGCTGTAATCGCTGCCAAAGGTACTGAGTAAAGGGTCTGAACACTTATGCAAATGTGATATTTCTGGTTTTTATTTTTTACTAAATTTGCAAACATTTCTAAAAACATGTTTTTGCTTTGTCATTATGGGGTATTGTGTAGATTGATGAGGAGAGAAAACGATTTAATCTGATTTAGGCTGTAACATAATAACAAAATGTGTCAAAAAGTCAAGGGGTCTGAATAGCTTCCGAATGCACTGTAGTGCCTGATAGACATAGGCTAAGTTGTTTTTAAACACATCCGACTGTTTACCCATTCAACAAATGGGTCTTAATCATGTCATACTGAGGATCACTTTACTGTGTAACTGGCCATATAATTCCTGCTTGGGAGAAAATTAAAAAAAATATTACCCATATTGTATTCGAAATAAACATCCTAGCTCGGTTTCACTGTGGTTTTTATTTGAAATATGAGTCATAATGTTTCCGTCTTCTGGAGCACTTTACTGTGCCTATAACTTCAGTCTAGCCAGGGGAGATACAGTATTAACAGATGGTAATCACCCTGTGGTCTTCGGACCCGTCGACTCCAGGCTTGGACTCCCGCCCAGTGGCCCTGCAGGCAGGCAGGCAGGCAGACTGATATCTGGGCGACAGGGATTCCTGGAAGCCTGCGGTCCTACAAAGTTTAGGGGGGAATGAAAGAGGAGAAGCAGCCAGTTACTGTACAAGACTCACATCTCTGGGTGAACCGTCCCCTGCCTGATCGAGGTTAGCATGCTAGGATAGTTTTATTGCCAACTATTTACGCTGATGTTATGTCTGTCTACTGTGGTGGTATAAATAAATCATTGGTTATTTTAATACAACTTGGAAACAATGCTTACGCACATCTTACGAGATGTGACAAGTTCCTCAGATTGAGATGCTGAACTGCCATGTTTTTGTGCAGGTGAGGGTGTTGATACCGTGGGCAATGGAGGAAAAAGTACCCAATTGCCATACTTGAGTAAAAGTAAAGATACCTCAATAGAAAATGACTGAAGTAAAAGGAAAAGTCATGCAGTAAAATATTACTTGAGTACAAGTCAGTGTCTAGTTTTAAATATAAATATACCTACGTATCAAATGTAAAAGTTAATTATATAAATCCTTACAAATTCCTTTATATTAAGTAAACCATTAAGCAAACCATATAGCACAATTTATGTTTTTTTTTTTTACGGATAGCCAGGGGCACACTCCAACACTCAGACATTTACAAACGAAGCATTTGTGTTTAGTGAGTCCGCCAGATCAGAGGCAGTAGGGATGATGTATTATTTTAATAAGTGCGTGAATTGGACAATTTTCCTGTCCTGCTAAGCATTGGAAATGTAACGAATACTTTTGGGTGACAGGGTAATTGTATGGGAGTAAAAAGTACATCTTCTCTTTAGGAATGTAGTGGAGTAAAAGTAGTCAAAAATATAAATGCTAAAGTACAGGGTCTGGTTGCATAAAACATCTTAAGTGTTTCCCTTAAGGGTTTACCTTAAGGAATAATTTTCCCTTGCCCAAGGCAGTTTTTTAAGGGTGTTGCATAGAGCCACTCAAATATTTCCTTAGTATGGGCATACTTAAGGGGTTTTATGGTAGTTTGAAGGCATGTATGGCAGAAAGATTATCCGGTTACCATGGAGACAGACTGAATCACTGACTAAAAATCTCCTCAAAGAGATCACTTTCAATTTGTGAGATGGTAAAATATAACTTCGATAATCAAGGAAGGATAACCAAATTGCTTCAGAAGATAATAAACCATGTTTCTTGTAGTTACTTTTTTCTCAACTTGTTTATATTACTTTCTAGTACGTCAAGCTAACTTACAGAGTAGCAATAGCTAACTAGCCACCTAGCTTTGTAGCCATAGATTGTGCACCTTCCATTGTTTAGCTAAGTAGCTAGCTAACTGGTTGTTGTTTCCCTTTTGTAACCAAAGCATATGAAAACAAATGCTGTTTACATTGATATCCATACTGAATGAAGCAGTTAAGGGATCTCATGGGCACCCTTAACCTTTTCACCTAATTTAAGGGGGGAATTCACCTTAAAATGTTTAGTGCAACTGACTTAAAGTTAAGGAAACTTTAAGGGAAAAGATGAGGGAAAAATGTACTTAAGGTGTTTTATGCAACCGGGCCCAGATAACCCCCCCCCCAAAAAAAATACAGTAGTATTTCAAAGTATTTTTACTTAGTTACTTTACACCACTGACTGTGGGTCAGGTGAGGTGAGGGTGTTGGATTGGTCAACAATGGCTGTTTCTGGAACAGTCCAGTGTAGTATTCTATAGGGGTATTATAGTCCCATATGTCTTCTTCATGTTGACATCAACATTTCTTCCATTTACGCAAGGAAATCACCTATATTTATCGTTACTGTATTTGCTAATGGTCAGATTTTTGCCAGGCTAAATATATAGTACCAATCAAAAGTTTGGACACACCTACTCAAGGATTTTTCTTTATTTTTAATATTTTCTACATTGTAGAATAATAGTAAAGACATAAACTATGAAATAACACATATGGAATCATGTAGTAACCAAAAGAAAATCGAAATATATTTTATATTTGAGATTCTTCAAAGTAGCCACCCTTTGCCTTGATGACAGCTTTGCAAACTCTTGGCATTCTCTCAACCAGCTTCATGAGGATTGCTTCTCCAACAGTCTTGAAGCAGTTCCCACATATGCTGAGCACATGTTGGTTGCTTTTCCTTCACTCTGTGGTCCAATTCATCCCAAACCATCTCAATTGGGTTGAGGTCAGGTGATTGTGGAGGCCAGGTCATCTGATGTAGCACTCCATCACTCTCCTTCTTGGTCAAATAGCCCATACACAGCCTGGAGGTGTGTTTTGGGTCATTGTCCTGTGTTGAAAAACAAATGATAGTCCTACTAAGCGCAAACCAGATGGGATGGCGTATCGCTGCAGAATGCTTTGGTATCCATGCTGGTTAGGTGTGCCTTGAATTCTAAATAAATCACAGATAGTGTCACCAGCAAAGCACCCCCACACCATCACACCTCCTCCTCCATGCTTCATGATGGGAACCACACATGCGGAGATCATCCGTTCACCTACTCTGCGTCTCACAAAAACACAGCAGAACCAAAAATCTTACATTTGGACTCATCAGACCAAACGACAGATTTCCACCTGTCTAATGTCCATTGCTTGTGTTTCTTGGCCCAGGCAAGTCTCTTCTTATTATTGGTGTCCTTTAGTAGTGGTTTCTTTGCAGCAATTCGACCATGAAGACCTGATTCACAGTCTCTGAACAGTTAATGTTGAGATGTCTGTTACTTGAACTCTGTGAACCTTTTATTTGGGCTGCAAGCTGTGGTGCAGTTAACTCTAATGAACTTATCCTCTTCAGCAGATGTAACTCTGGGTCTTCCTTTCGTGTGGCGGTCCTCATGAGAGCCAGTTTCATCATAGCACTTGATGGTTTTTACGACTGCACTTGAAGAAACGTTAAAAGTTCTTGAAATTTTCCAGATTGACTGACCATGTCTTAAAGTAATGAGGGACTGTCGTTTCTCTTTTCTTATTTGAGCTGTTCTTGCCATAATATGGACTTGGTCTTTTACCAAATAGGGCTATCTTCTGTATCCCACCCCTAACTTGACACAACACAACTGATTGGCTCAAACGCATTAAGGAAAGAAATTCCACAAATTAACTTTTAACGAGGCACACCTGTTAATTATACAACGGGTGGGTCTAATCCTGAATCCTGATTTGTTAAAAGCTCATTCCAGTCGATGTCTATTCCACAAGTTACCACCGGCTAAATCTATGACGTTAAAATTCCTATTTTCTCTGTTCCATCTGACTGCGCAATCCACTGTCTCATCAGCCCAGGCAGGGAAGTTATAAACTTGATCTACACAATAAAAAGCATCAATACATTGTCACAATTCTTTTAGACTAACATTTCGTTTTCAACAACGGAGATCCGACATTTTCAATGTTCAAATTCGATCTCCAATTGTCTCATAGTAATGAACATGTAGGGGTCGGGATGAGAGTGAGAGGCATGCAGGCAGCGTTTCTCAGCCAGTCGAAATCATGAATTAGCTGGCATCATTTTTATGGATATATAAAAAATAAATGTCAATTGAAAAAAGTTAAAACGAAACGAAGTGCAGCTAGTTTGCAGTCTTTCCAGCTTCAGTTTGAAGTTATTGTGTTAGCTGTGTTGTTGGCTAGCTCCTCTGAACAACAGTGTCCTAACAAGAGAGCACATTTTCTATGCCAGGTAAAATCGTGCCTCATTAGTTCATTGTTATGGAGGTATCCAAATAAATGTCACGAGAAAACAGCTTAAACAAATGCAGCTACTGTTGATATTCTGTTTGACGTGACTAAGTTAGCCGTAGTTGGCTAGCTAGCATGCAAGGGACAATAACGTTGCCAGCCAGTATGGCAATAGAACATTTAGAATGAACAACTGGGTCGCGTCCATAGATACAGAACAAAAAGACTGAACGACTGGATCGCATCTCTGGCAATTGAACCAATAGTACGAACGACCAGCCGGGTTGGGTAGCAACCCTAGATTTTTTTCGGGACTATATGTTGTGGAAGGATGAAATAGTATAAATACGTTCATCAAAATAACATTTTTAATGAAAATATGTCAATCATTATTTGAATATGTTGGTAACCCGTTGTATAAAAGTGATAATGCCCCCGAAGCCGGTGTTTGGAGGATATATTGGCACGGTTTGACTAATAACACCCGTGCCAATATATCCTCCAAACACCTGCTTCGAGGGCATTATTACTTAATTGAAATGCTTTCCAGGTTACCTCATGAAGCTGGTTGAGTGAATGCCAAGTGTGTGCAAAGCTGTCATCAAGGCAAAGGGTGGCTACTTTGAAGAATCTCAAATATAAAATATATTTAGATTTGTTAACACTTTTTTGGTTACTACATGATTTCATGTGTTATTTCATAGTTTTGATGTCTTCACTATTATTCTACAATGTAGAAAATAGTAAAAATAAAGAAAAACCCTTCAATTAGTAGGTGTGTCCAAACTTTTGACTGATACTGTACATTCAAAAAAATATTATTAGGATTTTGTCTCAGTATTCTACCCAAGCCTGTGAAAGGTAAATTATTAAGTATTTTCTCCAGTGTCTCTGTCTCAGTGCCTCTGGTGGAAGTGTTTAATGGGCCTAATGTTGTTAGCATGCCTGAACGGACAGATGTTCATGGGCACATTCATTGTCGTGCCACTACTGAATCTCTCTGCCTGTCCTGTATCTGTCTGTTTCCCCTGTGTTCTAGATGCAGGCTAGACATGGCCTAGTTAACCATCAGAAATAGTCTACAGAAAGAATCAGGCCACTGCCTCCTATTTCAAATTCCCTTTGCTGATTTAGAAAATTGAAATGAGCCCACGATCTGGATAATGAAACCCAGTGGAATTGCTCTTGTTTTTGTGCCAGCCCTGTATTATCAGAATCTGCCTTTGATGTTGGAATTTGGAATGCTATGATTCCTAGGCATTCCAGACAGTTCCTTGCTGCTGAGGTGAAGGATTGCCCGACCCCGTGTAAAACAGTGCTCTGTTTTGTTTTAGTTTGTTTTTAGGGGAATTGTTTGAATGACTTGAATGTAACTGATCTTTGTGTGGAAAATATGCTTGTGTAGGCCTTGCTTTGTGTTCAAATGATGCTACAGGATTATCTCCATCAACATAGCAAACCGTTTAAGAGACTGAAGGTCTGGATTTGGTAGCGCTCCAGTCCTCTCTGTCATAATAAATAAGCAACAGAGGACATGTTCATTTAACTGTTAGCTCTGAGGGTATTGTCTGCAATAATCATATGCACATAGAATTTTATTCCACTGTTTGCACTGAAACTGTCTGCCTTAGGAAGAAGCCCACTGTGGGCAGCCCACTCAGTACTATTGACTCAAATGTAAATGTCACTGACATGTCTACCTCGGATCAGCCTCTCAGAATAGCACTAAAAACAAACAAGTAACCCAGAAAAGGACAAAAAATGGCCCATATTAACATATGTAGCCTGAGAAACCAGGTTCATGAAATTGACAATTTATTAACATCAGAAAACAATCATAGTCTGTCCATCTCTGAAACACACATTGATCATTAATTTGATGACTCAGTAGTAGCTATACATGGTTATAGAATATATAGGAAAGATAGAAATGCAAATGGCGGAGGTGTTGCCATGTATGTCCAGAGTCATATTCCTGTTAAGCTGAGAGAGGATCTCATGTCAGATGATGTGGAAGTAATATGGCTACAGGTTGATGTGCCTCACCTAAAGCCTATTCTCGTAGGAAGTTGCTATAGACCACCAAGTGCTAAAAGTCAGTATTTGGACTATGTGTGTGAAATGTTGGAAGATGTATGTGATATCAACAGAGAGGTATATTTTCTGGGTGACCTAAATATTGACTGGTTGTCATCCATCTGCCCACTCAAAAAGACTGGTTCAAGTAATCAGTCAACCTACCAGCATATTTACAAACAGAACAGGAACTAAATCATCCACTTGTATTGATCACATCTTTACTAATATTGCAGAAATCTGCTCTAAAGCAGTATCCACACCCATCGGATGTAGTGATCCTAATATACTGCTCAAAAAAATAAAGGGAACACTTAAACAACACATCCTAGATCTGAATGAAAGAAATAATCTTAATAAATACTTTTTTCTTTACATAGTTGAATGTGCTGACAACAAAATCACACAAAAATAATCAATGGAAATCCAATTTATCAACCCATGGAGGTCTGGATTTGGAGTCACTCAAAATTAAAGTGGAAAACCACACTACAGGCTGATCCAACTTTGATGTAATGTCCTTAAAACAAGTCAAAATGAGGCTCAGTAGTGTGGCCTCCACGTGCCTGTATGACCTCCCTACAATGCCTGGGCATGCTCCTGATGAGGTGGCGGGTGGTCTCCTGAGGGATCTCCTCCCAGACCTGGACTAAAGCATCCGCCAACTCCTGGACAGTCTGTGGTGCAACGTGGCGTTGGTGGATGGAGCGAGACATGATGTCCCAGATGTGCTCAATTGGATTCAGGTCTGGGGAACGGGCGGGCCAGTCCATAGCATCAATGCCTTCCTCTTGCAGGAACTGCTGACACACTCCAGCCACATGAGGTCTAGCATTGTCTTGCATTAGGAGGAACCCAGGGCCAACCGCACCAGCATATGGTCTCACAAGGGGTCTGAGGATCTCATCTCAGTACCTAATGGCAGTCAGGCTACCTCTGGCGAGCACATGGAGGGCTGTGCGGCCCCCCAAAGAAATGCCACTCCACACCATGACTGACCCACCGCCAAACCGGTCATGCTGGAGGATGTTGCAGGCAGCAGAACGTTCTCCACGGCGTCTCCGGACTCTGTCACGTCTGTCACGTGCTCAGTGTGAACCTGCTTTCATCTGTGAAGAGCACAGGGCGCCAGTGGCGAATTTGCCAATCTTGGTGTTCTCTGGCAAATGCCAAACGCCCTGCACGGTGTTGGGCTGTAAGCACAACCCCCACCTGTGGACGTCGGGCCCTCATACCACCCTCATGGAGTCTGTTTCTGACCGTTTGAGCAGACACATGCACATTTGTGGCCTGCTGGAGGTCATTTTGCAGGGCTCTGGCAGTGCTTCTCCTGCTCCTCCTTGCACAAAGGCGGAGGTAGCGGTCCTGCTGCTGGGTTGTTGCCCTCCTACGGCCTCCTCCACGTCTCCTGATGTACTGGCCTGTCTCCTGGTAGCGCCTCCATGCTCTGGACACTACGCTGACAGACACAGCAAACCTTCTTGCCACAGCTCGCATTGATGTGCCATCCTGGATGAGCTGCACTACCTGAGCCACTTGTGTGGGTTGTAGACTCGTCTCATGCTACCACTAGAGTGAAAGCACCGCCAGCATTGAAAAGTGACCAAAACATCAGCCAGGAAGGATAGGAACTGAGAAGTGGTCTGTGGTCCCCACCTGCAGAACCACTCCTTTATTGGGGGTGTCTTGCTAATTGCCTATAATTTCCACCTGTTGTCTATTCCATTTGCACAACAGCATGTGAAATGTATTGTCAATCAGTGTTGCTTCCTAAGTGGACAGTTTGATTTCACAGAAGTGTGATTGACTTGGAGTTACATTGTGTTGTTTAAGTGTTCCCTTTATTTTTTTGAGCAGTGTATAATAGCCATATCTACAAAAAACTAAGTTCCGAAGACTGGATATTATGATCATACAAGAGGATTTTCAATGATTCCTATGTGGAAGATGTGAAATATATGTGTTGGTCTGATGTGTGTAATGAGGAACATCTGGACACTGCACTTGTAGAATTTATGAAACTGCTTCTTGTTGTTACTGATAGGCATACTCCCATCAACAAACTGACTGTTAGAACTGCCAAATCCCATGGATAGATGATGAATTGAAAAACTGTATGGCTGAGAGGGATGAGGCAAAGGGAATAGCAGATAAGTCTGACAACACAGCAGACTGGCAGACATACAGTAAATTGAGAAATCATATTAGTAAACTAAACAATAATAAACTATACTATGGAACAAAGATAAATGATGTAAAAACTGATAGTAAAAAGCTCTGGAGTACTTTAAATGAAATTTTAGGCAAGAAAGCTCCACCTTTCATTGAGGCAGATGGCTTGTTCATAACAAAACCCTTCGATATTGCTAACCACTTTAATAACTTTCTTGTTGACAAGATTAGCAAACTTAGGTAGGACATGCATACAACAAATACTGAGCCTACATATTCATGCATAATGGACCAAATAATGAAAGACAAGCAATGTAGTTTTGAGATCCACAACGTGGGCGTGGAAGAGGTGAAAAAATTGTTACTATCTAGAAATAAGGACAAACCACCTGGTACCGACAACCTGGATGGTAAATTGCTGAGGTTGGTAGCGTAATACACTGTGACTCCTATTTGCCACATCTTAAATGAATCCTAGAAGACAGTGTGCCCTGTGGTGTAAATTCTAACCAAGTGAGAGAGACTTTGTTATTTCTTCAAACAATCAATCTTTATTATCGATTTAACAATTGCAATAATGGAGCTGGTCAACGACCACCCATCGGTAATCGCTGAGAGCCCAACGAGCAGATTGGGGTTACAGCTCTTTATAGCAAAGAACATCCTCCTGAATGTTCATGACAAACAACAGACGTCTGGAATGGGTCACAAGGTTAGGTTTTGTATGTGAGAAAGGAGTATCCCCCAGCCAGACAGCATTTGCTGTGTTTTGGGTCATTGTCCTGTTGAAAAACAAATGATAGTCCCACTAAGTTCAAACCAGATGGGATGGCTTATCGCTGCAGAATGCTGTGGTATCCATGCTGGTTAAGTTTGCCTTGAATTCTAAATAAATCACGACAATGTCACCAGCAAAGCACCCCCACACCACCTCCTCCATGCTTCACGGTGGAACCACACATGCGGAGATCATCCGTTCACCTACTCTGCGTCTCACAAAGACACGGCGGTTGGAACCAAAAACCCCAAATTTGGACTCATCAGACCAAAGGACAGATTTCCACCGGTCTAATGTCCATTGCTTGTCTTTCTTGGCCCAAGCAAGTCTCTTCTTCTTATTGGTGTCCTTTAGAAGTGGTTTCTTTGCAGCAATTTGACCATGAAGACCTGATTCACACAGTCTCCTCTGAACAGATGTGTCTGTTACTTGAACTCTGTGAAGCATTTATTTTGGCTGCAATTTCTGAGGCTGGTAATGAACTTATCCTCTGCAGCAGATAAGTCTGTGTCTTCCTTTCCTGTGGTGGTCCTCATGAGAGTCAGTTTCATCATAGCGCTCAATGGTTTTTGCAACAGCACAAAGATCTTGAAATGTTTTGCATTGACTGACCTTCATGTCTTAAAGTAATGATGGACTGTCGTTTCTCTTTGCTTATTTGAGCTGTTCTTGCCATAATATGGGCTTGGTATTTTACCAAATAGGGCTATATTCTGTATACCACCCCTACCTTGTCACAACACAACTGATTGTCTCAAACGCATTAAGAAGGAAAGAAATTCCACAAGTTCATGTTTAACAAGGCACACCTGTTAATGGAATGCATTCCAGGTGACTACCTCATGAAGCTGGTTGAGAGAATGCCAAGAGTGTGCAAAGCTGTCATCAAGGCAAAGGGTGGCTACTTTGAAGAATCTAAAATCTAAAATATATTTTGATTTGTTTAACACTTTTTTGTTATTTCATAGTTTTGATGTCTTCACTATTATTCTACAATGTAGAAAATAGTAAAAATAAAGAAAAACCCTTGAATGAGTAGGTGTGTCCAAACTTTTGACTGGTACTGTAGGTAAATTGCAGTTGGTCCAGAACAAAGCAGCACATATCACACTTAGATGTACATGGAGGGAAAGTGTCAATAACATGCATGTCAGTCTCTTCTGGCTCAAAGTTGAGGAGAGATTGACTGCATCACTATTGGTCTTTGTGTGAGGTGTTGATATGTTGAAGGTACCGAACTGTCTGGTAAAGCAGTTGGCACACAGTTCGGACACTCATCGGTACAACAAAGACATGCAACCAGTGGTCTCTTCACAGTCCCCAGGTCCAGAACAGTGGCTGGGAAAGGCACACAGTATTAAATAAAGTCTATTTGGAACTCTACCACCCCAGGTAACTCAAGCTAGCAATAAAACCAGTTTAAAAAAACAGATACAAGAACACCTTTGTGCACTAAAGGGACTGTGAAGAGACACAGTCATTTTATATATATTGTATTGTAATTTGCACTGTACTATGTATTAGACCTAGATATTGTGTGTACAGTATGTACTGATATGTAGGCTATGTAACATTTTAAATGTATGTATTTCAGTCCTTGACTAATAATGTTTCCTACTATGTATTATGTCATGTTTCATGTGGACCCCAGGAAGAGTAGCTGATGCTTTTGCAGCGGCTAATGGGGATCCTAATAAATACCTACAAGCACACTTACGTGTACACAGTAGTACTCATATAAAGCAGAACACATGAAAATAAGAAACTTTCAAACGCCTACCTGAACCTAGGAAGATCATTGACTTAACAGTGTTTGTGTGATATCTCTCTACCAGGTATGCTGCAAAATGGAAAGAAGTTTGACTCTTCTCGAGACAGAAACAAGCCCTTCAAGTTCAAGATCGGGCGACAGGAAGTCATCAAGGGCTGGGAGGAAGGAATCGCACAGGTTAGACTGCATTTTCTTACGTTAAGTAATGCGACTGCATCTGCACTCATGATATTTTATGATAATATTGCAACATATGATACGCAAGCATTGACAATTCCTCTGTTGTCTCCCTCCCGACCTCTCCTCCTGCCCTCTCTGCCCCAGATGAGTGTGGGTCAGCGGGCGAAGATCACCTGTACGCCTGACATGGCTTATGGAGTCACCGGTCACCCCGGGGTCATCCCCCCTAATGCCACCCTCATCTTTGACGTTGAGCTCCTCAAGCTGGAGTGAGTGACCCCTCTCGGGTCAGGGGTGAAAGGTCAAATGTGGCCTAAAAGGTCACTCACTACCTCCCTGTTGAGTGGGTAACATTGCCCCACACCATCGAGCAACCAACCCCGAGCAACCAACCCCCTCTGATCCTTAGATTTTTGTTGCATCTTCAACTACTCAATACTTAAGAATCTACTGCTTTGTTGTCAACTTAGTATCATTGTAGATGGATGCTGCCTGAAGGCTAAACTGATTTTTAGACTTTTTACACACTCATGATACCATAGTTTGGCCTCCTCTGTCTTAATGTATGTCCATGAGCATTGCTTTTTCCTTCTTCTTTTTTAGGTTGTACATTTTATTGAATCTGTATGACAAAAAAACATAGTAGAACCATCTGATGAAGGCCGTAATATATTGCAATGGAATGTCACTGCCTTACTGTATTCCAAAGCACAAAACAAGGTGTAAAAGTACAGATACTCTGTATCTCAAGATTCCTTAACTCCGGTCCTGGAGAGCTACTGGGTGTGGCTAGGCTTTTGTTCCAGCCCAGTACTAATGCAGATTGAAGGTGTGTTAGTACTGGTCTGGATCAAACGCCTGCACACTCCAGTAGCTCTCCAGAACGGCAGTTGTAGAACTCTATCGTATCCGGACTAGGCATTACCAACCACTCTCTGCATTGCCACTTTTGATAAAGGTCTGTCCTGCTGAAAGCTTTAAAGGTTAGTAGTTTTCCTTGACCATGACACCTGAGCAGGTAACACCAGCAGTGTATTCATTACACCAATTCTGTTGCAAAACGTTTCTTAAATGGAGGCAAACGGAACGAAACGGGAAGTGCCTAGCTAACTTTGTCCATTATAAACTCTCGTTTTAGTTGCAAAACTTTTTGGACTAATGATTACACCCTGGTAACACTACAACTAGGGCCTGGTGTTGTTTCTGGTTAGCTCACATGGTCATGAAAAACCCTGCATAATGATAACGGATGTTTCTGTGTTTAGTACATTTTGTATCCATCAAACATTTACTGCAAGCATACCACAAATATGACTAAATGAAGGACATCAGGAACACAAATGCACTGTACAGTACTACTCTTACAACCCATGGATAGTTTGGATACTATGACTGTTTAATCGATCAAGTCTTAATAAAAACGGTGAGAACTTTGTTTATTGAAAATCTGTGAACTTGAGTTGTGTGTGTGTGTGTGTGTGTTTGTGTGTGTGTGCGTGCACGCGTGTGTGTTCAAGTTCTTGAGAGCTTCCCCTTACAAAAATGTACAATGAAAAAACAACCACGGTACTATCATGTTTTTTTGGTCACTACCATGGCAGGAAAATACCATGGTATTTGCACCAGGACCATGGTGTTTTCCTGCTATGGTAGTGACCAAACAAACATAATCTTTTTTTCATTGTACTAGCTACCATGGTACCAAAATGAACCATGGTAGTACAATGAAAAAAAATAGCATGGTTTTGTACTAGCAGCATGTAGTGAAACCACACATGGTCTAGTAGTGTTGTTTTCCCTCTTAAACCTTGGGACCTGGATAGGGTATGGTGAGAAGAATGAAGGGAGTTTGAAACCTTAAAAGATTTAAAATAGTTTATCTGGTGCTTCTCACTTCAATACAGTTTTCAGTTGGCTTTCTCTCATTCAACGGACTTGGCTACTCTCACAATTCCCAATAGCCAATATATGAAAAAACTAATTGCAAAAAAGTATTAACTATCATATCTCATATACATTTTTATCATGTATTTCTCAACATAATCCTAAAAACAGCAAGTTGTCGCCATGACAACGACAGGCTAGCTTGACTGGAGCAAACTTTAGCCGACGTTAGCTTCTATGCTAAGAAACTTTTATAAATTCATTTAAAAACACTACGGGATCGGTGTCCCTATACCGGGACAGTTGATGCTAACGTGCACTAATGTGACTAGAATGACGTTGTAAGCAACAGCAAACTTTCCAGGACATAGACATGTCTTATATGGGCAGAAAGCTTAAATTCTTGTTAATCTAACTGCACTGTCAAATTTACAGTAGATACTACAGTGAAAAAATACCATGCTATTGTTTGAGGAAAGTGCACAACAACAAAAAACTTATCACGGTAACTGGTTTGATACATTCATCTCTGAAAGCAAATAATGTACTTACATTCAGTAATCTTGCTCTGATTTTTCATCCTGAGGGTCCCAGAGATAAAATGTGGCATAGTTTTGTTTGATAAAATATATTTTTATATTCAAATGTAGGAACTGGGTTCTACAGTTTGAACCCATGCTGTCTCTGGCTCCACACCCACCCCGCCCAGCCATCTAGATGTGTGAAAGTTAGTGTATAAGCTAATGATCCATCATGTATGACATTCCTGGGAGTGTGTAAACTTAAAAGTGTATTACCATATCATTTTTGTATGTTCTCTATAGTTATGTACTTGAAAATGTACCAATTGACCAATTCGGCACATTTGGGCAGACTTGATACAAAATACTGTGCAGTATTGCGCACACACTGCTGCCATCTAGTGGCCAAAATCTAAATTGCACCTAAACTGCAATATTATTTACATTTCTAGTCATTTAGCAGACGCTCTTATCCAGAGCGACTTACAGTAGTGAATGCATACATTTCATACATTTCTTCTTTTTTTTTTTCTTTCCTGTGCTGGCCCCCCGTGGGAATCGAACCCACAACCCTGGCGTTGCAAACACCATGCTCTACCAACTGAGCTACAGGGAAGGCCTTTCCCTTGCATTTCAAAGATGATGGAACAAAAATGGCCTTTCTCCTACGTTGATTTCACATTTCCACAAACTTCAAAGTGTTTCCTTTCAAATGGTATCAAGAATATGCATATCCTTGCTTCAGGTCCTGAGCTACAGACAGATTTGGGTATGTCATTTTAGGCAACATTTGAAAAAAAGGGTCCGATCCTTACTATCAAAACATAATAATAATTAAAAAAAAGATTATATAATTCCATTCCACTTAACTTGGTGTTTCATATCCTATGCTTCTCTCTTCAGTTGGCTCTCATTCACTGACTAGGCAGGTTAGCCTGAGAGAGTGTGAACCAACCACTAGAGCGAGTGGCTCCTTCTGAAGGCCGAAACAAGCCCAACACCCCTTGACGATCAATACTATAAATGATTACCAAATGCCAAAGATTAAGCTAACATATACAGTATCTGACATCCCACATTTCAGGTTGGCAACACAGGGAACCTAAACATGAGCAAAAAACAGTACTATTAATACAGAAATTATTACCCCTTTTTCTTTGATGTTACAGACAAACTAGGACCGACAATAGTCTTCTTCTGGCCTCCCGGGTGGCGCAGTGGTCTAAGCCACTGCATCGCAGTGTTAGCTGTGCCTCCAGAGATTCTGGGTTTGAGTCCAGGCTCTGTTGCAGCCGGCCGTGACCGGGAGGCCCATGGGGGGCGGGGCGGCGCACAATTGGCCCAGCGTCGTCTGGGCTAGGGAGGGTTTGGCCGGCAGGGATATCCTTGTGTCATCGTGCACTAGCGACTCCTGTGGTGGGCTGGGTGCAGTGCATGCTGACCAGGTCGCCAGGTGTACGGTGTTTCCTCCGACACATTGGTGCGGCTGGCTTCCGGGTTGGATGGGCATTGTGTGAAGAAGCAGTGCGGCTTGGTTGGGTTGTGTTTCGGAGGACACATGGCTCTCGATCTTCGCCTCTCCCGAGTCCGTACGGGAGTTGCAGTGATGAGACAAGACTGTAACTATCAATTGGATACCACGAAGTTGGGGAGAAAAAAAAAGTTTTCTTCAATTAGGTTTAACGGTGGTTGGCATCCAATAAATGTTGCATTACCGCCACCTACTAGACTGGAGTATAACTACCTTATTCTTTGCTTGAAAAACATCTATAAACAAATACCCTACCATCCAACACAGGAGTGGGCAATTCCAGTCCTCGAGGGCCTGATTGGTGTCACAGTTTTGCCCCAGCCCCTGCTAACACACCTGACTCCAATAATCACCTAATCATGATCTTCAGTATAGAGTGCAATTTGATTAATCAGCTGTGTTTGCTAGGGATGGAGAATGCCAAGAGTGTGCAAAGCTGTCAAAGGCAAAGGGTGGCTACTTTGAAGAATCTCAAATATAAAATATGATTTGATTTGATTAACACTTTTTTGGATACTACATGATTCCATATGTGTTATTTTATAGTTTATGTCGTCACTATTATTCTACAATGTAGAAAATAGTAAAAAATAAAATAAAATTCCTTGAATGAGTAGGTGTGTCAAAACTTTTGACTGGTACTGTATTTTACTTGTTGGCCTATCCCTCTGTACTGGTACAGATCTACTACTCACACCACTCCTCTCAGGATCCTTCCCCCTTGACCCATCTTCCTCTACTTCCTTCACTGCCTCAGCATATAACAACTTCTGCACTACTCTAACCCTGGAAACCTCAACCTGACTCTCACCGGACATTTCGTGATCCCCAGCCCCATGGGCACCCCTACAATTAACACATATCAATACTGTAATGACCTGACAAGATCATAAAGGAACAATTGTCCAGACAGAGGATTGAGTTCACGAATTGACGGTTTATTAACCCAACTTTACACAGGCTACTGTTTGGCCGTAGCCCACGCCAAATAAACGAAAGATACCCCACAAACCAACCGTGACCTTCTCTTGTGAAGCCCAGACGTACGAGAAAGAACAATGGCTAAACCTGGTCTTAACTTCCAATGCTCCATCCCCCTGCCCAACCCCCCTCCACGCCACTCCGTCAACCACCAGGATGCCCGGAATCAGAACATTCCAGGCATTCCCGTGATTGGCAGATAGCAGGTTGATTGGCATGTCGGACCCCGCAAACACTGGCTACTGGTAAGTACAACACGACCAACTAATAGCCTAACACATAACACACAGCTGTCTGTGCGGGTCGCTACACAGCATCCCCACCACAAAGTCCCTCGTCCCCGAGGGAACAAACAAAGTCTCTGAAGCGACCCGGAGGTGTCCTTTGCCTGCGTGGCCGTGATGGTCGCAGAGTGTCCAGATGTGAAACAGGGGGCTCCATCCGTGGCAGGGGGCTGCCCCTCTGGGACCCAGGGGATGAAGGCAGGGATATGAGGGACAAGGAAGCGGGAACGGGGAATACAGTCCGTGGCTCCGGGGAACCATGCGGTGACACAGGGAGGGAGACAGGGGGAGTGGGCTGTCTGGAGCCTTGTCTGCGGCATCTAGGGGTGGGTGCCTGGAGAATGTCATTGCCAGAGAGGGGAATTGTGGGGGTCCATGGGGTTTGGGGAGAAGAGGCCCCTCTGTATGGAGCTAACCTGTCCCGGTGCAGTGCCACCTTTCTCCCCCTGGGAGGAAGCTGCACCCAGTAAACAACCTCCCCTACCCTGCAGGGTCCCACCCAGGGACTGTCCAACTTGGGGCATCTGCCTTTTTTCCTTAGGGGGCTGTAGACCCAGACCAGCTCCCCAGCTACAAAGTGCCTTCCCCCGGTGTGCACATCATAGTTCTTCTTCTGCCTCACACCTGCTTTACCAGCTGCTCTCTGGCGAAGGTATGGGCTGTCTCCAGGCGGTCCTGGAGTCTCCGGGCATCCTCCGGGCCCCGGGGGAACATGAGGGCTATCCAGGGGCTGACCAAACGCCATCTCCGCAGGGGTGTGGATCTCTCTCCCCAGCATGAGGAGGGCAGGCATGCAGGAGTTGGAGTCTTGGACAGCGGAGCAGCATGCCATGAGGACCATACGCAGGTGCTTGTCCCAGTCACGCTGGTGTTTGGCAGAGACGATGGCCAGCTGCTGTCCAAGCGTTTTGTTGAAGCGCTCCACAAGGCCATCACTTTGGGGATGGAGAGGAGTAGTACGTGTGTGTGCATACCCAGCCTCTCACACATGGTGGTGAACACACGGGACTCAAAGTTTCTGCCTTGGTCGCTGTGGATGGACTCCGCAGCTCCAAACCTGCTGAACATCCCCACTGTCAGGGCATCGACGATGTTCTCTGCCTCCTGGTCAGGCAGAGCATAGGCCTCGGGCCATTTTGTGAAATAGTCCATGGCCGTGAGCACCCAGCAGTTTCCACTGTCTGTGGTGGGGAACGGCCCAACTACATCCACTCCCACCCTCTCCATGGGAGCCCCCACTGGGAACTGTTGGAGCTGAGCATGAGAGCGGCCTGGGGGGCCCTTTCTCGCTGTGCAGTTGTCACAGCGGCGGCAAAAGTCCTCCACATCCCTCTTGTGCTGCCCCCAATAAAAGCCCTGACGGAGGAGTGTTTTTGTGACCCTAAAGTGTCCAGTCCCCACCCCCCCATGAGTACTCTGGAGCACAGCCTCCCACAGTGCTTTTGGGACCACCACCTGCCACCTCTCCTCTCCCGTAGCTGACTCCTTCCATGCCTGCTGTAGCACGCCATCAGCCAGCCGCAGTCTCTCAAACTTTTACCACAACCCTTTGGTCGCACGAGAGAGACCTGTCACTGCTTCCCATGGTGGCCTCACCTGCGCCTCTACCCACTGTAGCACTGGCTGTAGGTCTGTGTCCCGTCCCTGCTGCTGCCCCCATTCAGCCACATTTACAGTTTGCAGCTCACAGCAGACAGGCCCGCAAGCCCGACACACTGTGGCACAGACCCCCTCCTCTGCACACAGCTCTCTCTCCCGTCTCTCTCTCCGTTCACAGTGGAGGCAGCTGTCTGCAGTACAGGGCCGACGGGACATGGCGTCGGCGTCGGAGTGGCGTGTACCTGCCCTGTGCACCACTGTGAAGTCATACGGCTGAAGCTCCTCCAACCAGCGTGCCAACTGCCCCTCTGGCTCTCTGAAAGACATGAGCCACTGGAGAGCAGAGTGGTCAGTCCTTACAGAAAAGGGCAGACCACCCCAGGTAGTACTTGAAGTGTTTGACGGAAGCCACAACAGCCAAGAGCTCCTGTCGGGTGACACATTAGCGGCGCTCATGTTTGTCAAATGTTTTGCTGAAGTACGCCACCACTCTCTCTCCCTCTGGCCCCACCTGGGCCAGCACCCCACCCATGCCCACATTGCTTGTGTCTGTGTCCAGGATAAAGGGCAAGGTGAGGTCAGGGGGGGGCGAGCACGGGGGCCTCGACCAGTGCACATTTGAGGGGGTTGAAGGCCTCGTCACACTCCACTGTCCAAGTGAAGGCCTTGTGAGCAGCGACACTTGAGAAGCCCCGTACAAACCTCCTGTAGTACGAGGCCAGGCCCAGGAAGTTCTTCAGCTGATGCTGGTCGGTGGGGGTGGGCCAGTCTCGGACAGCCCCCACCTTGTCCTCTATGGTGCTGATTCCCTCCTTCCCCACTCGGTGGACCAAGAAGGACACCTCTCTCCTCATGAAGTGGCACTTCTCGGGGTGGAGCTTCAGACCTGCGGCAGCCACCCGCTACAGCCACCAGGGCTGACTGGAAGGAGCTGCCATGGGCCAGGATGGCATTGAGGTATACCAGACACTGCTGTCAGGGGATGCCATCCAGCACCCTGTCCATGAAACGCTCAAAAGTAGCTGGAGTGTTGCACAGGCCGAAGCACAGGACCTTGAACTGCCAGTGTCCTCTGTTAGTGGAGAACGCAGTTTTGGCTCTGGCCTCTGGGGAGAGGGGCAGTGCCAGTAGCCACTGGCAGGTGCCCTGGCAGGTGCGCTGGACCCTAACCAGGTCCAGCGACTCCATCGATACGTGGTGTGGGGTATGAGTCCTTCCTGGTTACCTCATTCAGCCGCCTGTAGTCCGCACAGAACCTCAGCTTGCCCCCCTTCTTAGGAACCATGATGACTGGCGCCGCCGAGGGGCTGTCTGAGGGCTCGATGAAGTCTGCCCGCTGCATCTCCAACACAGCCTTGTCTGCCGCCTCCTGGCGTGCCAGCGGGATACGGCGGGGACGCATCTTGATGGTTCGAGCATCACCTGTGTCGATCTCATGCTGCACCAGACGAGTCTGACCCACTTCTTCCTCACTCAGCGCAAAGCTGTCTCTGAATTCAAACAGGAACTGCCACAACCGTTTCTGCTGCTCAGGGTCAAGACCAACACAGTTCCTCCCCCATATCTCCCTCACTGCAGACAGTGTCCTCTCCTCTCCCATCTGGGGTAGCTGGGCTGGGGGGGCGCGGCCCGGGCTCACGGAGGGATGAGTCATGGAGGGCGCTAGGGGAATGTAACACACAGCCGTAGGTGACAAGGGGGCTGGGGAAAAGTCACACACAGATGTGGGGGAGGGGGGGCAGCCATGAGTCTCTGCTGCTTTAACTGTTGGAGTAAAGGGTTTGTTGGATTGAGTGAATGTGACATTAGGGGGGGCCATGGTGACTGCCGGCCCTCCCTGGAAGCTCAGTGTGCCCCCATTTAGTTCTAACTGGCAGCCTGTGCTCCTAAGAAAGTCCAACCCCAGGATACAAGGGTCCTGCACAGCCTCCACCCACACAGGATGATGCACAGACCTGCCCCCTACTGTCAGAGTCATTATTCCCTTCCCTTTCATGGGTGCCAGCTCACCTCTGACTGTGCGGAGCTGCACAGTTGTGGGCTCACACTGAGTCCAACCTGGCACAATATCCGGCCTCACCAGGGTTACTGTGGACCCATGCAGGCTTTTCTGGCTCTGGGCTGCTCTGCCCCGTAGCCCGCCCAGAGGGTCTGTCTCCCTGCACCCCCACCAAAGCCCCAGCTGAAGCCCCAGCCCACACCAGCTCCCTCTCCAAAGCCATCGCCAAGGCTATCTGCAATGACTCAGCTGGGTCTGTATGCGCAGCTCCGTAGGAGAGAGCGCCTGTATGAACTGGTCCCGTGCTAGCTCGCTCTGCACGGAGGGGGGCATGTGAGCATATGCCCGCCGAGAGAGGCTCTCAATGTCATTAGCTAGCACCCGTAGTGGCTCTCCAGGCTGCCTGCGTCTATTACTCAGTTCGGAGCGCAGCAGCCCGGGCTGTACACACTGTCCATAGTGCCTCCTCAGTGCTCCCACTAAAGCACCATAATCACGTCTGTCTTCGGGGCTAATCAATATCAAACAGGCCAGAGCATCATCCGTGAGGCATAAAGCCAACTGCAGTGCTCTATCTTCATTCGACCACCCCCTAAAATGAGCTAATAGTTCAAACTGAGCATGAAAAGCTTCCCAATCCGCCTTACCGGAATACTTTGGGGTCTTAACAGGTACGGACGCAACCGGGAACTGGGCGCCGCCATGTTTGTTTACATCCTGAGCCCCAGATTCCGCCCACCAGAAACCGCGCAAAGCACAGTCGACGAAGCACTCATGCCCGCTTCAGCCGCCATCACTCTAACGTCCTCCCTCAAGCGGCCTCTGGGCTCCGACGCCCTGGCGATCTCCTCAGCCAGATCCTCCGACGTCCATGCACACGCACCTCCTTAGCCATAATCGTCCCCTACCTCCACCTTCACTTTCGGATTCCTTTCGGATTCCCTCAAAGCATCTTCAACCCCCGTTCTCACCTACGGTAGCTAGCCACAGAAATCAGCTAGCTAGCTGGCTAACTTTTATCAACGTTTTTACTTCTGACACCAATGTAATGAAACGGCAGGGAGCAGGTCTCAAACCCTCGAAAGCCCAGCGCGCTATCGACTGTGCCGCAAAAGCATGCCGCAAAAGCATGCTCAAGCGGTAGAGTCGATTCCCGCGCTTATAAACCCAGGGTCATTACAATACTTTCCCCAATACTACACGTTCCTTTGTCTCATGTCCTTCTCCTCTACAATAATGCAGGTCCCTTCAAGCATCACTCAGTTTGTCAAACTATTTCTCAAGTAATGTTAACACCAAATAAAATGTTCTTCAAAAGTCCTTTGATACTCAGGTACTTGTACATACAACAAAACTCTATATCCCTCTGTCTCCTCTCCAGGTTGTCATTCTTCTGGGGTATCGGTATGAACTTCTACATGGAGATAGCCAAGCTGAGGGCAGGCAGGAGGCTGTGGGCCACACTCATCAAGGAGAAGTTCCAACCTAAGCTGGCCAAGTCTCTGCTCCTCGGGACCCACTGTCAGACCTCAGGCTGGTCCCTCACTGAACAGGTGGGGGGAGAACAAACACAATAACTTTGATTGTGGCCAAGTCATTAATGAAGGGTGAACTCACTCTTGTCTGGTCTTATGTTATCTAATAAACACTGAACTCAGCTGTCGTCTGATAATTTCTTCACCTGTGCTGATAGAGGATACTTCCTGTCCCACACAATCTCTTTACACCACGTAGTCTAGTCTAATTTAATCTATTGTGACCTTTCTGTGTTGTATTCTGTTTTCCCCAGGACCCGTATACCAACGTGGTGCGTACGGTGATCGAGGCGATGGCTGCGGTGTTCGGAGGGACCCAGTCTCTCCACACCAACTCCTTTGACGAGGCTCTGGGTCTACCCACGGTGAAGAGCGCCAACATTGCACGTAACACACAGATCATCATCCTAGAGGAGTCTGGGATACCCAAGGTTGCTGACCCCTGGGGAAGGTCACACATGATGGAGGCGCTGACCGACGATGTCTACAAGACTGCCCTGAAGGTGAGGGTTTAGAGGTCAGGGGTTGGGCCCATGGGGTTGCACACCCTTTATTGTAATTTTAATGGTTGTTTGTATTGATTGTGTTCTGTTGTTTAAGTACTTCAAATGTTTTTCCATGTGTCTCCTCTATGTGTAGTTTATTGACATGTCATTTCCTTTCTTGTAGTTTATCAATGAGATCGTGGAGGTGGGAGGCATGGCCAGAGCTGTGGCTGAAGGCATTCCTAAACTACTTATCGAGGGGTGTGCTGCTCGCAGACAGCTCGCATTGGCACAGGTACTGCAGCTTTACACACACACACACACACACACACACACACACACACACACACACACACACACACACACACACACACACACACACACACACACACACACACACACACACACACACACACACACACACACACACACACACACGTGCACCTCTGTCCTTCTCCCATCTCCCCACCTCCCTGTCCCCCCTTTATTCTCTCCTCCCACCCTCCCTCCCTCCTCAGTCTCTTATTCCCTCCTCCATCTCCCCTACCCTCCTATAAGCCCTAGGTGTAATTTAGTGGGAATTACCAGGTCCCTCACAATATGATATTTCCACGATACTTAGGTGCCGATACGATATGTTACGAGGTCAAAGTAAAGAAAAATAGAGAAAAACCCTTGAATGAGTAGGTGTGTCCAAACTTTTGACTGGTACTATATGTCCCACCCCCTCTTCTAAAACCAAAGTTGTGCCCTTGACCAAAATTCTCGCATTTGCGACCCTTTGACTTGGCAGTGCGACACCAACTTTTAATTGGTAGCTAGGGTGCCAGTGAAAGGAATGTAGCTAATAGATGGTTCACAATTTTTTTGTTTGTTTTTATTATCAATATTTATTCAAACAGAAATGGGTATGCAGACCAGGTTTTCAGAAAGTCTTGGTTGAATCTTTGCGATGCGCATTTCAGTCATCATGCACTGTTTGAATGATCATTTCTAAAGGCTTTCCCCAAAAATCTTCCCAATTAAATGTTGACTAAAGAGTAAGACTACCTGCTTTCCCGGGCCTGTATTATTTTCATTCGGGCCAGTAGCTTTCAGTTGGCACTGGCAAATTTACCTGAATGTCAAGCCCTGCAAAGGGCATGCTAATTTAAAAAATGGCTAGTCATTACTAGCCTGGTTCTGTATTGAATCTAGGTACATTATGGGACAGGTCAGGTCATTATTATCAGAAGAAATTGGTGTGACCAAATCATGTGCTGGTACCATCAACTGAAAAAGTTGGGAGCACCAGTACCACCAGTGAAAAAGTTAGTTTGGAGCCCTGAACACACACACACAGTGTATATATACTGTGAGTGTATATATAGAGTATATACTGTATATAGACATTACCTACAGCAGGGGTCCTCAAGTACATTCAGCCGTGGGCAGATTTTTCCTTGAGGGGCGGAACATAGTTATAAATCATTTGTATCCCAAGAATCCCTAACATATATAGTATTTGACAAAAACATAATCTATTTGGATACGATCACATTTGCCTCCATTTATGCGTGGAAATACTTGGGAACAGATTTTCTAAATTAAAGTCACTGAGCTAATTTCCTGGTGATTTTATTATTTTATGTCCAAGAACGAAAATGTTATATACTGAACAAAAAATATAAACGCAACAATTTCAAAGATTTTACTGAGTACATTTCATATAAGGAAATCTGAATAATAAGGAAATTTGAAATTAATTCATTAGGCCTGTTAGGTTTTAATTCTCAGAGTAAAAAACTCTACGGACACTATGAGAGCTTAACCAAGTTTATTCTTCCCAGAGGATCAATAGAGCTGCATTAGACAAAAACATTTTCACACAAGCACTGATATTTAACCGTTCCTCCTAGGCTGGGTCTCCTCCTACACATCCGAACAGCCAATGCATCTTTGTTGCTAGACAGAACCTTAGTGATATCTGTTCTTCCTCACTTCATCTGACCTGACTTCTACCCCAAAGTGCTCACTCCTCCCCATCTCACAGCTGTCATGGTGCCTGGTACCAGACTGTGTCTCTTCTCCTCTCAGAGGATCCTTCCCATAGGATCCCTGATGGCTAACAATAACATATCCTGACATAATGTAAACGTTATACATTACCCTCTCTCCCTCAGTGACATCAATAAGTATATTTCATATTCTGAGAACCCAACAGGCCTTAATCTATGGATTTCACAGTAATACAGATATGCATCTGTTGGTCACAGATACCTTAAAAAAAAGGAGGGGCCTAGATCAGAAAACCAGTCAGTGTGACCACCATTTGCCTCATACAGCGCAACACATCTCTTTTGCATAGAATTGATCAGGTTGTTGATTGTGGCCTGTGGGGTGTTGTCCCACTCCTCTTCAATAGCTGTGTGGAGTTGCTGGATATTGGCAGAAACTGGAACACGCTGTCGTACACGGTGATCCAGAGCATCCCAAACATTCTCAGTGGGTGACATGTCTGGTGAGTGTGCTGGCAATGGAAGAACTGGGACATTTTCAGCTTCCAGGAATTGTGTACTGATCCTTGCAACACAGGGCCATGCATTATCATGCTGAAACAAGAGTTGATGGTGGTGGATGAATGGCACGACAATGGGCCTCAGGATCTCGTCACGTTATCTCTGTGCATACCATAACCATAACATACTGTAGCTTATGCCTGCCCATACCATAACCCCACCTCCACCATGGGGCACTGTGTTCACAATGTTGACATCAGCAAACGGCTTGCCCACATGATGCCATACATGCGTGGTCTGACATCTGCCAGGTACAGTTGAAACCGTGAAGACCACACTTCTCCAGCGTGCCGGTGATCACTTAAGTCGGTTACGACGCTGAACTGCAGTCAGGTCAAGACCCTGGTGAGGATGACAAGCACTCAGATGAGCTTCACTGAAGATGGTTTCTGACAGTTTATGCAGAAATTGTGCAAACCCACAGTTTCATCAGCTGTCCTGGTGGCTGGTCTCAGACGATCCCGCAGGTGAAGAAGCCGGATGTGGAGGTCCTGGGCTGGCGTCGTTACACGTGGTCTGCGTTTGTGAAGCTGGTTGGACATACTGCCAAATTCTCTAAAACGACGTTGGAGGCGGCTTATGGTAGAAAAATTAACATGACATTTTCTGGCAACAGCTCTGGTGGACATTCCTGCTGGCAGCATGCCAATTGCACGCTTCCTCAAAACTTGAGACGTGGCATTGTGTTGTGTGACAAAACTGCACATTTTAGAGTGGCCTTTTATTGTCTCCAGCACAAAGGTGGAGACAATGTAATGTAATGATCATGCTGTTTAATCTGTTTCTTGATATGCCACACCTGTCAGGTGGAGGGATTATCGTGGCAAAGGAGAAATTGTCACTATCAGGGATGTAATCAAATTTATTCACCACATTTTAGAGAGACAATATTTTTGTGCATATGGAGAATCTTTTATTTCAGCTCATGAAACATGGAACCAACACTTTACATGTTGCGTTTCTATTTTTGTTCAGTATATATGCAGGCCGCCTATTTGGGAACCCTGACCTACAGTATGTGACTTGCCGTCCAACATTTCCTCATCTCCCACCCCTCTCTAATGCGACTAGCCCCAATGCTCCTCCCTCTTTTTCCCCTGCCGCACAACAAAGTTTCTCCCTGTAGCCGGTCACTGAGTCCGAGGTGCTAAAGGAGCTCCTTAAACTTGACCACAAAAAGCTATCTGGGTCAGATGGTTTAGACCCTTTCCTCTTTAAGGTTGCTGCTCATATCATCGCCAAGCCTATCTCTGACCTTTTAAACCTGTCTCCTCTCTGGGAGGTTCCCACTGCTTGGAGGGCAGCCACTGTTCGTCCTTTATTTAAATTGGTAGATCAAGCTGATCCTAACTGTCATAGGCCTATTTCTATTTTGCATTGTTTATCAAAAGTTGATTTCAAGAAAGCCAGTCAGTTGATTGATTGCATACCAGAGAGAATACTATAGACAATCTGGTTTCCGCTCAGGTTATGGATGTCACCATTGTCACCATTAAAGGTCCTCAATGATGTCACCATTGCCCATGATTCTAATCAATGTTGTGCTGCTGTTTTTATTGACTTAGCCAAAGCATTTGATACGGTAGACAATTCCATTCTTGTGGCCGGCTAAGGAGTATTGGTGTGTTTGAGGGGTCTTTGGCCTGGTTTGCTAACTACCTCTCTCAAAGAGTGCAGTGTATAAAGTCAGAACATCTGCTGTCTCAGCCACTGACTGTCACCAAGGGAGTACCCCAAGGATCCTAGGCCCCATGCTCTTCTCAATTTACATTAACAACATAACTCAGGCAGTAGGAATCTCTCTCATCCGTTTATATGCAGATGATAGTCTTATATTCAGCTGGCCCCTCCCCGGATTTTGTGTTAAACGCTCTACATCAAAGCTTTCTTAGTGTCCAACAAGCTTTCTCTGCTCTTAACCTTGTTCGGAACACCTCCAAAACAAAAGTCATGTGGTTTGGTAAGAATTCCTCTCTCCCCACGTGTGATTACTACCTCTGTGGGTTTAGGGCTTGAGGTAGTCATCTCATACAAGTACTTGGGAGTATGGTTAGACGGTGTGCTGTCCTTCTCTCAGCACATATCAAAGCCAGCAGGCTAAAGTTATATCTAGACTTGGTTTCCTCTATCGTAATCACTCTTCTTTCACCCTAGCTGCCAAAATAACCCTGATTTTAGATGACCATCCTACCCATGTTAGATTATGTAGACGTAATTTATAGATCGGCAGGTAAGGGCGCTCTCGAGCGGCTAGATGTTCTTTACCATTTGGCCTTCAGATTTGCCACCAATGCTCCTTATAGGACACATCACTGCACTCTATACTCCTCTGTAAACTGGTCATCTCTGTATACCTGTCGCAAGACCCACTGGTTGATGCTTATTTATAAAACCCTCTTAGGCCTCACTCCCCCTATCAGATATCTACTGCAGCCGTCATCCTCCACATACAACACCCGTTCTGCCAGTCAAATTCTTTTACAGGTCCCCAAAGCGCACACATCCCTGGGTCGCTCGTCTTTTCAGTTTGCTGCAGCTAGCGCCTGGAACGAGCTGCAACAAACACTCAAACTGGACAGTTTTATCTCAATCTCTTCATTCGAAGACTCAATCATGGACACTCTTAGTGACAGTTGTGGCTGCTTTGCGTGATATATTGTTGTCTCTACCTTCTTGCCCTTTGCGCTGTTGTCTGTGCCCAATGTTTGTACCATGTTTTGTGCTGGTACCATGTTGGGCTGCTGCCATGTTGTTGCGCTGCCATGCTATGTTGTCTTAGGTGTCTCTCTATGTAGTGTTGTGATGTCTCTCTTGTTGTGATTTTGTGTTTTGTCCTATTATTATTTTTTATTATCCCAGCCCACGTCCCCGCAGGAGGCCTTTTGGTAGGCCATCATTGTAAATAAGAATTTGTTCTTAACTGACTTGCCTAATTAAATAAAGGTTAAATAAAAAAAAATAAGGGAAGATGTAATTTTAAGACCCGGAGGAAGTAGCTGACGTGATGTGTAAGATCGTCTGGTACAAGTGGTCTCAATAGTCCAACTACAGTCAGAGAGCTGTGGTTTAGTGTCATGCCTTTAACTGTGGTCTCTTATGTGTTTTCAACTGTCAGTTTCCACTCCAAAGAATGTCTGATAAATCTTGAAGCAGTACCCAGATAGTATCGTGAAGTCATAGGTTTACATTTGTTATTCAAGGAAAACTAAAAACAGAAGTGACATTGGCATTTGTCTAGTTCTGGAAGACTGTTACAACCAAGCACTCCTGCTGTGCATATCTCTGTGTAGTTGAAAACATTGTGGCGGTTGTCAACAGTAGTACCTGGAATTAGCTTTCATCTGTCCAGTTCTTTAATGTCACTAGAGGGAGATGAGATATCCGGGATCTGATCAACAGGTAGGAAAGAAAGTCTGTGTACCCAGTATCTCACCAGGAAGACCAGAGAGTTGGTCAACTCTTATCTACGTTTATTAACTGTGTGGTTCGAGCCCTCAATGCTGATTGGCTGAAAGCTGTGGTATATCAGACGTATACCATGGACAGGGGCGGAAATCCCGGGGGGGACGGGGGGGACACGACCCCCCCATCCTGGGAAAAATATGATTTGTCCCCCCCAATATATCACTGAAACATAACTATGTAATTTAAATAATATTAATAATACGCAATGAAAGCAATTGTGCTGATTATAGACACTTAATAGCGCGTTTTTAAGTTTCAAAAGATTGCGACACCCCCACCCTTTGCCTCACAATGGTTTGATCCACTGCCAGTTCCTTAGCTTGCTCCGTAACAGAGAGGCCGTATCTACTGTCTGAAAGGCACTCAATGCACGTAACTGACGTGAGGTTAATCCAGTCAATCGCGCACACACACTAGCTGAATATGCAGAGCTAGCGCGCAAATATTAACTATTAAGCTAGCTAGTACCTATTCCATTTATGTGGCCTCGTCAAAGATGGAATCTTTGCTATCGTCAATTTATTCCGAGATCAGCATGCAGATGATGTAAGTTAGTGCTTCAAAGTCCCTGTGATAAGGTTAGCGATAAACTGAAATCCAAACTGAACAGAACTACACTCTCTTATAATTTAGCTTTTGCAACAAGACCATTAAATATATTTAAGACAATGGTCTTAAATATATTTAATGGTCTCGTTGCAAAAGCTAAATTGTCGCAAGGGAACTTTTATTTATTTTATTTCAACTTTATTTAACCCGGGTAGCAAAGATTATAGCAAACACCACTGAAACGGAATTGGTGCTCACTAGCTTTGCAAATTCAGCTATTGTTGGAAGCCAGCCAATATGAAACAAACGATTAAAATTACAAAAGGTTGCAGCATATGTTGTGTAAATGGTGAACTCATACAGCTGTCAACTCTTGTCATTTTAATCCGTTTCACATTTGCTAGCTACCTTTTAGATCGAAGTCCATATAGAATGATAGAAGATAAGATGATAGAAGCCCATCTCCTACTGTAAATAACCTACACACTGTGTGTGTGTGTAGCCAGCCAACCAGCCAGGTAGAAAAATGGCAGAAAAAATAAAAAAGACGGACATCAGTACACCAAAACGCAAAGTAAGAACCCTAGTAGCCTAATATCTCAAAGACTAGTTGATAAAATGTTCATAAGAAAGAAGTGAAATGCTAATAGAAATGTTTCACATTGATGTCATTAGGCAGAGCAGGCAACAGATGGCACACAGACAGCAGAGTTGGGGACAGACTGGCAGAGACAGGGAGTCTCAGGTAAGTTTGAGTCTTTGTTTGGCAACATTATGAAAGGTTCTAATTTTTTTTAACTTGTAAAATAGGGACATAATTGGAAAATGCCATAGATACCCCCACTCTCAACTTAAACTGGTGACTGAACTAAGATTTGTTGAAGGCAATGGTATTGCTGTTTTGATTAATTGTGTAGTTTTGGGTACCGGTAGTTAGGAGTACAGAATGAAATTCTGAACATCATGGCCAATACAGTCATTCAAGGCATTGCAGCTGAGATTAGGTCTCTTCCGATTGTACAATTTTCAGTAATTGTTGATGGTACTCAAGATGTCTCTGGTGCTGAACAGGGGAGTGTCTGCCTGCGTTATGTTGACCATGACCTTGTCCCTCACAAGGAGTTTATTGGGCTATACAGGGTGTCGGAGACAACAGGCGAGGGCATTGCGAAAGTGGCAACTGATGTGTTGTTGAGGCTCAATTTGCCCATGTCTGGCTTACGTGGGCAGAGCTACGATGGTGACTCTAAACATGGCAGGAAAATACACAGGTGCACAGGCAATTGTGAGGAGGCAGCAGCCATTAGCCCTCTATGTGCATTGTGGAGCACACTGTGTAATCTGATTACACAGGCTGGCTGCACAGCCTCCCCACTGATCCGGGATTCCCTTTCTTGGGTCCATCAGTTAGGTGTCCTCTATGGCCAGTCAGGAAAGTTTAAGAGCATGTTTGAATCAATTGTCACGTCCAAAGATACAAATCTGACCACCCTGAAACCCTTATGTCCAACGAGGTGGACTGTGCGGAATACTGCTATTAGAGCTGTGCTAGGGCAGTATGAGTGGGTACTAAGCAGCCTAGAGGAGATGGCAAAAACTGCATCCAAGACAGCTTCAACTGCCAGTGGCTTATTCGAGCACTTCAGCAAAGGCAAGACTGTGTTGGGCCTCACACTTGCCTCTGCTGTTCTTGGAGAGCTTGAATGTCTAAACATTTCACTGCAGAAGAAAACTCAGACTGTCTCTGGTATGCAGGCTGCAGTCGAGTGTGTGCGGTCATCTCTTAGGGGCAAGAGAAATGACGAAAGCTACCTTGCACTGTATGAGAAAGCAACAACATTGATTGACTCTATTGAATCCATTGAGACACACTCAAGACGATTTGCTGGCAAAGCAGTGGATCACTATAGGGCAGAATTTTTTTGTGTGGATGATGTGGAGGTTCAGTTTGGCGACCGTTCTGACCAGGACAGTCTAAACGTCCTGCAAAAGTTGGAAAGAGTGCTTCTCACGGGGGAGTTGGATGAGTCTCTAGATCAGTACCCAGAGCTGAACATAGATTCTCTTTCAGTGCAGATCCCTCTCTTTCACAACAAATACCCCTGTAGCAGCAGTGGAGAGGCAGCAGAGGTCCTCAGGAGGCTTTAGTACATGACAGTACACTTACTAATTATTTATTTCATGTTATTTTATTTAAAATTGCATACTTTGTGTGACATACTTGTCCATAGCTGCTGTTTGAAGAGTTGAGACACAGACTGAAGGATATTTTGGTTGATTTATTTGGGTTATTCATTGAAGTAGTTATTTTGCTTTTAGAACTGTACTTATTTTTAGCTTTTTGTTCATGTAAAGCTATTGTAGTAGACTCAGGCCAGTGGCACATATTTAATGACTTTATAAATGTATCAGAAAAAGTACAATTAAAAGGTCAATTCAATACGGAGAACAACTTTGTGATGTTACTCAATGGAGATTATTTTAGACGAGATCACACCATGTTCATTGTATTTACGAAAACTGCACCCATACAGTGTACAGTACCATTGCCACCTACTGGCCTTTCTTGGTATTGCTGGTTGTAAATACAAATACCTGCAGACATACTGGACTGATAAGGAACACTGCTATAACTATTATTATTAGTAGTATTATGATGATTTAAACATTTGAACAAGTTGGGACAACCCTTCTGTTAACTACTGTACCTATCAATTATCCAGTAGAAGTAATTATGGTTCCTCAATATACATTTAACATATTACAATGTAGGCTATGTCTTACAGCACTACTTTTGGTGTCCCCCTCAAGAATTGCTCTTGAGAAAATGTAATGTAATTGTCCACTCCAAAGTTGATGTCAGATTTTCGCCCCTGACCATGACTGACTAAGTATTTATTTTTACTGCTCTATTTAAGTTTGTAACCAATTTATAATAGCACCTCGGGTTGTTTTGGTATATTACCAATATACCACGGCTAAGGGCTGTATCCAGGCACATGTGTCACGGCTGTCGTCGGTGAAGGAGGACCAAAACGCAGCAGGTACGTGAATGCTCATCATGATTTTTAATTATCTTCAAAAATGAACATACAAAATAACAAAAACGAAAAAACGAACAACTAACAAACAGTCTGGCAAAGCAAAGCTCAACACAGAACAATCACCCACAAATCACACACACAAACACACCCTAATATATGGGACTCTCAATCAAAGGCAGATAGACAACACCTGCCTTCAACTGAGAGTCCCAACCCCAATTAACCAAACATAGAAACACACACACCAGACTAACCATAGAATACAACCACATAGACCATCAACCAAAAACCCAGAAATACTAAATCAAACACCCTTTACACAAACACACCACCCCGAACCACATAAAACAAATACCCTCTGCCACGTCCTGACCAAACTACAAAAACAATTAACCTTATACTGGCCAGGACGTGACAGTACCCCCCCCTTAAAGGTGCTACCCCAGAAGCACCTTAAAAAATAACCCCAAGCAACACCAAAAAAAAATTCCCCTTTTCTAAAGGGAGGGAAGGGAGGGTGGCTGCCATCAACGACGGCACTGTGCTACACCCCCCCTCCCCAACCCACCTATTTCTGGAGGTGGCTCTGGTTCCGGCCGTTCCAGGCTGTCGGGCCACTCTGGCATCGCCGAGGGGCAGTCGGGCCAGTCTGGCATCGCCGGGGGGCAGTCGGAGCAGTCTGGCAGTTCGGGACAGTCTGGGCAGTCTGGCAAGTCGGGACAGTCTGGGCAGTCTGGCCACTCCGGCAGTTCAGGGCAGTCTGGCCACTCCGGCAGTTCAGGGCAGTCTGGCCACTCCGGCAGTTCAGGGCAGTCTGGCCACTCCGGCAGTTCAGGGCAGTCTGGCCACTCCGGCAGTTCAGGGCAGTCTGGCCACTCCGGCAGTTCAGGGCAGTCTGGCCACTCCGGCAGTTCAGGGCAGTCTGGCCACTCCGGCAGTTCAGCACAGTCTGGCCACTCCGGCAGTTCAGCACAGTCTGGCCACTCTGGCAGTTCAGCGCAGTCTGGCCACTCCGGCAGTTCAGCGCAGTCTGGCCACTCCGGCAGTTCAGCGCAGTCTGGCCACTCCGGCAGTTCAGCGCAGTCTGGCCACTCCGGCAGTTCAGCGCAGTCTGACCTCTCTGGCGACTGTTGACTGGCGGGCAGCTCTGGCGACTGTTGACTGGCGGGTAGCTCTGACGACTGTTGACTGGCGGGCAGCTCTGACGACTGTTGACTGGCGGGCAGCTCTGATGACGACTGTTGACTGGCGGGCAGCTCTGATGATGACTGTTGACTGGCGGGCAGCTCTGATGACGACTGTTGACTGGCGGGCAGCTCTGATGACGACTGTTGACTGGCGGGCAGCTCTGATGACGACTGTTGACTGGCGGGCAGCTCTGATGACGACTGTTGACTGGCGGGCAGCTCTGATGACGACTGTTGACTGGCGGGCAGCTCTGATGACTGTTGACTGGCGAGGCTGGGTTGACACACTAGACTCCTGATGCGCGGGGCTGGTATAGGACGTGCCAGCCCGGAGACACGCACCTCCATGCTAGTGCGTCTGGCGGGAAACACCGGACCGAAAGGGCGCACTGGCGGTCTTGAGTGCAGGGTTGGCATCACCCCTTCCGGCTCGATGCTCCCCTTGCCCTGGCACCTGCGGGGCGCTGGTACTGGGCGAACTGGGCTGTGCGTCCGTATAGGCGAGATGGTGCGCACCTCAGCGTAACATGGCGCCCTCCACCTCGTACGCACCTCCCTGTAGTCACGGGTAGCTGGCTTACGGCTCTTCCCTGGCCTGGCCAAGCTACCCGTGTGCCCCCCCCCCAAAAAATCTTGGGGTTGCCTCTCGGGTTTCCTAGCCAACCGTGTTCCAGCGTAACTTTCCCGATGGTTCCTCTGTCCAGCTGCCTCCACTCTCCTGAGTGCCTCCACCTGTTCCCATGGGAGGCGATCCCTTCCGGCCAGGATCTCCTCCCAGGTGTAGACTCCCTTGCCGTCCAGGACGTCCTCCCATGTCCATTCCTCCCTTTTTCTCTCCTGTCGCTGCTCCTTCCTCTTCCGCTGCTTGGTCCTTGTTTGGTGGGTGATTCTGTCACAAGTATCTTCGTCTTCTGACGATAATGCGAAATCGTCATCAGAAAAGGTAGACCAATACGCAGCAGGTGTGCAGTTGTTCATTTTGAACATTTAATTAAATCAACACGAATACAAAAATAACAAACAAGAAAACGAACGATAAACTGACAGTCTGCAAAGCAAAGCTCAACACAGAACAATCACACACACAAACACACCCTAATATATGGGACTCTCAATCAAAGGCAGATAGACAACACCTGCCTTCAACTGAGAGTCCCAACCCCAATTAACCAAACATAGAAACACACACACCAGACTAACCATAGAATACAACCACATAGACCATCAACCAAAAACCCAGAAATACTAAATCAAACACCCTTTACACAAACACACCACCCCGAACCACATAAAACAAATACCCTCTGCCACGTCCTGACCAAACTACAAAAACAATTAACCTTATACTGGCCAGGACGTGACAACATGTTGCGACGTGCCTAAGAACAGCTCTTAGCTGTGGTATATTGGCCATATACCACACCCCCTCGGGCCTTATTGCTTAAATACACCCCATGAGGGCATGGTTGATGAACGACTTTGTTTCCCCTCAGGATTCATGAATTAATTCACTTTCAAATTTACCCCAGAGGCTATTTTATAACTGCTTATGAATTGGAAAGTTTTGTTCCAGCCTCCCGGTATGAATATGCATTTATATAGCCCAAGCTTTGCTCAGAGGTTTTAGCGAATTTAAATCACATAGAGCTGCATGGAGGCTATCTATGCACGCATACATTTTTAAAAGTGGATATGTATTTGCATGCGAGTGCCCTCAGACACACAAACTATTTGCCTGTGGCAGGTGGATTAAGTGTTCTGCCCGGGAGCATAGCAACACAAGTCTGCCTGGAATTAAGTAGCATTTAAGGTCTTAGAGGTCCGTTTCCACAGCTGTGGTTTGGATCATACATTCATCAAAGGCCTAGTGAAAACTGGCCAGGGGAAAGTAAGACTGTGTTACAAAACAGTCTGAGGCTTAGAAGTGAGAGTTATTTGAAGGAAAAGGATACCTAGTAGCTGCACAACTGAATTCATTCAACCGAAATGTGTCTTCCACATTTAACCCAACCCCTCTGAATCAGAGCGGTGCGGGGAACTGCCTTAATCTATGTCATCACCACCCTGGGAGCAGTTGTTGGGGGTTAACTGCCTTGCTCAAGGGCAGATTTTTCCACCTTGCCGGCTTAGGGAGTCAAACCAACAGCCTTTCGGTTACTGGCCCAACGCTCTTAACCGCTAGGCAACCTGCCTATAGTGTGGGGGTAAGGAGAGATCTAGATAGATGGAGGATCTCATGTCCAGTTCTGTATTGCTGTCATCTCTCCATGCTTGCCGGGTAAAGGGAGGTAGTAATGAAATCCAGCAGCTCTCAAAAGTGTTACGATATAAAGCTCAGTCTTTTTGTGCTACACACACACACATAACATACGGTCTCTAGCACGCACACGTTCTGTGGTGGTTCATTTCTTTAATATCAAATGAGGAGTGAGAAACTTATCACACAAGTCAGAGTTATACTTAAACAAAATCTTTATTCACTTAAGGGAGCAGGTCAGTACAACACACATAAAGAGTGAATCGATTGAGTGCTCTACGATAATAATGGCTGGTCGGTGAATCACCCTCAGATTATTCGTTGAGAGCCCCGAGACAAAGATACAAAGATCTTTTATAGCCAAGATGCACCCCCTTCAGTCTACATGACAAACAGATGTATGGAATGGGTCACAAGGTTAAGATTTGTATGAAAGATACTTATAATTCACAGCAGACAATATCTGCTGTAAAGACAGTTCTTTGTGTAGAGACCAAGGCTGGCCCTGGGATCATCTCTCCGTGGTACCTTTATTGAACAGAAACATTAACTCATGCTCTGGAATGTGGTATCACCCAAAAACATTGTAAATCTGCCAGAGGCCCATCCTCAGTAGAACACACACAGGCGAGCGTTCTAACAACCCCTTATTCTGTTGCATACAACAACCATTTGATGCAATAACAGCATTATAACATCATATTGTAATTTTCACCATAGTTAGCACACACACACATAATATATGGTCTCTCTCGCACGCACACATGTATGCTTTCACACGCGCCCACTCACACACACACACACACACACTGAGTACCGACCTCTCCTTCAAAGTGTTTGATCTGCTCGAGGATCGAGGACCTAAGGCTGTCCTTATCAGATGCCTGCACAGTGCCGGGTCCTATGAACATAGTGAGGGCTGGTGTTTAAGTTTTATGGTCAGATGCAGTGAAATGCTTAACTTGCAAGCTCTACACAACAGTCCAGTGATCAATATCAAAATAGTATAACTAATTAACATGTAAAATATATACAGTACCAGTCAAAAGTTTGGACACACCTACTCATTCTAGGGTTTGACTTTTTTACTGTTTTCTACATTGTAGAATAATAGTGATGACATCAAAACCATGAAATAATACATATGGAATCGTAGTAACCCAAAAAAGTGTTAAACAAGTAGCCACCCTTTGCCTTGATGACAGCTTTGCATTCTCTCAACCAGCTTCATGAGGTAGTCACCTAGAATTAATTTCAATTAACAGGTGTGCCTTGTTAAAAGTTAATTTTGGGAATTTCTTTCCTTCTTAATGTGTTTGAGCATGTCAGTTGTGTTGTGACAATGTAGGGGTGGTAAACAAAAGATAGCCCTATTTGGTAAAAGACAAAGTCCATATTATGGCAAGAACAGCTTAAATAAGCAGAGAAATGACAGTCCATCATTGCTTGAAGACATGAAGGTCAGTCAATACAGAACATTTCAAGAACTTCAAGTGCAGTTGCAAAACCATCAAGCGCTATGATGAAACTGGCTCTCATGAGGACCACCACAGGAAAGGAAGACCCAGAGTTACCTCTGCTGCAGAGAATAAGTTCATTAGACTTAACTGCACCTCAGATTGCAACCCAAATAAATGCTTCACAGAGATAAAGTAACAGACACATCTCAACATCAACTGTTCAGAGGAGACTGTGTGAATCAGGCCTTCATGGTCAAATTGCTGCAAAGAAACCACAAATTGTATTTATTTATTTAACTAGGAAAAGCCCCAAAAAAGCCCAGAGTCTCTTTTTCAAGGGAGACCTGTCCAAGAAGGCAGCAACAATCAATACATTATGTAATTAAAACATACAACATGATCCAGCCTAAAAATAGCATTTACACTCCTCTGTAACAGAGTCTCCCATCAATATTTAAAATGTATATCAGTGACACTAACATATCTAGATGAAGCATGGATTGTAGACCATTCCATGCCTCTGGTGCACAAAAAGAGAAGGCAGTCTTGCCTAATACTGTGAATGTCCTGGGGACTTTCATAAGCAAGACTTATTACGAAAATAAAAAAACAATTTCAATTCAAGCTTTGTCACAAGATTATCCACATGAACTTAAAAGGACAACTTGTCATCCAACCATATACAGTTGAAGTCGGAAGTTTACCCGGGAGCTAGCCCATGCTAGGTCCATCTCCCGGCTAGCTGAAGAGGTCCATCAGCCACTCCTTGGGCAACAATACCTATTTTGCCAATTGGCATGGACCCCTTTTACTGCCGATATGGAGCCCCGCCGATCCTTCACGACTGGACTAGCAACGTAATCTGCCCGAGGGGGCTCTTCAACTGGCTCCTACATCGCGACGTCCCCTGAATGCCCATCTGCTAGCCTGCTAGCCACGGCCTGCTAGCTGTCTAGACCATATTGGACTGTTAGCTGAAGAGGTCCATCGGCCAATTTCTTGGGCCACTATACCTATTTTGCCAATTGGACTGGACCCCTTTACGACACGGAACCCTACTAATCCATCACAACTGGTCTGCCTACTAACCGCACGAGGAGGCTCTGCACAAGGAGGCTACAACAGACTTCTTCCATTGCGACGTCCCTCAAAGGCCCTTCTGGTAGCTTTCTATCCCCGGCCCGCTAGCTGTCTGAATCGCCATGTCTCCAGCCAGCCTAACTACTCACTGGACCCCTATGATCACTCGGCTACGCATGCCTCTCCCTAATGTCAATATGCCTTGTCCATTGCTGTTCTGGTTAGTGATTTGTCTTATTTTACTGTAGAGCCTCTATCCCTGCTCAATATGCCTTAGCTAACCCGTTAGTTCCACCTCCCACACATGCGGTGACATCACCTGGTTTAAATTATGTTCTAGAGATAATATCTCTCTCATCATCAATCAATGCCTAGGTTAAACCTCCACGGGCTTCCCTGTGGCTCAGTTGGTAGTGCATGGTGTTTGCAACGCCAGCATGGTGTTTGCAACGCCAGGGTTGTGGGTTCGATTCCCACGGGGGGCCAGTACAATAAAAAAATTCATGAAATTAAATGTATGCAATCACTACTGTAAGTCGCTCTGGATAAGAGCGTCTGCTAAATGACTAAAATGTAAATGTAAAAATGTATTCACATCCTACCATACCTTTGTCTGTACATTATGCCTTGAACCTATTCTATCGCGCCCAGAAACCTGCTCCTTTTACTCTCTGTTCCGAATGTACTAGACGACCAATTTTTATAGCCTTTTTCCGTACCCTTATCCTACTCCTCCTCTGTTCCTCTGGTGATGTAGAGGGTAATCCAGGCCATGCAGTGCCTAGCTCCACTCCTATTCCCCAGGTGCTCTCATTTGTTGACTTCTGTAACCGTAAAAGCCTTGGTTTCATGCATGTTAACATTAGAAGCCTCCTCCCTAAGTTTGTTTTATTCACTGCTTTAGCACACTCTGCCAACCTGGATGTCCTAGCCATGTTGTCACGTCCTGACCAGCAGATGGAGCTGTTGTTGTAGTTTTGGGGTCAGGACGTGGCAGTCTTGTGTGTGTGATTGTTCTGTGTTGGTCTTGTGACTCCTGATCAGGAACAGCTGGGGATCGTTGTTCCTGATTGGGAGTCATATATGTAGGAGTATGTTTGTCACTTGGTTTTGTGGGTAGTTGTTTTTGCACTGCCTGCAAAACTGTTCCTGTCTTATATTTTGTTTGTATTGTTAAGTGGATGCTCTACTCCTTTATTTTTATTAAAGATGAGTATTCACATACCTGCTGCGCCTTGGTCCATTTCCACAGAAGACAGCCGTTACAGAACTACCCACCACCAAAGGACCAAGCAGCAGAAGAGGAGGAAGCCACAGGAGAGAAAAAGGGAACAATGGACATGGGAGGACGTCCTGGACGGCAAGGGAGCCTACACCTGGGAAGAGATCCTGGCCGGAAGGGATCGCCTCCCATGGGAACAGGTGGAGGCACTCAGGAGAGTGGAGGCAGCTGGACAGAGGAACCATCGGGAAAGTTACGCTGGAACACGGTTGGCTAGGAAACCCGAGAGGCAGCCCCAAGATTTTTTGGGGGGGGGGCACACGGGTAGTTTGGCCAGGCCAGGGAAGAGCCATAAGCCAGCTACCCGTGACTACAGGGAGGTGCGTACGAGGTGGAGGGCGTCATGTTACGCTGAGGTGCGCACCATCTCGCCTATACGGACGCACAGCCCACTTCGCCCAGTACCAGCGCCCCGCAGGTGCCAGGGCAAGGGGAGCATCGAGCCGGAAGGGGTGATGCCAACCCTGCACTCAAGACCGCCAGTGCGCCCTTTCGGTCCGGTGTTTCCCGCTAGACACACTAGCATGGAGGTGCGTGTCTCCAGGCTGGTACGTCCAATACCTGCCCCACGCATCAGGAGTCAACAGTCGTCATCAGAGCTGCCCGCCAGTCAACAGTCACCAGAGCTGCCCGCCAGTCAACAGTCACCAGAGTTGCCCGCCAGTCAACAGTCGTCGGAGCTGCCCGCCAGTCAACAGTCGTCGGAGCTGCCCGCCAGTCAACAGTCGTCGGAGCTGCCCGCCAGTCAACAGTCGTCGGAGCTGCCCGCCAGTCAACAGTCGTCGGAGCTGCCCGCCAGTCAACAGTCGTCGGAGCTGCCCGTCAGTCAACAGTCGCCGGAGCTGGCCGGACTGCGCTGAACTGCCGGAGTGGCCGGACTGCGCTGAACTGCCGGAGTGGCCGGACTGCGCTGAACTGCCGGAGTGGCCGGACTGCGCTGAACTGCCGGAGTGGCCGGACTGCGCTGAACTGCCGGAGTGGCCGGACTGCCCTGAACTGCCGGAGTGGCCGGACTGCCCTGTTCTGCCGGAGTGGCCGGACTGCCCTGTTCTGCCGGAGTGGCCGGACTGCCCTGTTCTGCCGGAGTGGCCGGACTGCCCTGTTCTGCCGGAGTGGCCGGACTGCCCTGTTCTGCCGGAGTGGCCGGACTGCCCTGTTCTGCCGGAGTGGCCGGACTGCCCTGTTCTGCCGGAGTGGCCGGACTGCCCTGTTCTGCCGGAGTGGCCGGACTGCCCTGTTCTGCCAGAGTGGCCGGACTGCCCTGTTCTGCCAGAGTGGCCGGACTGCCCTGTTCTGCCAGAGTGGCCGGACTGCCCGGTTCTGCCAGAGGTGCCCGCCTGCCCTGATCTGCCAGGGTGCCCGGCCTGTCAGGATCAGCCCGAGGGGTCCTCCTGCCCTTCGGTCCAGCCCGAGTGGTCCTCCTGCCCTCCGGTCCAGCCCGAGTGGTCCTCCTGCCCTCCGGTCCAGCCCGAGTGGCCCGCATGCCTTCCGGTCCAGCCCGAGTGGCCCGCATGCCTTCCGGTCCAGCCCGAGTGGCCCGCATGCCTTCCGGTCCAGCCCGAGTGGCCCGCATGCCTTCCGGCCCAGCCCGAGTGGCCCGCATGCCTTCCGGCCCAGCCCGAGTGGCCCGCATGCCTTCCGGCCCGGCCCGAGTGGCCCGCATGCCTTCCGGCCCGGCCCGAGGGGCCCTCCTGCCCCCCGGCCCGGCCCGAGGGGCCCTCCTGTCCCCCGGCCCGGCCCGAGGGGCCCTCCTGTCCCCCGGCCCGGCCCGAGGGGCCCTCCTGTCCCCCGGCCCGGCCCGAGGGGCCCTCCTGTCCCCCGGCCCGGCCCGAGGGGCCCTCCTGTCCCCCGGCCCGGCCCGAGGGGCCCTCCTGTCCTCCGGCCCGGCTCGAGGGGTCCGTCTGCCTGGCGCAGCTATCGGCTCCACCGAAGTGGGCGACGCCGAGGGTGGAGCAGGGTCCACGTCCTGCACCGGAGCCACCTCCAGGATAGGTGGGTTGGGGAGGGAGGGTGTAGCACAGTGCCGTCGTTGACGGCAGCCACCCTCCCTTCCCTCCCTTATTGTTTAGGGGTTATTGTTTATGGGTTTTGTTGGGGATTTTGTTTGTTGGTGTTTTTTCGTTGTTAGGTGCATTCCGGGGTCTGCACCTTGAGGGGGGGGGTACTGTCACGTCCTGACCAGCAGATGGAGCTGTTGTTGTAGTTTTGGGGTCAGGACGTGGCAGTCTTGTGTGTGTGATTGTTCTGTGTTGGTCTTGTGACTCCTGATCAGGAACAGCTGGGGATCGTTGTTCCTGATTGGGAGTCATATATGTAGGAGTATGTTTGTCACTTGGTTTTGTGGGTAGTTGTTTTTGCACTGCGTGTTGTGTGCCTGCAAAACTGTTCCTGTCTTATATTTTGTTTGTATTGTTAAGTGGATGCTCTACTCCTTTATTTTTATTAAAGATGAGTATTCACATACCTGCTGCGCCTTGGTCCATTTCCACAGAAGACAGCCGTTACACATGTCTGAATCCTGGCTTAGGAAGACCACCAAAACCCCTGAAATTTCCATCCCTAACTATAACATTTTCCGACAAGATAGAACTGCCAAAGGGGGCGGAGTTGCAATCTACTGCAGAGATAGAACTCTGCAGGCTGTCTTACTATCCAGGTATGTACCCAAACATATCAAGCTTTTACTTTTATGAATCCACCTTTCCAGAAACAAGTCTCTCCCCGTTGCAGCTTGCTATAGACCACCCTCTGCCCCCAGCGGTGCCCTGGACACCATATGTGAATTGATTGCCCCCTCATCTATCTTCAGAGCTCATGCTGCTAGGTGACCTAAACTGGGATATGCTTAACACCCCAGCCATCCTACAATCTAAGCTTGAGGCCCTCAATCTCACACAAATTATCAATGAACCTACCATGTACAACCCCAAATCCGTAAACACGGGCACCCTCATAGATATCATCCTAACCAATTTGCCCTCCAAATATACCTCTGCTGTCTACAACCAAGATCTCAGCAATCACTGCCTCATTGCCTGCATCCGTAATGGGTCTGCGGTCAAACAACCACCCCTCATCACTGTCAAACGCTCCCTAAAAAACTTCAGCAAGCAGGCCTTTCTAATCAACCTGGTGTCCTGGAAGGATATTGACCTCATCCCGTCAGTAGAGGATGCCTGGTTATTCTTTAAAAGTTCCTTCCTCACCATCTTAAATAAGCATGCCCCATTCAAAGAATTTAGAACCAGGAGCAGATATAGCCCTTGGTTCACTCCAGACCTGTCTGCCCTTGACCAGCTCAAAAACAACCTGTGGCGTACTGCATTAGCATCAAATAGCCCCCATGATATGTAACTTTTCAGGGAAGTTAGGAACCAATATACACAGGCAGTTAGGAAAGCTAAGGCTAGCTTTTTCAAACAGAAATGTGCATCCTGTAGCACAAACTCAAAAAAGTTCTGGGACACTGTAAAGTCCATGGAGAATAAGAGCACCTCCTCCCAGCTGCCCACTGCACTAAGGCTAGGAAACACTGTCACCACCGATAAATCCACGATAATTGAGAATTTCAAGAAGCATTTTTCTACGGCTGGCCATGCTTTCCACCTGGCTACCCCTACCCCGGTCAACAGCCCTGCACCCCCCACAGCAACTCGCCCAAGCCCCCCCCCATTTCTCCTTCACCCAAATCCAGATAGCTGATGTTCTGAAAGAGCTGCAAAATCTGGACCCCTACAAATCAGCCGGGCTAGACAATCTGGACCCTCTTTTTCTAAAATGATCTGCCGAAATTGTTGCAACCCCTATTACTAGCCTGTTCAACCTCTCCTTCGTATCGTCTGAGATTCCCAAAGATTGGAAAGCTGCCGCGGCCATCCCCCTCTTCAAAGGAGGAGACACTCTAGACCCAAACTGCTACAGACCTATATCTATCCTACCCTGCCTTTCTAAGGTCTTCGAAAGCCAAGTTAACAAACAGATCACCGACCGCTTCGAATCCCACCGTACCTTCTTGGCTATGCAATCTGGTTTCAGAGCTGGTCATGGGTGCACCTCAGCCACGCTCAAGGTCCTAAACAATATCATAACCGCCATCGATAAAAGACAACACTATGCAGCCATATTCATCGACCTGGCCAAGGCTTTTGACTCTGTCAATCACCACATTCTTATCGGCAGACTCAACAGCCTTGGTTTCTCAAATGACTGCCTCGCCTGGTTCACCAGCTACTTCTCTGATAGAGTTCAGTGTGTCAAATCGGAGGGCCTGTTGTCCGGACCTCTGGCAGTCTCTATTGAGAACAACTCAGGAGCTAAAATTAATCTCTGGGGCACACCACTATTAATCTCAAGAAAGCTAGACATGTGATTGTCAGTATATACACAATGTGTTCTGTCAGAAAGATAGTTCCTAAACCAATTTACTGTCCCTTCACTGAAACCAATGTTTCTGAGTCTCGCTAGCAATAATTTATGGTCAACTGTTTCAAAGCCCTTTGATAAATCCACAAACAGAGCAGCACAATGTTGCTTTTTATCAAGTGCATTAATGATGTCGTTTGCCACTGCCATAGCTGCAGTTGTGGTGCTGTGCCCTGATCTAAAGCCAGACTGAATCCTGCTCAGTATGTTCTTTTCAATTAAGACATTTTTTAACTGTGACCTCACTAGGGATTCATAGACTGGCCAGGATAGGGAGTTTGGAGATAGGACGATAGTTATTAGCATCTGAGGGATCTCCACCCTTTAGCAGTGGGAGAACATAAGCTGATTTCCAAATGCTGGGTATGGAATTGGTCGAGAGTCAAGTTGAAAATGTGTGCCACAGGTTGAGTAATAATACCAGCTGCTATCTTTAAGAGGTAGGGGTCCAGGCTGTCTGGACCTGTAGACTTTTTAGTGTCTATAGCCTTTAGTACTTTATAGACCTCAGTATAAGAAACAGGCTCGAAGTTAAAATGGTTCACATGATGGCTTATATCATAGTTGACTGTAACAGAGCTTACATTAGAGGCCTGGGTCCCACCATTATCAAAAACTAAAGGACACCAATAAGAAGAGGAGACTTGCTTAGGCCAAGAAACACGAGTAATGGACATCAGACCGGAGGAAATCTGTCCTTTTGGTCTGATGAGTCCAAATTTGAGATTTTTGGTTCCATCCACCGTGTCGTCGTGAGACGCAGAGTAGGTGAATGGATGATCTCCGCATGTGTGGTTCCCACCGTGAAGCATGGAAAAGGAGGTGTGATGGTGTGGGGGGTGCTTCGCTGGTGACCCTGTCTGTGATTTATTTAGAATTCCTGCTGGCTACCATAGCATTCTGCAGCGATACACCATCCCATCTGATTTGCACTTAGTGGGACTATCATTTGTTTTTCAACAGGACAATGACCCAACACACCTCCAGGCTGTGTAAGGGCTATTTGACCAAGAAGGAAAGTGATGGAGTGTTACATCAGATGACCTGGCCTCCGCAATCACCCGACCTCAACCCAATTGAGACGGTTTGGGATGAGTTGGACTGCAGAGTGAAGGAAAAGCAGCCAACAAGTGGTCAGCATATGTGGGAACTCCTTCAAGACTGTAGGAAAAGCATTCCAGGTGATGCTGGTTGAGAGAATGCCAAGAGTGTGCAAAACTGTCATCAAGGCAAAGGGTGGCTTTTTGAAGAATCTGAAATCTAAAATATATTTAGATTTCTTTTAACACTTTTTTGGTTACTACATGATTCCATGTGTGTTTTTTCATAGTTTTGATGTATGCAGTATTATTATATAATGTAGAAAATAGTAAAAAATAAAGAACAACCCTTGAATGAGTATGTGTGTCCAAACTTTTGACTGGTACTAATATATATATGAATATATATACTACTGTTAAAAAGTTTGGGGTCACTTAGAAATGTCCTTGTTTTTGAAAGAAAAGCTACTTTTTTGTCCATTTAAAATAGCATCATCCCGGAGTCACCTCTTCACTGTTGACATTGAGACTGGTGTTTTGCGGGTACTATTTCATGAAGCTGCTAGTTGAGGACTTGTGAGGAATCTGTTTCTCAAACTAGACACTAATGTGCTTGTCCTCTTGCTCAGTTGTGCACTGGGGCCTCCCACTCCTCTTTCTATTCTGGTTAGAGCCAGTTTGCGCTGTTCTGTGAAGCGAGTAGTACCCAGCGTTGTACGAGATCTTCAGTTTCTTGGCAATTTCTCGCATGGAATAGCCTTACCAGTTTCAGAAGAAAAGTCTTTGTTTCTGGCCATTTTGAGCCTGTAATCGAACCCACAAATGCTGATGCTCCAGATACTCAACTAGTCTAAAGAAGGTCAGTTTTACTGCTTCTTTAATCAGAATGACAGTTTTCAGCTGTGCTAACATAATTGCAAAAGGGTTTTCTAATGATCAAATAGCCTTTTAAAATGCTAAACTTGGATTAGCTAACCCAACGTGCCATTGGAACACAGGGGTGATGGTTGCTGATAATGGGCCTCTATACGCCTATGTAGATATTCCATATAAAATCTGCCGTTTCCAGCTATAATAATCATTTACAACATTAACAATGTCTACACTGTATTTGTGATCAATTCGATGTTATTTTAATGGACAAAATATGCTTTTCTTTCAAAAACAATGAACGTGTGTGTGTGTGTGTGTGTGTGTGTGTGTGTGTGTGTGTGTGTGTGTGTGTGTGTGTGTGTGTGTGTGTGTGTGAAAGAAAACAGAAGAAATAAGACAGGGAGCTACAGTTGAAGTCGGAAGTTTACATACACCTTAGCCAAGTACAGTTAAACTCAGTTTTTCACATTTAATCCTAGTAAATATTCCCTGTTTTAGGTCAGTTAGGATCACCACTTTATTTTAAGAATGTGAAATGTCAGAATAATAGTAGAGAGAATTATTTATTTCAGCTTTTATTTCTTTCATCACATCCCCAGAGGGTCAGAAGTTTACATACACTCAATTAGTATTTGGTAGCATTGACTTTCAATTGTTTAACTTGGGTCAAATGTTTCGGGTAGCCTTCCACAAGCTTCCCACAATAAGTTGGGTGAATGTTGGCCCATTCCTCCTGACAGAGCTGGTGTAACTGAGTCAGGTTTGTAGGCCTCCTTGCTCGCACACGCTTTTTCAGTTCTGCCCACACATTTTCTATAGGATTGAGGTCAGGGCTTTGTGTTGGCCACTCCAATACCTTGACTTTGTTGTCCTTAAGCCATTTTGTCACAACTTTGGAAGTATGCTTGGGGTCATTGTCCATTTGGAAGACCCATTTGCGACCAAGCTTTAACTTCCTGACTGATGTCTTGAGATGTTGCTTCAATATATCCACATAATTTTCCTGCCTCATGATGCCATCTATTTTGTGCTATGCACCAGTCCCTCCTGCAGCAAAGCACCCCCACAACATGATGCTGCCACTCCCGTGCTTCACGGTTGGGATGGTGTTATTCGGCTTGCAAGCCTCCCCCTTTTTCCTCCTAACATAACGATTGTCATTATGGCCAAACAGTTCTATTTTTATTTCATCAGACCAGCGGACATTTCTCCAAAAAGTACGATCTTTGTCCCCATGAGCAGTTGCAAACCGTTGTCTGGCTTTTTAATGGCGGTTATGGAGAAGTGGCTTCTTCCTTGCTGAGCAGCCTTTCAGGTTATGTAGATATAGAACTCGTTTTACTGTGGATATAGATACTTTTGTACCAGTTTCCTCCAGCATCGTCACAAGGTCATTTGCTGTTGCTCTGGGATTGATTTGCATTTTTAGCACCAAAGTACGTTCATCTCAAGGAGACAGAACACTTCTTCTTCCTGAGCGGTATGATGACTGCGTGGTCCCATGGTGTTTATACTTGCGTACTATTGTTTGTACAGATGAATGTGGTACCTTCAGGCATTTGGAAATTGCTTCCAAGGATGAACCAGACTTGTGGAGGTCTACAATCTTTTTTCTGAGGTTTTGGCTGATTTATTTAGATTTTTCCCTTGATGTCAAGCAAAGTGGCACTGAGTTTGAAGGTAGGCCTTGAAATACATCCACAGGTACACCTCCAATTGACTGAAATGTCAGTTAGCCTATCAGAAGCTTCTGGCATAACAACCTATCCCTCAACGTAACCAAGACTAAGGAGATGATTGTGGACAACAGGAAAAGGAGGACTGAGCACTCCCCCATTCTCATCGATGGGGCTGTAGTGGAGCAGGTTGAGAGCTTCAAGTTCCTTGGTGTCCACATCAACAACAAACTAGAATGGTCCAAACACACCAAGACAGTCGTGAAGAGGGAATGACAAAGTCTATTCCCCCTCAGGAAACTAAAAAGATTTGGCATGGGTCCTGAGATCCTCAAAAGGATTTTACAGCTGCAACATCGAGAGCATCCTGACTGGTTGTATCACTGCAATTGCAAGGCAATTACAGCAATTGCTCGGCCTCTGACCGCAAGGCACTACAGAGGGTAGTGTGTACGGCCCAGTACATCACTGGGGCTAAGCTGCCTGCCATCCAGGACCTCTACACCAGGCGGTGTCAGAGGAAGGCCCTAAAAATTGTGAAATACCCCAGCCATAGACTGTTCTCTCTACTACCACATGGCAAGCGGTACCGGAGTGCCAAGTCTAGGACAAAAAGGCTTCTCAACAGTTTTTACCCCCAAGCCATAAGACTCCTGAACAGGTAATCAAATGGCTACCCGGACTATTTGCATTGTGTGGCCCCCCCAAACCCTCTTTTTATGCTGCTGCTACTCTCTGTTTATCATATATGCATAGTCACTTTAACTATACATTCATGTACATACTACCTCAATTGGGCCGACCAACCAGTGCTCCCGCACATTGGCTAACCGGGCTATCTGCATTGTGTCCCACCACCCGCCAATCCCTCTTTTACACTACTGCTACTCTCTGTTCATCATATATGCATAGTCACTTTAACCATATCTACATGTACATACTACCTCAATCAGCCTGAGTAACTGGTGTCTGTATGTAGCCCCGCTACTGTATATAGCCTGTCTTTTTACTGTTGTTTTATTTCTTTACCTACCTATTGTTCACCTAATACCTTTTTTGCACTATAGGTTAGAGCCTGTAAGTAAGCATTTCACTGTAATGTCTACACCTGTTGTATTCGGCGCACGTGACAAATACACTTTGTTTTGATTTAAAGCCATGACATAATTTTCTGGAATTTTCCAAGCTGTTTAAAGGCACAGTCAACTTTGTGTATGTAAACTTCTGACCCACTGGAATTGTGATACAGTGAATTATAAGTGAAATAATCTGTAAACAATTTTTGGAAAAATGACTCATGTCATGCACAAAGTAGATGTCCTAACCGACTTGCCAAAACTATAGTTTGTTAACAAGAAATTTGTGGAGTGGTTGAAAAACGAGTTTTAATGACTCCAACCTGAGTGTTTGTAAACTTCCGACTTCAACTGTATATAAAGGGTTGGTGCCAGTACCACATTTACGATGTGCTTCTTGTGAACATTGGCAGTGGTTGGCCTTGTTAGCACGCAAGGATGCCCAGCTGTACTCTACTGCTTTGTTGCATGCTGAGAGAGGCGGGGGAGAGTTAGAAAGGGAGAAGACAGGAGGTGGGGCTCCGATAGGAGCTCATTGATTACAGTAGGGGTGGGTTACTTTCTTTTCCCCTACTTTCTATTCCCTACAGTTTCAAATGTGTGCATGATGTTAACTAGCCGTCGTGGAAAAGTGAACTGCAGCCAGCAGCGTGGTCGTGGGGTTGACTTAGGAGAGATGGGGTGGAGTGTGTGTGTAACCTTCCAGTTTTAACTTTTTCCAAGGCAACCAATCAGCTGGCATGGACACGATGGTATTGGAGCTCATGTAAACTTAATTTTTTTATTTCTGTGACAGACATTTACACACCGCAGTGTTATTCGACTTTTGGCTTCTCTCAACCTCCATTAATTCTCCATTACAACTCCATTTACAATCTTATATTATTCTCGTTTTGATCGTATAGTATTTTAACATGTTTTCTTAATTCATATGAGCTCCATGTAAAATTATCAAATACACAATAACAATTACATAGAACAAATACCCCGTAGACAACACATTCATTCACATACTTGGGACAGACAATAACATGCACTGCAGTGTTAGTTGACTTATGGCTTCTCACACTCCTACAACAGAAAAGGATAACTCAACAAAAATGTTGAACCTTCTATGTTTGGGGTGCACATGTTGAAAACAAGCTAGCTAACAGTGTACATGGCTAACAGGACAAGAGCTAGCACAGCTAACAAGTTAGCATGAAAACTTGGTTAAAACAACCATAATACATTTTAGATTACAATAAAACTACATGTCATTACATTGTACGTTAGTTCATACATATTCTGTGACAGTTTGGACGTAATTATATCAAAAGAAAGTGCCTTTAACTGGGAAAGGAGTGGAGAAGCATTTCCTACCTACCATAAATTCCATCAGCATGAAACAGTCTTAAATGAAACAGGTAAAAAATAATACAGGAGCTAGGCTGCAATACCGTCAACCAACCACATGACGTCAGTCAAGTACCCATGAATGAAACCTGTCAATAGGAATAATTGAAAATATAAGACCCATTCAAACATGAACTCAATAACATGAAGTCACTGCTTAGGAAACAAATTTTTGCGAACCTCACAAATAAAACAGGATATATTTCTTACTCAGTTACACGTGTGTGTGTGTGTGTGTGTGTGTGTGTGTGTGTGTGTGTGTGTGTGTGTGTGTGTGTGTGTGTGTGCTTGACTCGCACTCCCCTCTCTGACTGTGTTTCTCTGGTTGTGTCCCCCAGGTTCAGAGGTGATTGTTGGGGTGAATAAGTACCGTCTGGAGAAAGAGGAGTCTGTGGATGTGCTGCTATCGACAACACCAACGTACGCAACAAGCAGATTGACAAACTATAGAGGGTCAGTGTCACACTCACCCCAAGACTCAATGTGTAAAATGACCCAACTAGTCCTCGAGCCCTCTTATGTTCATTTCTCCAAATATGTACCTGCTGCTGGGCCTGGGAGGCAACACACACACACACACACACACACACACACACACACACACACACACACACACACACACACACACACACACACACACACACACACACACACACACACACACACACACTCTGCTCTTTGGGCCTGGTAGACCCTTCGGTGGGTCAGTCAGAGAGCATAGATAATGGCTCTACAGGAGTAGTATGATAGTCTAAATAGTCCAGACCTCTAGGAAACATAAGAGATTCCTGGTAAGTACATGTCATGTAACATAAGCCGTGTATTGTTGGCCTACAATGCTTCAATGTATCAAAGCTAAGGCCATGTTTTTCTTGACCTTGCTACATAATCCTAATCATACCAAAAGGATAACAAACTCTTGGAACCTGGGAAAATGTTGTTATCTTGTTAGACTGGCTCTAGATATCTCATCAGTCTGACAACCTCTGACCTATAACACTACAAATAGGTTTTCCTAGATTTGTTATTTTTTTTATCCTCAAGGGATATGCATTAAGCTGACAAAAGGTAAGACTTTGGATTGGTTAAACTTTGAAGTGAGAAGTCAAAGTTCAACTGAAAGATTAAAAAGAATGATGCCTTTATGATTATATTGTTTACCAGTTGTTTACATTACACCAGAATGCACTGATCTTCCTTGAATCATTTTTATCTCTACAAAGAGATATGCTACTACGCCAAGTCTTTCCTGAGCCACCAGTCATAAGCTTTAAGAGATGTCCTACCCTAAAGGACAAATTAGTCCACAGTTATCTTCCGGGTGACTCTCAAAAAACTTGGCTTGGCCACAAACCCAACGGCTCTTTTAAATGTAACCAGTGCAACCATTGCAGAAATATTGCACAGAAAAAGTATTTTGTTGATACAGCTTCCAAAATGGAGTATTACGTCAAGCATTTCATTAACTGCAAAACCACTCATGTCATCTATAGATTGGAATGTCCACAGTGCAAGGTGTTCTACATTGGACGGACAAAGAGACGCCTTCAAGACCGCCTAGCGGAACACAAGTACGCCATACGGGTAGGCAATGACGACTACCCCATGGCAAGGCACTACACATCCTTACACCATGGCAACCCTGCCTCCCTAAAAGCTATGGGTATTGATCATATCCCGGCCTCTATTAGAAAAGGGGACCGTCTTAAACAGTTAAACCAAAGGGAAAGTTTTGGGATTTACAAACTGCAGGCCACTAAATACCCGGGTTTAAGATATGGATTTATCACCCTTCCTGTAGGGTTGTGATGGGTCCATTTGCTGTCATCTAGTGGACATTTTGCTCAATTGCCCTCAGCTATGTTTAGACTCTTGTTGTTCATGTTTTGTTGTGTTCTAGTGTACTATGGAATATATTGCTTTCTTATTCTTGACACTTCTCCCAGCCATATTTAAGGTTAGAACTACCTTTCTAAGTGTTCTGATACTTCTAGCTTGGAGTTAAATTTTTATGATAACATAGCTACAGTATTTCACTTTAAAGTGTGTATAGTATTGCTTACTAGGTGTGTCCAATCAATTTTAACCACTCCCTCTTCAAATTAGGGCTAATTGGAAAAGCTGTTAAAAAGAGAACATTGTATTATTTCTTTGTACTCCCTGACGAAGGCCTTGCAGCCGAAACGCGTTGGATTTTTAAAAACATTGTTTCTATTGAACATGCCATACTAATAAAGGCATTTTAATCAATTATATGAAGAGTGCCTTGGTCCTCATTTCTTTTTGATGACCAACTCACCCCTTTTACCAAAGAGCACCTTCTGTCTACCAACATTTACTATTGTGTACCTTAGTAGCGCTTCCCTTCCTCCTTTTTCTACTGTGTTCTATTTAGGCTTGTACCTCGTTTGGGGAGGTACTGTCTGGGATGGGGAGAGGTGGTTGGGGGGAGGAAGGAGGTTGAATTGTTCAGTTCTAATGTTGTCGTTCTGTCTATTTAGTTGATTTTTCAGTGCTTTTTCCAAATATCTTGCACCGTACATTATTAGTCTGAGACAAGTTATTCTGGGGTTTTTGGGTACTCATTGCTTTTCCACTCTATGCTCTAATGACAGGGTTGTATAACGGGAGTGCTCAGGGTGGCCGAAAATAATATGATGAAGTACATTTCGTGGAACATCAAAGGGGTTGACAACCCTGTGAAGCGTAAGAGGGTGCTGGCACACTTAAAGGGTTTGAATGCAAATGTTGCATTTCTACAAGAGACTCACTTGAGGACTGGTGAGCATTTTAGGATGCATAGGGATCTGGGTTAGGTCAAGTGTTCCACTCTAACGTTCATAGTAAATCAAGAGGTGCTGCCATTTTGGTTGATAAATCTACTCCCTTTGTAGCTTCTGAGGTTATTGCTGATCCTAAGGGACGATACGTCATAGTAACCGGTAAACTGTTTTCTACCCCTCTTGTTTCGGCTACTGTTTATGCTCTCAATTGGAATGTCACAAGTTGAATTTCTTCCTTTTTATCTGCTATACCCAATTTAGATTCCCATTTGTTGATTTTAGCGGGGGATTTCAACTGTACAATGTCCCCAGTTCTTGACAAGTCCTCACGAAGAACAACAGGCCCATCTAAATGTTCCCTACTTATTCAATCTTTTCTTCAGAAATATGCTATGTGTGAGGCCTGGCGTTTCCTACACCCTACAGATAGACAGTATTCCTTTTATTCTCATGTTCATCAAACATACTCCCGCATTGATTACTTCTTTTTGGACAAAAAACGTCTGCCTAACCTTCGGCGGTGTACTTACGAGAGTATTGTTATTTCTGACCATTCACCATTAGTGCTTGAACTAGAGTTTCCCCAGCGACCTCCTATGTGTTATCAATGGCGTCTTAACCCCATTTTACTCTCAGATAAGGAGTTTGTCAATTTCATTTCTTCTGAAATCACCTTATTCCTAGAAACTAATTCAGCGCCAGGTATGTCCTTCTCTACCATATGGGAGTCTCTCAAAGCATACCTACATGGCCAAATTATTTATTTTACAGCCAACCAAAACAAAGCTCCCTCTGTCCATCCATAGCCACATTGGATGAGAAGTATGCTACGGATCCTTCCTCTGATCTACATAAAGAGCGCCAACTACTCCAATCTGAATTTGATGTGTCAACCCAATTGTAAAGCAGTCTCTTAAAATTTGGAATCAGTTCCGTTTAGCCTTTAGCCTCCGAGGCTTTTCTCTATCAGGCCCAATCAATCAGAACATTTTATTTCCTCCATCTTTGAATGATAGGGCATTTGCCATCTGGCACTCACTATGCCTCTCCCCACTAGCCCAATTATTCTTTGATGATACATTTGCCTCTTTTGCTCAGCTACAGGAAAAGTTCAACCTCCCCCAATCCCACTTTTTCCGCTATCTCCAGACTAGGAACTTTGTCAGAGCTAACACACCTGAATTTCCCCATAGGCCTGCGAATACAGCCATAGAGAGCATCTTTGAGCTGAACAAGCTTCCTAGGGGAGCAATTTCAGATGTATATGCAATCATTAATGACTTACAGAACCCTTCTTTGGTGCCTTTAAGACTCGATGGGAAAAGGATTTGGGGGAGGAACTTGGGGAAGACACCTGGGAATCTGTGCTGCACAGGGTGCATTTGTCCTCTTGTAGCACTAGACACAGCCTCATTCAATTCAAGGTGGTTCATCGTATCCACTGGTCCGGGGCCAAACTTGGAAGAATATTCTCTGATTTTGATCCTACCTGTGTCAGATGTAAAACGGAACCAGCCACACTGTATCATATGTTTTGGGGCTGTCATAAACTGTCAGGTTTCTGGGAATTCATATTTAAGTGTTTCTCTGATTATATATGACACTGTTATAAATCTGTCTCCCCTTACAGCCCTTTTTGGAGTACTGTCCATAGGTACCCCCGTGTCAAGAATCCAGTTGGACACTGTTGCTTATACAACTCTTTTAGCTAGATGGCTAATACTACAGAACTGGAAGATGGCAGCTCCCCCATCTTATAAATATTGGGTGAGTGATATGTTGTGCTCTCTGAAACTAGAACATTTTTAATTCAATACATGTGGGAACCCCAAACTGTTTTATGAGGCTTGGGCCCCATTCCGTTCTTACTTTAAACAGTCCATCCTCTGATGGCATTCATTTTAAAACAAAATAAGTCTGTATTTGAACATTTCTTAGTGTTTATTTTTTTTGGGGGGGGGGGGCATTAAGGTTGATGATGTGCTTATTGATTGTGACCTGCGGATGCCTTGTTCATCTTGCCCGGTCAGAGACTAAAATGTGAGCTTGATTTGCCCAGTTTTTGTTTTGTACATTTTGTTCACGCTTACATAAAATGATAATAACTGTTTTATTTTAAGGCATTGTAAATTTTATTTTTGGTCCAGTGGATGGTCGGTCTGTGGCCATGACTGTCTGTGAGTGGTTGCATTTCTCCACCCATATCCCTTGACTGTTTACAGGAACAATGGTGAGGTTTTTGCTCTGTCCCTGTACTACAGATTGCCCTTTAACCTTTGTAGCCTTCTGCCCGGTGTGTTTAACTTGTCTAAAGTACGGTATCTTTAAAGCTCATTATTTTATTTTTTTATTTGTATTTTTTCTAGTTGAGTATATTATTTATATTGTTTTGTGTTGTCTTGTGTGTAAAACTGAATAAACAGAGTTAAAAAAAAAAAATCCCCCATCTCTTGATCGACTGGTTTGAAGGAACACATTGTTCTCTCTAACAGTCGTTTCCCCCAAACGACTGGCTAATCTAAGGGAATAGACATATGAGATAATAACAGGGGTAATGAAAATGTATTATTTGTGACAAGAAATTTTGATTTAAAGCCTATGATTAGATTTGTTCAATTTTAACAACACTGCTTATTCTTGTCATTTCCCCTCACGTTGCTCTCGATCAACATCTTTACCAGCACTATCACCCTAATCATTTTATTATATTATGAATAGAATACATTTCTGTTTCAGTTTTATTTATTTTTTTGTCCATGAAATATAACATTAAGGCCGAATCATGAGACTTGAGGTCGGGAGAGAATTAAAATGAATGGATTTCATAAAGATGGTGTGTAACATGAATCTTACCCAACAAGACCATGCCACAAAACAAACCCTCATTGTCTTACAGTACATACTTTTGATGCATTAGTGCCAATGCCGATCAAACAAATAGCCTGTTGATAGCCCTATGATCCTGGTCAATTTAACCAGCCTGAATCAAGACCCAGATTTATCAGTAGACTCTTGTCTATCAGCTTCAGTATGAAAGTCAAGAGTTCAAGCTCAATTTCAAAGTTTTCTCAGCAGTTTTATGTTCAAATGGAAATGTGTCATTGGTTTGTTGATTTTTCCACCTCAATCACAGGAATGCCAAAAATGGAGACTAAATCCCACAACACATACTTAACATACAGATGTCTAGGTAAGCCTTCATCATAATGTATAATCTTGTCTTCACTGATTAGCGCGCATCGGGACCCACTAGCAGACGCATTTCCCAGATTGTTTTTTAAATGGTAGAATAGAAACGTTTTGTGTTCCATATTTCCGAAAACCATCGATGCATTCAACTGCAAGTAGAGGTTCAGAAAAGTGATCTATATTGTTGTTCTGTATTGATAATCGGGTTTCCCGGAATGGTAGGTTTTTTTTCTCCTTCTGATTGTGCTTCCTATAGTCATAATCAAGGCTGGCTGGTGTTAGTTACAACTGGATTTGTATTCTGTCATCTCCACTTTGTCTACAGATGGCGATGGGAAGCAGATTTACCTCATTTTGTAATGTATTGTGAGCATGATCATCTTCTACTTTTCCATGATCCTGTGATTCTAATGCTGATCCCTTATTGATGTCACTTGTTAAATCCACTTCAATCAGTGTAGATGAAGGGGAGGAGATGGGTTAGGTCACGATATGCCCTTATATGGAGCTTGATGTCACAGATTAAAGTTTTTTTTTTGGGGGGGGGGAGGAGGAGCTGATAGAGTAGATAGTTAGGCACATTGCAGGTAAAGATAGTTATGCAAAGTGGAAAAAGAGATGGCAGTAAGCTAGTGTCCGGTCCCTGGCTGCACTTTATACAGAAAATCAAGGGAAGAAGGCACCAAATGTCACTGTTTTCCGATAAAAGATACGGAGAGATGCAGAAGATGGTTAGTAGCAGTTTGAAATGGTAAATATGATGTAAATACTCCTGCAGCCAACCTTGCATGGCTGCTTGTGTGTAGTAAGTGCCTCAGCAACAATGCATATGAACGAGATAGTCAATCTGAAATGATGGGGACAGAAAACTTAACGATACTATAAGATACAGCTGTTGCTGCTGTATTTCTAAATCAAATGTTATTTGTCACGTGCCGAATACAACAGGTGTAGACCTTACAGTGAAATGCTTACTTACAAGCCCTTAACCAACAATGCAGTTAAGAAAGTATTTACTAAATAAACTAAACAACATTTAAAAACAATAATTAGGCTATATACAGGGGGTACCGGTACTGAGTCAATGTGCGGGGGTACAGGTTAGTCGAGGTAATTTGTACATGTAGGTAGGAGTGAAGTGACTATGCATAGATAATAAACAGCGAGTAGCAGCAGTGTAAAAACAAAGTGGGGGGGTGTCAATGCAAATAGTCTGGGTGGCCATTTGATTAATTGTTCAGCAGTCTTATGGCTTGGGGGGTAGAAGCTGTTGAGGAGCCTTTTGGTCCTAGACTTGGTGCTCTGGTACTGCTTGCCATGCGGTAGCCGAGAGAACATTCTATGACTTGGGTTCTTGAGTCTTTGACAATTTTTCTGGGCCTTCCTCTGACAAAGCCTCTGACACCTGGATCTGGCGCAGTGTCAAAAATACAAAGGCGTGTTTGGGAAGTGAAAGTGACAAAGCAAGCATCCAGAGGTATGTAACCTAGCCTCTAATTGTGTTGTTACCATTGCACCATAGTATGTAGACATATAGGCCTAGGTGCTCTACAGGTTAGCATATGTTCCCTATGTAAACTGTCTTTCAAAGATAAACTGGACCCTATCTTTCAAAGATAATTTGTAAAAATCCAAATAACTTCACAGATCTTCATTTTAAAGGGTTTAAACACTGTTTCCCATGCTTGTTCAATTAACCATAAACAATTAATGAGCATGCACCTGTGGAACGGTCGTTAAGACACTAACAGCTTACAGACGGTAGGCAATTAAGGTCACAGTTATGAAAACTTAGGACACTAAATAGGCCTTTCTACTGACTCTGAAAAACACCAAAGAAAGATGCCCAGGGTCCCTGCTCATCTGCGTGAACGTGCCTTAGGCATGCTGCAAGGAGGCATGAGGACCGCAGATGTGACCAGGGCAAGAAATTGCAATGTCAGTACTGTGAGACGCCTAAGACAGCGCTACAGGGAGACAGGACGGACAGCTGATCATCCTCGCAGTGGCAGACCACGTGTAACAACACCTGCACAGGATCGGTACATCCGAACATAACACCTGCAGGACAGGTACAGGATGGCAACAACAACTGCCTGTGTTACACCAGGAATGCACAATCCTTCCATCAGTGCTCAGAATGTCCGCAATAGGCTGAGAGAGGCTGGACTGAGGGCTTGTAGGCATGTTGCAAGGCATGTCCTTCCTGCAGGCTCATCCTGACATGACCCTCCAGCATGACAATGCCACCAGCCATACTGCTCGTTCTGTGCGTGATTTCCTGCAAGTCAGGAATGTCAGTGTTCTGCCATGGCCAGCGAAGAGCCCGGATCTCAATCCCATTGAGCACGTCTGGGATCTGTTGAATCAGAGGGCTAGGGCCCTTCCCCCCAGAAATGTTCAGGAACTTGCAGGTGCCTTGGTGGAAGAGTGGGGTAACATCTCACAGCGAGAATTGGCAAATCTGGTGCAGTCCATGAGGAGGAGATGCACTGCAGTACTTAATGCAGCTGGTGGCCACACCAGATACTTACTGACTGTTAATTTAGATGTTGACCTCCCCTTTGTTCAGGGACACATTATTCAATTTCTGTTAGTCACAAGTCTGTGGAACTTGTTCAGTTTATGTCTCAGTTGTTGAATCTTGTGAGTTCATACAAATATTTACACGTATTAAGTTTGCTGAAAATCAACTTAGTTGACAGTGAGAGGATGTTTCTTTTTTTGATGAGTTTATTTATGTCAGGGGGGTTGAGAGACAATAGACATTGTGTCACCTTACATTGCAAAACAGGACATCCCAAAAACATTGTGATAAATAAACATAGGCTATATAATGTTTTGGGATAATGTGAAAACATAAACCCACTAATGGTGCCGCTCATGATGAGTGATCATTCAATAAAGTAAAGTAGGTACTTAAAAATCAAATCGTATGTCACATGCGCCGAATACAACAGGTAGACCTTACAGTGAAATGCTTGTTTACAAGCCCTAACCAACAATGCAGTTGACAATTTTTTATGTTGTAGAATAATAGTGAAGACATCAAAACTATGAAATAACACATGTAGTAACCAAAAAGGTGTTAAACAATTCAAAAAAGATTTTATATTTAATATTCTTCAATGACAGCTTTGATGACAGCTTTGCACACTCTTGGCATTCTCTCAACCAGCTTCATGAAGCTGTCACCTGGAATGCATTTCAATTAACAGGTGTGCCTTATTAAAAGTTAATTTGTGGAATTTCTTTCCTTAAATGTCTTTCCTTGCGTTTGAGCCAATTAGTTGTGTTGTGACAAGGTAGGGTTGGTATACAGAAGATAGCCCTATTTGGTAAAAGACCAAGTCCATATTATGGCAAGAACAACTCAAATAAGCAAAGAGAAACGACAGTCCATCAATACTTTAAGACATGAAGGTCAGTCAATTCTGAAAATGTCATGAACTTTGAACATTTCTTCAAGTGCAGTCGCAAAAACCATCAAGCGCTATGATGAAACTGGCTCTCATGAGGACCACCGCAGGAATGGAAGACCCAGAGTTACCTCTGCTGCAGAGGATAGGTTCATTAGTTAACTGCACCTCCGATTGCAGCTCAAGTAAATGCTTCACAGAGTTCAAGTAACAGACACCTCTCTAGATCAACTGTTCAGAGGAGACTGTGTGAATCAGGCCTTCATGGTCGAATAAACAACTAAAGGACAACAATAAGAGACTTGCTTGGGCCAAGAAACACGAGCAATGGACATCAGACTGGTGGAAATCTGTCCTTTGGTCTGATGAGTCCAAATTTTAGATTTTTGGTTCCGTGTCTTTGTGAGACGCAGAATAGGTGAATGGATGATCTCCGCATGTGTGGTTCCCACTGTTAAGCATGGAGGTGTGGGGGTGCTTTGCTGGTGACACTGTCAGTGATTTATTTTGAATTCAAGGCACACTTAACCAGCATGGCTACCACAGCATTCTGCAGCGGTACGCCATCCCATCTGGTTTGCGCTTAGTGGGACCATCATTTGTTTTTCAACAAATGAGATGGTTTGGGATGAGTCGGACCGCAGAGTGAAGGAAAAGCGGCTAACAAGTGCTCAGCATATGTGGGAACTCCTTCTTCAAGACTGTTGGAAAAGCATTCCAGGTGAAGCTGGTTGAGAGAATGCCAAGAGTGTCCAAAGCTGTCATCAAGGCAAAGGGTGGCTACTTTGAAGAATCTAAAATATATTTTGCTTTAACACTTTTTTTTGGTAACTACATGTTTCCATATGTGTTATTTAATATTTTTGTTGTCTTCACTATTTTTCTACAATGTAGAAAATAGTAAAAGTAAAGATAAACCCTTGAATGAGTAGGTTTGTCAATTTATGACTGGTACTGTGTATTTTTATTAACAACTGCATTGGACCTTTTTAAAGGAGGATCAAATATTTTCACCTCTCTCCCTCTTTCTGTTGGTTTCAGTTTAGAAAGCTCATAATTTAGACAGATTTCAGTTGAATTTTATGTTCAACCGTTTTTTAAATAATTCTCTTCAAAATGTTTCCAACTGTGTGACCTCAAGCACATGCCAGCAGTGATGATGGTTCATGTGTGTAATAATATGTGAGTGCGTCCGGAAGGAGGCAATCATGTGTAGAGGCTTACTGACAAGAAGACGTTGTTTACCTATGTCCGTGGGCCACAGTATAATTCCTTTCTCTCTGCCTCTCTTTGAAGGTCACTTAGCATTGGAAAAGAGCTACATGGCTGATCAGGTATAGAGAGGCTGTCAGGCCAGGGTAATGTAAATGACCAAATGTTTTGTCTATGGTGAGTTATCCCCTCAGGTTTTAGACAGGCCATGGAAGCAATCATATACTTTGACCCGAGGCAAATGGAGACGACGGGTTTAGGACCTATTCATAGAAAGGTGGGCAAGGGAGAAGGGAGGGGCACTGAGGAGCAGGAGATAAGAGAGGGGAAGTGGGGGGGAGTGAGAGTGAGAGAAATGGAAGGTTAGAGGGGGAATGAAGGAGGGAAAATTAGAGGATATGAAGATGAGAGTATGAGGGAGAAGAGAGGAGAGCGAAAGGGAGAAAATTAGAAAGGAGATTCTCTTAAGGGCTCGTCTGGGTTCTTGGACCAACTCAGTGGCCTTGTGGTTGGTGTCAGTGGCCTGCTTGGCACTCAGCATAAAGGAGATAGATAGGGGGTAATGTCCTGCGATAGACTGTGTACTGTTCAGGGGGTGTACTTGTACATCAAGCTGCCTCACGCTATAGAAAACAGAGATAGGCTCCTGCTCCAATGAGCCAAGGCTACTTTACTTACTTGTGTTCTCTTAACTATGAAGTATTGCTGGTTGTCGTCTGACGTCATGTCTAAAGCATCTTCAGAGAAGAGGAGTCTGTACCATTGCTTCCTTATTGCATCTCTGAGGTACATCTCAGATGTTGAATATGAATCATTGTTAGTTGTTTTCTGCGTGATCATGTCTTGATTGGTGTGTGTGTGCTACTGCATTCTCGAGACAGTATAAGTGAATCCTTTGTCAGACTGGGTTTAGGACAATGAGGTGGGAAAGGAGAGGATGTGAAGAGGATAGTGGGAGGGAGAAGAGAAAAAGAGATTATCTTAAGGGCTTGCCTATGTTCTCTGTGTGCAGTGTTTCCTATATTCATTTAGCAGCAGCGCACCGAATAGGATTGGTTGGCGATGTCATTAAGATCAAGAGATCAAATTAAACTGTCCTGGATTTTCAGATAAGTTTCAAAGGAAGAGAGAATATTCAAATGTTCATGCATTTGAGTAATTGTCCTTTAGATTTCCATCCAATTGGTGACAGATTTTCATGCGAATATAAAATCTGCCTAAAAAACATTTGTGTATTTTCCCCACCAGAGATGTGTTCCCATCAATTGACTTGTGGGAAAGGCTCGGCGTGATGACGTAGTGCACATAAAAATACATTCACATGTACCGTATAAGTTATATGGGTTTTCAACACTACTGATGGTTGTCACTAAAAATGTAGCATTATAAAGCAAATGTGACCACTCTGGTCTAGCGTACAGCTCGCAAATACAGTGTGGGTATAGCCTACATGATGAGATTATAATGGACAAAAGAGTAATATAATTTTTATTTGTCAAACGGCAGCCAAGCATCGATCATCATGTCTGTCGCGGGTGTAGACCAAAACGCAGCGGGAAAATGTATACTCATCTTTTTATTTGTGAAGGAAAAACACAACAACGTATACAAAAAAAAATAAATGAACTAGACAGTCTCGTCAGGCCTACAGCAAAACAAGAAACAATCTCCCACAATTCCAAAACAAACACACTCCTAATTATAGGACCTTCAATCAGAGGCAACGATAGACAGCTGCCTCCAACTGAAGGCCCCAATCCCATTACCAAAACATAGAAATACAAACGCCTAGACAGAACATAGAACGATAACCCCAGAATACATAAATCAAATACCACTCTACATACACAACCACCCTGAACCATATAAACCAAATAGCCCCTCTACATGAACACATACACAAACACACCCTGAACCACATAAAACAAATACCCCCTTGTAACGGCTGTCTTCGTCGTCAGATGAAACAGAGAAGTCATCGTCGGAAAAGGTGGACCAATACACAGCGGAGGATGTGTTCATCATTAGTGTTTTAATGAAAAAGAGAACACTACAAAAATAAACAAAAGACGACAGCAAAACAGTCCTGTCAGGATTAACTCTACACAGAAAATACTAGACAGAAACAATTACCCACAAAACCCAAAGGAAAAACATGCTCCTTATGTGTGACTCCCAATCAACAACAACGAACTTCAGCTGTGCCTGATTGGGAGCCACACACGGCCCAAAACAAAGAAATAGATCGCCCACCCAATGTAACACCCTGGCCTAACCAAAATAAAGAACAAAAAACCCCTCTCTATGGCCAGGGCGTTACACCCCTGCCACGTCCTGATCATACTATAAGAACAAATAACCCCTTTACTAGTCAGGACGTGACATGTCACCAGAATAAGACCCTTGATATTTGTTGGAAAGGGGCATCAAACTCATCACCTTGCACTTTCACCACCCTGTGAAGTTCAAAATGTATTTAATCTGTTGCCTAATAAACTGCGTGCTTTCCTGAGTCGTTGTGGGAGGATCATGCAACATATCATTGCGTGACTCCAAGTTTACTTCGATAGGATGGTTATTATATCAATATTTGCACCATTTCTCGCATAATATATTTTACCGACACAAAAAGATCCCACTCCCAGAAAAGGTTTGTATGGAAACCTAATTATAATTGTAAAAATGTTTCTCTAGGAAGACCCCACCTGTCTTACACCCCCCCCCAATTCTACCTCTGCCACCGCTGTTGAATAACATCCTGAAGGAAACACTGGTGTGTTGAGTATGAATTATTTAAAAAATATGTTCTGTGTATTGTATCATATAGTACAATAACTGATGAAACTAACACTGTAAAGTGTGAATGTTTTATCAGTGTTATTTCCTGATAGTTGCTGGTTCAAAATACACTCTACACAGTCGGGGTGTAAAATTGTGATCCTTAACGTTAAGAAAAATCCCTAACCAAAAAGTTAACCGCATATTGGGTCAATTTCCGCAACAACTAAGAGTGTTGAGACACGAGGCTCAACTTCTCCCCTGTTTGGTGCCCTGGCTACCTCTCTATGAACAGTGTGACGTACAGGTATTGTGTGTGACTGTGTGAGAGCAAAGTGTTGCATCTCGCTCATCTCAATATCCTAGCCTATTCATTGATGATATGCCCTGCTTTACAGAAGTTGCGAAAAAGTTCACGCCAAGAAGCTGCGGAATACACCATTCCATTGCTAGAGACAGCTTTTGATTGCCGATAAATGGGCCTAGTGCACGGTTCTGACTGTCTGCCTGGTGGCCGACCTGCCTATACTGTGCCACTCCCCTCTCTGTCCTTTGCTAGCTTGCAGTTTCCTGTGTGATCACGTCTTGATTGGTGTGTGTGCTACTGTGTCCTCGAGGCTTAGTATTAAGTGATTCCTTTGTCTGACTGGGTTTAGTAGCCAATTAATTTCTAACAAGGTCATTAGCTTGGCAGCTTCAATCTTTTAATGGAAAACCCATCACAGACTCACTATCGGTACTCAAAGTTGAGTTACCGTAGTGATTTTCCCTTATTAATCTGTAATTTCTGCCTTTCTGACATCATCCTCTTTTTTCCCTGATTCTGTCACGTCCTGGCCAGTTTAGGTATTATTTGTATTGTAGTTTGGTCAGGACGTGGCAGAGGGTATTTGTTTTGGTTGGTTCGGGGTGGTTGGTTGTGTTTAAGGTGTGTGATTTGTTAGTTCTGGGTGTTGGGTATGTTCTAGGTTGTACTTTCTACGTTCTGTCTAGTTTAGTTTTTCTATGTTTAGGTTTGGGTGTGGACTCTCAATTGCAGGCAGGTGTTTCTATTTTCCTCTGATTGAGAGTCCTATATATAGGTATGTGTTTGGGGTTGTTAATTGTGGGTAGTTGTATTTCGCACTGCTGTTATTATTGTAGCCTGTGAAACTGTCGGTCTATTGTTTTCCATGTTCACGGTTATTTAATAAATTATAATGATGAGCATGCAACCCGCTGCGCCTTGGTCCTCTCTCTCCTACGACAGCCGTTACAGATTCTCTATATTGTTGTCCCAATCACACTCACAATCACTGCTACTAGAAAAGACTCCTCGGCCAGTCAGGACAGGTCAATTAAGAGAATCTCATTTCCAAGTGATAAACTGCCAATATCTGGTATTGTGTTTTCACTATTATGGTGCTGCGTTTCTAACAGGGTTGATTAGGACAAAAACACATGTTAACAACTGGGATTACAAATGTGAAAAAACTGGAGAGTGATGGCACTGTCTAAATGTAATTATAAACTGGGGGGTTCGAGCCCTGAATGCTGATTGGCTGACAGCTGTGGTATATCAGACTGTATACTACAGGTATGACAATTGTTTTTAGTTTTACTGCTCTAATTACATTGGTAACCAATTCCAGCAGCATCTGGTCTCCCATCCAGGACCAACCCTGCTTAGCTTCAGAAGCAAGCCAGCAGTGGGATGCAGGGTGGTATGCTGCTGGCTGTAACACATCAAAATGTGGATTAAGTCAAGGGGTATGAATACTTGACGGCACTGTATATAGTTGCGGCCAAATATATTGGCACCCTTGCCCTTTTCTTAAATAATTATATATTTTCTACTAAAATAAGACATTTAACAACACTTTGTCTCCACATGTTATTGGATTTTCAACATTGCAGAACCAAAAGTATTTTTGGTAACTTAAGTTTACTATTTTAATTTATAAAATAAAGACAAATGGCATGAACAAAATTATTGCCACCCCGGAGCTAGTGCTTGGAAGCACAGCCTTTTGCCAGGATAACTGTAGCCACAAGGGAAAGAGGATACATAGTCAGATGCACAACTGATCGCATTCAACCGAAATGTGTCTTCTGCATTTAACCCAACCCCTTTGAATCAGAGAGGTGTGGGGGGCTGCCTTAATGGACATCCACTTCATCGGCGCCCAGGGGTTAGTTGTTAACTGCTCAAGGGCAGAACAACAGATTTTTCCACCTTGCTGGCTCTGGGATTCAAAACAGCAACCTTTCGGTTACTAGCCCAACACTCTTAACCACTAGGCTTCATGCCGCCCTTGCTGAGCTTGCTGCACCTACTGGCAATTTGGCCGCTTTTCAGCAGCAAACTGCTCTGATTCTTCAATGTTTGATGGGTGCCCTCCACCAACTGCTGTTTTTAGCTCTCACCATAGGTTTTGGATGTGATTCAGATCTGGACTCTTCTCTGACCACTCCAGAAAAGTCCAATGTTCCTTCTTGAAACATTCCAGGGTGCTTTTGATGTTTGTTTAGGCTTGTTGTCCTGCTGGAAGGCCCACAACCTTTAACAGAGAGACAGATGTTGGACACATTGCACTCTAAAACACCTTGACAATCGGCTGATTCCATGATGTCTTGCACACATTCAAAAACCCCAGTACCAGAGGCAGTAAAGCAACCCCACAGCGTTATCTAACCTTTCCCATGTTTGATTGTGGGCAGGGTGTTCTTTTCTTTGAATGCTTCATTTATTTATTGTATTTGGCTGCAACTGTATATAGTGTTCGCTGGAGATGCACTGTTGAGGCCATTTGCTTCACTAGGAGCTAAAGGAATAAGTAAGTTAAGACCTATTTCTATATGTATATCAAGTCTATGTATCTCTCCTGCAGGTGAGGGCGAGTCGTGATGCTGAGGCTGCGAAGAGGTGTCTGGCGACCATAGAGGAGTGTGCTCGTACCAGGGAGGGGAACCTGCTGGAGCTGGCTATGGAGGTTGCCAGAGCCAGGTGAGGAACTAGTATACTTCGCTAGTCCCGTGGTCAGCAACCCTGGGCCCATTGTCACTTTAAAGGAAACTTTGGCAGTATGATTTGTATAAGTAAGCAAACAATATAATAGAATACCAGGTACAGTGAGGGAGAAAAGTATTTGATCCCCTGCTGATTTTGTACGTTTGCCCACTGACAAAGAAATTATCAGTCTATAATTTTAATGGTATGTTCATTTGAACAGTGAGAGACAGAATAACAACAAAAAAATCCAGAAAAACGCATGTCAAAAATGTTATAAATTGATTTGCATTTTAATGAGGGAAATAAGTATTTGACCCCCTCTCAATCAGAAAGATTTCTGGCTCCCAGGTGTCTTTTATACAGGTAACGAGCTGAGATTAGGAGCACACTCTTAAAGGGAGTGCTCCTAATCTCAGAATGTTACCTGTATAAAAGACACCTGTCCACAGAAGCAATCAATCAATCAGATTCCAAACTCTCCACCATGGCCAAGAGCAAAGAGCTCTCCAAGGATGTCAGGGACAAGATTGTAGACCTACACAGGGCTGAAATGGGCTACAAGACCATCGCCAAGCAGCTTGGTGAGAAGGTGACAACAGTTGGTGCGATTATTCGCAAATGGAAGAAACACAAAAGAACTGTCAATCTCCCTTGGCCTGGGGCTCCATGCAAGATCTCACCTCATGGAGTTGCAATGATCATGAGAACGGTGAGGAATCAGCCCAGAACTACACGGGAGGATCTTGTCAATGATCTCAAGGCAGCTGGGACCATAGTCACCAAGAAAACAATTGGTAACACACTACGCCGTGAAGGACTGAAATCCTGCAGCGCCCGCAAGGTCCCCCTGCTCAAGAATACATATACATGCCCGTCTGAAGTTTGCCAATGAACATCTGAATGATTCAGAGGACAACTGGGTGAAAGTGTATACAGAATGTATACAGAATGGTGTCGTCTGCGTAGAGGTGGATCAGAGAATCACCAGCAGCAAGAGCGACATCATTGATGCATACAGAGAAGAGAGTCGGCCCGAGAATTGAACCCTCTGTCACCCCCATAGAGACTGCCAGAGGTCCGGACAATAGGCCCTCCGATTTGACACACTGAACTCTGAGAAGTAGTTGGTGATTCAGGCGAGGCAGTCATTTGAGAAACCAAGGCTGTTGAGTCTGCCGATAAGAATGTGGTGATTGAGTCGAAAGCCTTGGCCAGGTTGATGAATACGGCTGCACAGTATTGTATTTTATCGATGGTGGTTATGATATCGTTTAGGACCTTGAGTGTGGCTAAGGTGCACCCATGACCAGCTCTGAAACCAGATTGCATAGCGGCGAAGGTACGGTGGGATTCGGAATGGTCGTTGATCTGTTTGTTAACTTGGCTTTCGAAGACCTTAGAAAGGCAGGGTAGGATAGATATAGGTCTGTAACAGTTTGGGTCTAGAATGTCTCCCCCTTTGAAGAGGGGGATGACCACGGCAGCTTTTCAATCTTTGGGGATCTCAGACGATACGAGAGGTTGAACAGGCTAGTAATAGGGGTTGCGATAATTTTAGAAAGAGAGGGTCCAGATTGTCTAGCCCAGCTGATTTGTAGGGGTCCAGATTTTGCAGCTCTTTCAGAACATCAGCTATCTGGATTTGGGTGAAGGAGAAATGGTGGAGGTTTGGGTAAGTTGCTATGGGGGGTGCAGGGCTGTTGGTAGGGGTAGCCAGGTGGAAAGCATGGCCAGCCGTAAAAAAATGCTTATTGAAATTCTCAATTATCGTGAATTTATCGTGGTGACAGTGTTTCCTAACCTCAGTGCAGTGGGCAGCTGGGAGGAGGTGTTCTTATTCTCCATGGACTTTACATTGTTCTAGAACTTTTGAGTTTGAGCTACAGGATGCACATTTCTGTTTGAAAAAGCTAGCCTTAGCTTTCCTAACTGCCTGTGTATATTGGTTCCTAACTTCCCTGAAAAGTTGCATATTGCGGGGGCTATTCGATGCTAATGCAGTACGCCACAGGATGTTTTTGTGCTGGTCAAGGGCAGTCAGGTCTGGAGTGAACCAAGTGCTATATCTGTTCCTGGTTGTAAATTTTTTTGAATGGGGCATGCTTATTTCAGATGGTGAGGAAAGCACTTTTAAAGAATAACCAGGCATCCTCTACTGACGGGAATGAGGTCAATATCCTTCCAGGATACCCTGGCCAGGTCGATTAGAAAGGCCTGCTCCCTGAAGTGTTTTAGGGAGCGTTTGACAGTGATGAGGGGTGGTCGTTTGACCGTAGACCCATTACGGACGCAGGCAATGAGGCAGTGATCGCTGAGATCCTGGTTGAAGACAGCAGAGGTGTATTTAGAGGGCAGGGTGGTCAGGATGATATCTATGGTGCTGTCAAGACAACTGGGAACTCAGAAAAATACTAGGTCAAATATTGACATCAGTGATCTTTAGGTCGGAAAGTCTGAGCTCTAGAAAGAGGCCTGAGTTCCCGAGTTGGAATTCCGAAAAAGATTTCCCAGTCGGAGCTTGTTTTTTTCTGAATGCCCAGTTGTCTTGAATGCACTGAAGTCGGAGATTTCCAAGTTCCCAGTTGTTTTGAATGCGGAATTAATGCTCAGAGGAAGGCAGCAGGGTATTCCCTTTGAGCCATGAACCAAAACTCCTCCGTAGTGACAGTGAATGCGTTGTCTGCAGCATTTGGTCACATGACAGCACGATCAGCTGTTCGATTTCACTTACCAGCATGTCAACTGAGCCAGGATAATAGTCCAATGGATTGTGAAGTTGTTCCCAAAGTGCCCTTCCAAGCGTTGGAGGTGAGCAGTAATCACTCATGTGGAACACCTATTGATGCTTTTTTCTGTTATTTTCATTACACAGAAAGTCAACCAAGTCAGTTGTTTTTACATCCATTGTGAATGACAACAGTTCCTCTCTCAATGCGAAAAATCTTTCCAACAATCCCCCTCGATAACCACCAAGCCTCGGAGTGAAATAGAATATTGTCATGCTCTGATCCCATATCTCCACATTGTTTTGTGAACAGGCGTGCGCATAGTGGATGTAGTTTACAGTCGAAGTTACCTGCTGCAGTATATCTCGAGTTCTGTGCTCAGCTCTTTTGCCGCCAGTTGCTCTGTGTATCATACAATGCCTCCATATAGCAGAGGGAGAAGCATTCATAACCAGAGTTCAGAGGCCTGCCCGCCATCTCATGATAGATGGAGCTCCATCTGTGCAAAAGCCCACCATTCGATCCCATATGGTATCTGTTTTTCGTCAACATCCCATATGCCGTTTCATGCTCGGGAATCGTGAGAGAGAATAATGTCCTTGTGATTAGCATCCCCCGACATGTATAGCGAACAAAAGTCAATGTATGGGCATCTCGGCAGTCACCGCTAACGTCCATTTGGAGCATAAACTGGGGAGTTTGAGTCGTTCAGTCAGTTTCCTCTTGATTGCTAGCAATAACATAAATTCTTTGTTTAACAGTGTTATGTGCGTTTTCTGGTTGAATTTTTGATTTTTAAGGTTAACCACATTGCAATGATTTTGAGATACAAAGTCGATATTATAATATACATAATTATTCTCCCGCAACCCCGTTTTCATTTCAGGCGACCCATAGTTTGGGAACCGCTGGCCTGACATTGGACTACACTACAACTCGTCTTGCGCTGCGCAGAATATCAGATCTCAACAATGATTGGAAAAGTGTTTAACATCACCATTAGGCTTAGGCTACCACATTGTTATAATATAGATATTTTCATAAGCGCAACGTGAGAGGTTGGAATATCAGACTGACAAACAAAAAAATCTAAATTGGTGGTGTTTGAGTTTGTTGAGATGTGGGACATGATTGTTTGGTTGCGAGACAAAAGGGCCAAAATGCGGGACTGTCCTGCACAATGCAGGACTAGTGATCACCCTACAAGTATGGAGTCCCACAAGGATAAAACAGATGGAAAAGTAAAGACGCTTTTCTTATAGTAGCGGATGGTGGCTAGTCTCGTATTGCACTTCATAGGACTTTTAAACCATTTAATTCAGCAGCAATTGTATACTTTAACTTGATTATACATGCAATTAAAAATAACATTTAATATACATTTTATTGCTGAATATGAAATCAAAGGAGACATGGGTAATTTGATAGAAAATGGGCTAGGTAAAAAATGGCCCGTTATTCCCTATGTAGTGCACTGCTTTTGGCTAGAGCCATATAGTATGTGAGATGGTAGTGTTTCCTCTGCAGTCATTTATATGTGACGCTGTGCCATGGCAAAATCAGTGCTGCCCAGGAAAGGCGGTAGAACTAATCAGTTGGACTTGCCTTTGATTTCCATAGGCAGGCATGTTTTTTCACTGGACCTCCTATGTGTGCACGTGCTTGCGCATTTCACATTTTTTAAAATGAGTGTTATACTTAAGCAATAAGGCCCGAGGAGGTGGTGTGGTATATGGCCAATAAATTTGTTGTTCTTATTCATGACACAACGCGGAGTGCCTGGACACAGCCCTTAGCTATGGTATATTGGCCATATCTCACAAACCCCCGAAGAGCCTTATTGCTATTATAAACTGGTTACCAGCGTAATTAGAGCAGTAAAACTAAACGTCTTGTCATACCCGTGGTATACGGTCTGATATACCATGGCTTTCAGCCAATCAGAATTCAGGGCTCAAACCAGCCAGTTTATAATAAAAACCATAGGCAGCTTGTGAGTTTCAAGTTTGGGGAAGCTTACAATTTATCCTACCATTTCTACCCATCTGTGTGCCAGCTCTAATAATTTTTATATGCTCATTTTTGTGAAACTTTAATTTCAATAATAACGTTTTTGTTTCTCAAAATCATTGTCACCTTGTTCATCATAAAAATCTGAAGTAAAACGATAAAAATCTGAAAAGTTCAAATTCAACTAGGGCGAGAGCACCAGCCTCTGCCATATGGACACATTGATACACTGATCTATTGGCGGCTAACGAAATGAGTGCATAGAACTCAGAGATATTCTATAGGCCAATCCAGCAGTAAACCTATAACCAAGTAAAATACATAGGCCTAAAGTAGAAAAATGAAAACAGTAGGAAATATTTAATTAATCTCTAGTCTGCTTGTCTGCCTCCCTTTCTATCTGTCTTGATTTGAGCTGTTGCTAGTGAAGTGCAAAATTATACCAAATCATCAACTGGGTTGCCCCAAAGTAACTTGCAACATTTTATCAACTCACAGAGTTTCCAGCTCCAGTGAGCTTGGGATAGACAGCTGTTTTTGTATGATGTTTCCACTGTATACAGTGGGGATAACAAATATTTGATACACTGCCGATTTTGCAGGTTTCCTACTTACAAAGCATGTAGAGGTCTGTAATTTTTATCATAGGTACACTTCAACTGTGAGAGACGGAATCTAAAACAAAAATCCAGAAAATCACATTGTATGATTTTTAAGTAATTAATTTGCATTTTATTGCATGACATAAGTATTTCATCACCTCCCAACCAGTAAGAATTCCGGCTCTCACAGACCTGTTAGTTTTTCTTTAAGAAGCCCTCCTGTTCTCCACTCATTACCTGTGTTAACTGCACCTGTTTGAACTAATTACCTGTATAAAAGACACCTGTCCACACACTCAATCAAACAGACTCCAACCTCTCCACAATGGCCAAGACCAGAGAGCTTTGTAAGGACATCAGGGATAAAATTGTAGACCTGCACAAGGCTAGGATGGGCTACAGGACAATAGGCAAGCAGTTTGGTGAGAAGGCAACAACTGTTGGCGCAATTATTATAAAATGGAAAAAGTTCAAGATGACGGTCAATCACCCTCAGTCTGGCGCTCCATGCAAGATCTCACCTCGTGGGGCATCAATGATCATGAGGAAGGTGAGGGATCAGCCCAGAACTACACGGCAGGACCTGGTCAACGACCTGAAGAGAGCTGGGACCACAGTCTCAAAGAAAACCATTAGTAACATACTACGCTGTCATGGATTAAAATTCTGCAGCGCACGCAAGGTCCTCCTGCTCAAGCCAGCGCATGTCCAGGCCCGTCTGAAGTTTGCCAATGACCATCTGGATGATCCAGAGGAGGAATGGGAGAAGGTCATGTGGTCTGATGAGACAAAAATAGAGCTTTTTGGTCTAAACTCCACTCGCCGTGTTTGGAGGAAGAAGAAGGATGAGTACAACCCCAAGAACACCATCCCAACTGTGAAGCATGGAGGTGGAAACATCATTCTTTGGGGATGCTTTTCTGCAAAGGGGACAGGACGACTGCACCGTATTGAGGGGAGGATGGATGGGGCCATATATCGCGAGATCTTGGCCAACAACCTCCTTCCCTCAGTAAGAGCATTGAAGATGGGTCGTGGCTGGGTCTTCCAGCATGACAACGACCCGAAACACACAGCCAGGGCAACTAAGGAGTGGCTCCGTAAGAAGCATCTCAAGGTCCTGGAGTGGCCTAGCCAGTCTCCAGACCTTAACACAATAGAACATCTTTGGAGGGAGCTGAAAGTCCGTATTGCCCAGCGACAGCCCCAAAACCTGAAGGATCTGGAGAAGGTCTGTATGGAGGAGTGGGCCAAAATCCCTGCTGCAGTGTGTGCAAACTTGGTCAAGAACTACAGGAAACGTATGATCTCTGTAATTGCAAACAAAGGTTTCTGTACCAAATATTAAGTTCTGCTTTTCTGATGTATCAAATACTTATGTCATGCAATAAAATGCAAATTAATTACTTAAAAATCATACAATGTGATTTTCTGGATTTTTATTTTAGATTCCGTCTCTCACAGTTGAAGTGTACCTATGATAAAAATTACAGACCTCTACATGCTTTGTAAGTAGGAAACACTGCCGATTTTGCAGGTTTTCAAATACTTGTTCTCCCCACTGTATATGGAATCATCAGATCATGATATTTTGCTCTTTCACACCGAGGCTTGGTGATTATCGAGGCCAGGAGTGTTGGAAGGATTTTCCCCGTGTGTTTTGGGTCATTGTCATGCTGGAATACCCATCCACGACCCATTTTCAATGCCCTGGCTGAGGGAAGGAGGTTCTCACCCAAGATTTGACGGTATATGGCCCCATCCATCGTCCCTTTGATGCGGTGAAGTTGTCCTGTCCCCTTAGCAGAAAAACACCCCCAAAGCATAATGTTTCCACCTCCATGTTTGACCGTGGAGATGGTGTTCTTGGGTTCATAGGCAGCATTCCTCCTCCTCCAAACACGGCGAGTTGAGTTGATGCCAAAGAGCTCCATTTTGGTCTCATCTGACCACAACACTTTCACCAGTTGTTCTCGGAATCATTCAGATGTTCATTGGCAAACTTCAGACGGGCATGTATATGTATTCTTGAGCATGGGGACCTCGCAGGCGCTGCAGGATTTCAGTCCTTCACGGCGTAGTGTGTTACCAATTGTTTTCTTGGTGACTATGGTCCCAGCTGCCTTGAGATCATTGACAAGATCCTCCCATATAGTTCTGGGCTGATTCCTCACTGTTCTCATGATCATTGCAACTCCACGAGGTAAGATCTTGCATGGAGCCCCAGGCCGAGGGATATTGACAGTTCTTTTGTGTTTCTTCCATTTGCAAATAATCGCACCAAATGTTGTCACCTTCTCACCAAGCTGCTTGGCGATGGTCTTGTAGCCCATTCCAGCTTTGTGTAGGTCTACAATCTTGTCCCTGACATCCTTGGAGAGCTCTTTGCTCTTGGCCATGGTGGAGAGTTTGGAATCTGATTGATTGATTGCTTCTGTGGACAAGTGTCTTTTTTACAGGTAACAAGCTGCGGTTAGGAGCACTCCCTTTAAGAGTGTGCTCCTAACCTCAGCTCGTTACCTGTATAAAAGACACCTGGGAGCCAGAAATCTTTCTGATTGAGAGGGGGTCAAACTCTTATTTCCCTCATTAAAATGCAAATCAATTTATAACATTTTTAACATGCGTTTTTCTCGATATTTTTGTTGTTATTCTGTCTCTCACTGTTCAAATAAACCTACCATTAAAATTATAGACTGATCATTTCTTTGTAAGTGGGCAAACGTACAAAATCAGCAGGGGATCAAATACTTTTTTCACCCACTGTATGGATGTCTGCTTGAAACATGTTGGTATTACAGACTCGGTCAGGGAGAGGTTGCAAATGTCAGTGAAGACACTTACCAGTTGGTCCGCCATGTTTGAGTACACATCCTGGTTATCCGCCTGGCCCCACGGCTTTGGGAATATTGACGTGTTTAAAGGTCTTGCTCACATCGGCTACCGAGAGCGTTATCACACAGTCGTCCAGAACAGCTGGTGCTGTCGTGCATGCTTCAGTGTTGTTTGCCTCGAAGCGAGCTTAAAGGCATTTAGCTTGTCTGGTAGGCTCGCGTCACTGGGCAGCTCGCGTCTGGGTTTCCCTTTGTAGTCCGTAATAGTTTTCAAGCCCTGCCATATCTGACGAGGGTCAGAGCCGGTGTAGTAGTATTCAATCTTAATCCTGTATTGACACTTTGCTTGTTTAATGGTTCGTCTGAGGGCATAGCAGGATTTCTTATAAGCGTCCGGATTAGTCTCCCGCTCTTTGAAAGCGGCAGCTCTAGCCTTTAGCTCGATGCGGATGTTGCCAGTAATCCATGGCTGCTGGTTGGGATATGTACGTATAGTCACTGTGGGGATGACATCGTCGATGCACTTATTGATGAAGCCGATGACTGAGGTGGTATACTCCTCAATGCCATTGGATGAATCCCGGAATATATTCCAGTCTGTGCTAGCAAAACAGTACTGTAGCGTAGCATCCGCGTCATCTGACCACTTCCGTATTGAGCGAGGCACTGGCACGGCCTGCTTTAGTATTTGCTTGTAAGCAGGACTCAGGAGGATAGAATTATGGTCAGATTTGCCAAATGGAGGGCGGGGGAGAGCTTTGAATGCATCTGTGTGTGGAGTAAAGGTGGTCTAGAGTCCCCCCCCCCCCCCCCCCTCTGGTTGCACATGTGACATGCTGGTAAAAAATTTGGTAAAACGGATTTAAGTTTGCCTGCATTAAAGTCCCAGGCCACTAGGAGCGCTGCTTCTGGATGAGCATGTTCTTGTTTGCTTATGGCCGTATAGAGTTGGTTGAGTGCGGTGTTAGTGCCAGCATTGGTCTGTGGTGGTAACTAGATGGCTACGAATAATATAGATGAGAACTCTTGGTAGATAGTGTGGTCTACAGCTTATCATAAGGTACTCTACCTCAGGCGAACAATACCTCAAGACTTCTTTAATATTAGACATCGCGCACCACACCAATACCCCTTAATGACGAAGCAAAACAGATTTTTTTTTATGTTTACAAAAAAAACTGATATGACATTTACATATATATTCAGACCCTTTACTCACTACTTTGTTGAAGCACCTTTGGCAGCGATTACATCATCGAGTCTTCTTGGGTTTGACGCTACAAGCTTGGCACACCTGTATTTGGACAGTTTCTTTCATTCTTCTCTGCAGATCCTCTCAAGCTCTGTCAGGTTGGATGGGGAGCGTGGCTGCCCAGCTATTTTTGGGTCTCTCCAGAGATGTTTGATCGGGTTCAAGGGTCATGTGCTTAGGGTTGTTGTCCTCTTGGAAGGTGAAGCTTCGCCCCAGTCTGGGTCTCAGGAGCAGGTTTTCATCAAGGTTCTCTCTGTTATTTTGCTCTGTTCATCTTTGCCTCGATCCCGACTAGTTTCCCAGTCCCTGCCGCTGAAAAACATCCCCACAGCATGATGCTGCCACTACCATGCTTCACCATAGGTATGGTTCCAGGTTTCCTCCAGACGTGATGGTTGGCATTCAGGCCAAAGATTTCAATCTTGGTTTCATCAGACAAGAGAATCTTGTTTCTCATGGTCTGAGAATCTTTAGGTGCCTTTTGGCAAACTCCAAGCGGGCTGTCATGTGCCTTTTACTGAGGAGTGGCTTCCATCTGGCCACTCTACCGTAAAGGCCTGATTGGTGGAGTGCTGCAGAGATGGTTGTCCTTCTGGAAGGTTCTCCCATTTCCACAGAGGAACTGTAGAGCTTTGTCAAAGTGACCATTGGATTCTTGGTTACCTCCCTGACCAAGGCCCTTATCCCCCGGTTGCTCAGTTTGGCTGGGCGGTCAGCTCTAGGAAGAGTCTTGGTGGTTCCAAACTTCTTCCATTTAAGAATGATGGAGGCCACTGTGTTCTTGGGGAACTTCAATGCTAGAGACATTTTTTGGTACCCGTCCACAGATCTGTGCTTCGACACAATCCTGTCTCAGCGCTCTACGGACAATTTTTTTCGACCTCATGGCTTGGTTTTTGCTCTGACATGCACTGTCAACTGTGGGACCTTATATAGACAGATGTGTGCATTTCAAAATCATGTCCAATTAATTGAATTTACCACAGGTGGACTCCAATCGAGTTGTAGAAACATCTCAAGGATGATCAATGGAAACAGGATGCACCTGAGCTCAATTTTGATTCTCATAGCAAAAGGTCTTTTGTAAATAAGTTATTTCTGTTTTTTATTTGTAATGAATTTGCAAACATTTCAAAAAAACTTTTTTCGCTATGTCATTATGGGGTATTGTGTGTAGATTGATGAGGACAATTTTTTATTTTATCAATTTTAAAATAAGGCTGTAATATAACAAATTCTTTCTGTATTTTACTTAACTAAAGTTACTTTGAAAAAGTAGTTCACTACATGTAAACTACTTTGTGAAAAATTATCATACCTAAATCTGAAATGTCATAGACTACAAATTGCAACAACAGATCTCTCTGGAGTCAGATGTTAACATAATGTGTAACTTAGCCTATTAAACACAAAAAATATATATTTGGTTAAATAAATAAAGTAAGCTGAACTGGCAGTGTAGCTCTCTTCACGACAACAGACACAGGTTGGTTCTTTGAAACGGGCGTTTATTGCATTGCATGTCTTTTTCTCCGATGCATCCACGTCACGCCGTGAGAACTATATGTTTGAATGAACACAGTAACGTTGATAAATTATACAGTACTGAAACAAAGAAATACAAATGGCGCTCGGCGCAACAATACAAATGGCGCTTGGCGCGACAATACAAATGGAACTTGGCGCGACTATAAACAAAGTTCTATAGGTTGAACAAAATACCTCGTTGGCTGCTTGTCCTGAAAAGAGGTTCTTGAATTCTTAAAGTCCCTTGAAAGTCCCTTTACTGTCTTTCTTAGCCTCTGCCATCAACAATTATGACTCAGACTAAGATCTGCTTAAGTTAGATTGCACACAGTCAATTAACAAATTCCGTAGCAGTAACACAACAGAGAACGTTAGTTCCGGGATGGAACATAAAAACACAATTAATGGCCTAACGTTAATTTACCTGTTACATCACATTTAAATTCTTATCTATACATCAATAAATCATTTATTTATTTACTACATCAAATAAACCTTGAATTATGTATTAATCATGCATAGTGAACACAGCATCTATGTAACAACACTTACACTCCCACCAAATCACTCATTAACTTGGAATGTGGGATTTTCTTTTAAACAAAATTATGAAAATAATTAATAAAATGTTTTAAGTCTGAATGAACGCATGTGGTTTAGTTAGCCTCCAGTAAGGTAACTACCTTGTGAATAGGCCTTTCAAGGTGGACTGATCTAGTGTATGGTTTTCCTTTACCAAGTGTAGTGTCACTGACTAGTAGCTTCAGCTTTCGCACCATGCCGTCTGCAGTAGGATGAGCTTCTACAACCCTGGCAAGCTTCCACTAGTTTCTTGGTGAGTCCTTTGAATTCCCTGACAAATTTCTGGAGCCTGGCGATGGCTCTCACTGCTCTGGACCAGTCAGAAAACTTAATGAAGCGATTCACTATTGAATTCACTTCTTTCATCTTGACTGCGTGGACATGGGCCTTGCGAAGCTCAGGATCGGTTGTTTCTACTTCTCCCACCATTTCCTCTTCACGTGGAAGACTCCACTGCCAAAGAAAGTTGGGTCCTTTCAGCCAGTTAGACTCTTTCAGCTGAACTTCACTTCGTTTATTGTCTGGAAGATTAGGTTTGTCCGTCTTGAAAGGAAGTGGGAGTTCATAGTGGCCGTCTTCCTTCTGCCTTATACTTTCTTTCACTTTAAACAAGAAGAGAAGGTCTTCCTGAGAAACTGGGTTGTCATCTGCAGTGTGATCTGCAAAATCAGATTCGAGGACCTTGATTATGTCTGTTGGATCTCTTTGACTTGAGTTTTGCACACAAAGTGTACTTCTCTCTTCAGCTCAACTGATGGTTGCACGGCAGGTGTCACTTGTCGCACTATGATTCTGTGACTGGTTCCTATTGCATCACCGTAGTCACTTGCTTGAGTTGAGCAGCCAACAATGCTCCAGCCGAGATCAGTTCGCTGTGCATATGGATGATTTTCTTCACCGGACAGGATCTCCCTTGGAAGAAGGGCTTGTTGACAGTTATAGCCGATCAGAAGGCCTACTTCGCAATCCAGTGGTGGTGGAATCTTGTCTGCCAATTGTTCCAGATGAGGCCATTTTAGAGCTGTTTCAGCAGTTGGAATGTGCGACCTGTCTGCTGGAATGAATTCTCGTGTGAAAAGTGGTGGCAATGGGATCCTTTTCTTTAAGTTGTACCCTCTCACTTGTAGACTTGTCAGTTTCTGGCAGGGTATGACTGTTGACCTTGTAGACATTGTGGACAGCCGCAAACTGACATTCTCTTTGTTTGTGTTGAGGTCTTGGGCTACTTCATCTAGGATGAAAGTCGTATCGCTTTGCGTGTCTAAGAGAGCGTAGACGAGAACTTCTTGATCTGGCTGTTTTGTGGACGAGACCCAGACTGGTATGATTGAGGATGTTTGTGTGCTTAGGCCTTCTTGTATGACTCTGTTGGTAATTGCTGCTGCAGCTATTTCCTTGGTGTCTGCCCTGTGCTTTGAGTAGTCGTCTACCTTTGGAGGTGTCGACCTTTGATGTTCCTTGAACTTGTCATCATGCAAACATGTCGGGTGTCTCTTCTGACATCTTTCACACGTACTCTTGTTATCACACGTTCTTGAGTGATGACCGGTCTTCAAACATCCAAAGCAAAGCTTTTCTGCTTGCACAAACTTGACACGATCTTGAACCGTCTGTTCACTGAACTTTCTGCACTTGACGAGGACATGTCCTGTTCTTTTGCAAAAAATGCATGATGGGATGTTGCTCTGTGTTGTGTTTGTGGACAGCGTCTTTGCTTGAATGGTTTGACTTCGTGGATGCTTTGGTTTCTCGCTTTCCACACTCTTGAGCGCTTGTATTGAGGATATAGGATTGCAAGCGAGATCTGCTTCCTTTGATAGAAAGTCTACAAACACCTTGAATGGTGGGTACCCAGCGTTTGCTTGTCTGACTTCCATCGTTTTGCGGTTCCAACTGGATACCAGCCAATCTGGCAACTTCAGCAGAATCCTTTGACTCTCATTGCAGTCATTGAGAACTTCCAATGTCTTAATGTGGGGCATTGCAGCCTCACAGCTCTTGAGGAAGTCTGCAAAGTCTCTTAGTTCACAACCATCCTTAGAGCTTATCTTTGGCCATCCATGCAGCTTGTCTCTGAAGGACTTCCCAATTATGAATGGGTCTCCGAAACGTTTTTGCAACAGCTGCCAGGCTGAGTCGTATGCTGCTTCAGTGCCTAGTAGGAAAAATCCTTCAACAGCTTTCTTTGCGGCACCACCTAAGTACTTCCTTAGGTAATACAGTTTTTCATTCTTTGGAATGTTTTTCCTGTCTATCAATGTTTCGAAAGATAGCTGCCAGTCTTTGAATTTCAAAGGATCTCCAGTGAATAATGCAGGCTCTGGTGTTGGGAGACGATTGGCACTTATAGCTTCTGCTAGCATGTTGACCAGATCAAAGCTGTTCTGCACTTGATGCATGGACACTGAAGTTGGTGGAGCTTGAGGTACCAATTGTGGACTTTGGGAACTAAGAGCTTGACTTGTAACTGGTAGAGGTTGAGGAATGAATGAGGGACTTGAGGCATATAGGGCTTGCGTTGTGACTGGTAGAGATTGAGGAATGAATGAGGGACTTGAGGCATATAGGGCTTGTGTTGTGACTGGTAGAGATTGAGGGCGGTCTGGAGGAACTGTGAGGTTAAGAACGTGAAGTTCTCCTGCTGGTTCAACATCATGCAGAAAGTCAGTGATCTCAAAATTGTCTTCGACTTGATCGTAGACCTTTACTCGAGCTCTTGCAGCGTTCAACTTCTTCACTTCCTCTAGACGTTCAAGCTTTCTACGCTTGTCTTGCATTGCCTGTTGTCTGGCTAGGTTCTCAGATTCAAATTGTGTCAGCTGCTGTTTTCCTTCAGCCTCTAGCCTTTGAAGTTCTATCGCTTCCCTTTCTTGTTCATCCAACACTGCCAAAATCTCCTTGGATGCGGCAGCTTCAGCTGCAGCCTCATTTCTTTTAACTGAGTGGATGCTAGAGTGGATAGAAACACATTTTGATCGACGAGACGGTGGCCTTGATAGAGAACCTGTTGAGTCTAGGATCGAGCCAACATCGGGCCAAGGTTCTTCCTCCTCATCTGATGTATGCCCTTTAAGTTGCCTTTCTGCCTTTTGAATGATAAATCCTGAAAGCGAAATGCACGTGTCAATTCTGCGTCGCAGGTTTGGTTCAGGAGTTTGCATTCTACGTAACTCTTCATAAATGACCTGTACATCAGAACAGGTGCTTTTCATGTTCTCAATCAGCTCATTTAATTCGTCCTCGGAGGCCAAATCAGTCAATATTTCCTTGCCTATTCTTGCATGATACTTCCACTTCTCATGGATGATCCTGTACCGACGTTGTACACTCTTCAGCCTTTCTTCTTGAAGTTCTTTTCCTTTCTCTGTTAGGGATCGGGTTCTTTCACTTCTTCGTAGCCTTTCCACTTCTTCTGCAGACTCTGTGTCTGTTGCGTCGGGTTGAGCAGGTGAGGTAATTTCACGGCATGTCTCAGTGTTTGCGTCTGACATTTTGAGATGGATGTGGTATGTGTGTCTCAACTATTGAGCTTGAATTGGATTTATATTAGGCTATGGGTGAATGTAGGCTACAGTAGGCCTAAATGTGATTAGCCAGGAAGGTTAATAACTGTATGAATTCCTTAACTGTGTGAAGACTAGGTGGGTAGCCTAACTTCTAAATATAAACTTCAGTATTGCATCAAGATAACTATCAGCATTTAAACTTAGCTAGACTTCCAGTTGACTTCAATTTCAAAATAAGATTGAAAATTACTTTGGTACAAATAAACTTAGTATAAACCTTAATCACAGAATGAATATGCATATAATGCATTAAATCACATATCACTTCACATAATAAAATAATTTCACATCAGTGGAGGTACCTTTTAAACTTTGCTTAAATTGCTCTTTAAGCTTGGCTAACACCACTTTTCATAAAACATTCATCTTAATTTCAATGTATGATTATCTTTTATCTTTACTCAAAACGTGTTCACTTGCTTATGGAGTTAAGTTTCCCTTTAAATCTCGTAACACGTAACAACCACAAACACCAGCACATTCGATTTATCCCCAAAACATGTAGGCTAAGCACAGTATGTACGATTCATAGAGCTGAGTCCTTAGTTGCAATTTCCAAGTAGAACCACTTCTCATACCACCTTAACTTGAATGTTGTGGTAGAGTGCTTTTGGCCTGAAAAGTTGCGCTTTCAACACAGTCCAATCACCGTTGCTTGCTGTCGCTAAGCCGACAATGTCATGGGCTTTGTTTATCTGATCTGCTGGATCTTCGTTGTGTCGTTACCCGCGGCGATCTTGTTGTCTCTCCTACCCGTGTTGAGCAGGCGAGTTCTCACTTGTAATAAAGATAATCTAACGTTTTACCTAATGATATATAAGGAGGGCATTTGCACAACATGTTTCACAACAGCACACAACAAAATTCCAGAGACATATTGAGCGACCAACTGATACCAATCACGACCACACCCAGAGACAGATGGCTGACTTAAGCCCTAGCCACACGAACTGACCACTGGTGTAAAGAACAACATTCCATGAATATCGCAAGCACCCAGACACGAATTACCAGAAATACACACACACACACACACTTAGGTGTGTTGGACTCCGAGGACAAAGGACACTGCCAAGGGCCAATGGGAAGTTGACACCACCTGGAGAGTGGACCGTCCCTCCACTCATCGACCAGTCAGGAGAGCGGACCTACTAGACTCAACGTCAACACACTGTTATTTCATTGTATAAATTGGATGTACACTATGTTTCGGGGCTCTCTCTTCTGCTAGTTCCCTAAGAGCTAAACGAACGAGCCCGTGCACGCTCAGCCAAATATCTTTGTCTCATAATAAATAGCCTTACTATATACTGAATCCACCTGGTCCATCGTCTTGACTTGGTCTCCTTCTCAAGTAATTTTCATCAACACACACGCTCTCTTCACGACAACAGACAGGTTGGTTCTTTGAAACGGGCGTTTATTGCATTGCACGTCTTTTTCTCCGATGCATCCACGTCACGCCGTGAGAACTATATGTTTGAATGAACACAGTAACGTTGATAAATTATACAGTACTGAAACAAAGAAATACAAATGGCGCTCGGCGCAACAATACAAATGGCGCTTGGCGCGACAATACAAATGGAACTTGGCGCGACTATAAACAAAGTTCTATAGGTTGAACAAAATACCTCGTTGGCTGCTTGTCCTGAAAAGAGGTTCTTGAATTCTTAAAGTCCCTTGAAAGTCCCTTTACTGTCTTTCTTAGCCTCTGCCATCAACAATTATGACTCAGACTAAGATCTGCTTAAGTTAGATTGCACACAGTCAATTAACAAATTCCGTAGCAGTAACACAACAGAGAACGTTAGTTCCGGGATGGAACATAAAAACACAATTAATGGCCTAACGTTAATTTACCTGTTACATCACATTTAAATTCTTATCTATACATCAATAAATCATTTATTTATTTACTACATCAAATAAACCTTGAATTATGTATTAATCATGCATAGTGAACACAGCATCTATGTAACAACACTTACAGGCAGGGAGTATTGAAAGGAGAGCTTTGTAAAAAACCCTGCTTATGTATAGTGGGGTCCGGAATTATTGGATCCCTTGATAAAGATGAGAAAAAAGACTGTATAAAATAAATAATACAAATACTGAGCTATATCATATGCTCACATTTAAAAATAGATGTATTTTATACTAATTCAATTGTTCAGCTAAAGATATTTAGTTTAACAAGTAATAATAAAAAAAATAGGTGTCAAAATGATTGGCACCCCTGTTTTCAATACTCTAGCACCCTCCCTTTGCGAAGATAATGACGCTGAGCCTTTTTCTAAAATGTTTTATGAGATTGGAGAACACAATGGGAGGGATCAGACCATTCCTCCATAAAGAATCTTTCCAGATCCTTGAAATTATTTGTCTGCGCTTATGGACTAGCTTCTTCAATTCAAACTACAGGTTTTCAATGGGGTTCAAGTCCGTAGACTGAGATTTCCATTGCAAAATGTTGATTTTTGTGGTCAATTAACCATTCTTTGTGGATTGGATTTGTGCTTGGGGTTATTGTCTTGTTGGAAGATCCACTTGTGGCCATGTTTCGGACTCCTGTAGAGGCAACCAGGTTTTTGGCAAAAATGTCCTGGTACTTGGTAAAGTTCATGATGCTGTTCACCTTAACAAGGGCACCAGGACCAGAATAAATAGCTCAGTATTTATTTTTATTTTATATAGTCTTTTTAGCTGATATTTTTCAAGGGATCGAATTATTCCGGACCCCACTGTATGTGATTAAATGAGAAGATTTGTTAAGACATGCTGTTGTGTATTCCCCAGATGTTCTGTAGGGGAGATCACGGATGCCATGAAGGCTGTGTTTGGGGAACATAAAGCCAGCACCAGAATGGTGAGTGGAGCCTTTTCGCAGCGAGTTTGGAGAGCATGAGAAGATCTCTACAGCACATAACCAGTAAAAGCAGGAGAGAATAGTACTTAAAATTGTCTTCTCCTCTGCTCTGTTTTCAACCCCCTAAGTCTCACTATTGATATGATTTATTAATCTTCTCCCAGGGTAGTGGAGTTTAAGAAGCATGAGGGCAGGAACCCTCGTCTGCTGGTGGCCAAGATGGGCCAGGACGGTCATGACAGGGGGGCAAAGGTCATCGCCACGGGATTTGCCGATCTGGGATTCGACGTCGACCTCGGACCGCTTTTCCAGGTGAGCTTTGTAGCTAGCTATTGGACTTGGGAAATACATACTCTTTCAATTCTCTTTAACCTGTTATGGATAGGGGGCAGTATTTTCACGGCCGGATAAAAAACGTACCCGATTTAATCTGATTATTACTCCTGCCCAGAAACTAGAATATGCATATAATTATTAGCTTTGGATAGAAAACACTCCAAAGTTTCTAAAACTGTTTGAATGGTGTCTGTGAGTATAACAGAACTCATTTGGCAGGCAAAAACCTGAGAAGATTCTGAACAGGAAGTGCCCTCTCTGACAAGATCTTGTTCTTCTTGTCTCTGTTTATTGAAGACTGAGGATCTTTGCTGTAACGTGACACTTCCTACGGCTCCCATAGGCTCTCAGAGCCCGGGAAAAAGCTGAATGATATCGAGGCAGCCCCAGGCTGAAACACATTTGCGCGTTTGGCAAGTGGTCTATCAGCGGACACTGGGACTCATGCTCGTGCATGAGACGACACCATGTTTTTATTATATCGTCTTTGAACGGATAATACGACTCCCGGTCGGAATATTATCGCTTTTTTACGAGAAAATTAGCATACAAATTTTTAACAGCGGTTGACATGCTTCGAAGTACGGTAATGGAATATTTTTTGTCACGAAATTTTCAAATATTTTTTGTCACGAAATGCGTCGTGCTCGTAACCCTTCTTTACCATTCGGATAGTGTCTTGAACGCACGAACAAAATGCCGCTGTTTGGATATAACTATGGATTATTTGGGACCAAACCAACATTTGTTATTGAAGTAGAAGTCCTGGGAGTGCATTCTGACGAAGAACAGCAAAGGTAATAACATTTTTCTTATAGTAAATCTGACTTTGGTCAGGGCTAAACTTGGTCGGTGTCTAAATGGCTAGCCGTGATGGCTGGACTATCTACTGAGAATATTGCAAAATGTGCTTTCACCGAAAAGCTATTTTAAAATCGGACATATCGAGTGCATAGAGGAGTTCTGTATCTTTAATTCTTAAAATAATTGTTATGTTTTTTTGTGAACGTTGATCGTGAGTAATTTAGTAAATTCACTGGAAGTTTGCGGGGGTATGCTAGTTCTGAACGTCACATGCTAATGTAAAAAAGCTGTTTTTTGATATAAATATGAACTTGATTGAACAAAAAATGCATGCATTGTATAACATAATGTCCTAGGGTTGTCATCTGATGAAGATCATCAAAGGTTAGTGCTGCATTTAGCTGTGGTTTTGTTTTTTGTGACATTATATGCTAGCTTGAAAAATGGGTGTCTGATTATTTCTGGCTGGGTACTCTGCTGACATAATCTAATGTTTTGCTTTCGCTGTAAAGCCTTTTTGAAATCGGACAGTGTGGTTTGATTAACGAGAGTCTTGTCTTTAAAATGCTGTAAAATAGTCAAATGTTTGAAAAATGGAAGTTTTCGGATTTTAGAGGAGTTTGTATTTCGCGCCACGCCCATCATTGGATATTGGAGCAGGTGTTCCGCTAGCGGAACGTCTAGATGTAAGATTAAGTCTTCAAAGAACAGGATAACTCCAGGACAGCGTGTGGAGATCAACTGAGGCAGGGATTCAAACAAAAGCAGATAAACAACCTGTGTACTGTGATTAAGCCGTTAACAGTGAATGTGATCTCTGCCATTGTCTGGGAAGTTGCCTTTATATTTAAATCTATTGCTTTGCATAGGTTGTTAATTTGCTTTGGATTGAATCCAGGCCTCAATGTTGTTTTATTCATAACTTAACAAATTCTTACATGTTAAGGCAGTCAATCACATATCAGCTATGCCAGGTATAACACAATGATCACGCTATGGAACTCAGTGTGCTAACAATGGACCTCTAATGCAGCAATGTTAACATGTGCAGACATACCACATAACACTCACACGTGGAAAAAGGTGGGCCATACCTCGGTAAAGCCTCCGTTCAAATGATTAAAGCTGTAATTCATCTGTGTCTGTGAGTTCTTCTGGTCCACTCCATGGAAGGCAAATACAACCAAAACATTCCCTACATAGGCATACGAACTTCAAAGCTGCATACCGGCCTGTTAAGCTACCGTTTCACCACTGTTTTCACAATAAGGCTAATCTCAGTCTTATGTTCTGTTATTGGTGCTCTAGTAGCTACTTCCCCTTAGGTAGACCTACTGTACCCTATAGTCCTGAGTTTCATTAGCAGGCAGCAGTCTCAACCTCTCTCTCCTAATCCCTCTCGCCTATCTGTCTCCTCTAGCCCCTCTTACCCTCTCGCCCAGTCCAGGAAGAGATGGGGGGGATAGAGAGGCATATGGGCTATTAAGGTGAACACTGATGCCGTCCCTAGATAAACAGTGCCCTCTTTGCCAAAGGCAGGGGCATGATGCAGCGTAGCCTCTACGGTAGAATGAGTATATAGCCTCTGTGGCCATTTCTGTAGCTTACAGGGCAACAAATTTATGACAATTTCATGAGACAGAAACTATTTACATCATGCGTGTTTCCTATCAAATGGCCTAAATGGCACCTTATCAAATAAAAATATGCTTCGATGTGAATATGAATTAACATGTTAACACAACATATCCTAAAAACAGGATGGGTTAAAGAAAAATTGACAAAAGCCTATGGAATGAAATAAGGCTACTCACGACTGTTGTCTGGGAGTTTCACTCAGTGGGCTAAATTGTCATGATAATTAGTGATTGGTCAATTTCTGATCTGATCATGGTGAAGAAGAAAATACGAACTGCATTTTCCAAGATAACGCAACGCCTGATCATTTTGGGTAGCTGAAATAGGCAACGTGTGTTATCCTACCATTTCTACCAATCTGCGTGCCACTTATGATTTAAACTCAGCTTATTATTAGTGGTGGTCAGAAATCAGACATCCCCAAATTCGCACTTTCCTACAGTTGCACGCAGCAGGCTAGGTAGCCTACTTTATGCATGCTCAGGCACTCGGTCAACATTAGCACAGAGAAACAAACCATACACACGCTCATATGGAGCGCTCTAAACAAAATAATAAAAACATTTATAAAACTCGTAAATTATGATAGGAAATAAACCAAAACAACAATTCCACTCCGAGAATGAGAAAGGTAAATTACTAATTAATACATGCATTAACAGGAATTTCGTCATAGGGGTCGTTGAATGGAGACCAAGGCTCAGCAGGTATAGTGCTCATTCTTTGTCTTTAATGAATACACTTTAACAACATAACAACAAAACAACAAAACGACCAACAACAGTCCCGTCAGGTACACTAGACTAAACGGAAACAACTACCCACAAACCCCAAAGGAAAACAGGCTGCCTAAGTATGGCTTCCAATCAGAGACAACGAAAGACACCTGCCTCTGATTGGAAACCATACCCGGCCAAAACATGGAAAACGAAACATAGAAATAGAATTCTAGCACGATCCCACCTAGAAACTGAAAACCCCCAAACCACCCAAAACAACCACCTGTCACGCCCTCACCACTCCACTATGGCAAATGACCTCCTACAATGGTCAGGACGTGACAAATTTATGTAACCAAATGACAGGGAAGGTAAAAATCTGTCGTTCTGCCCCTGAGCAAGGCAGTTAACACACTGTTCCCCCGGCGCTGAAGACGTGGATGTTGATTAAGGCAGCCCCCTGCACCTCTCTGATTCAGAGGGGTTGGGTTAAATGCGGAAGACATATTTCAGTTGAAGGCATTCAGTTGTACAACTGATGAGGTATCCCTCTTTTCCTAATAGTACATTTTCTACTGGTGACATACAGTATGTAATGGGGAATTGAAAAAAATAAACAATCAAAGGGCAAACAATTCATACAATGAAACAATGTGCAAGAATTGACGGGAGTGCATTCTGGAGAGAGATGCGCCTATAAATTCAGCCCCCCACCCCTCCCCTTCTTCTTGTCTCAACATTTTAAATTATACTCAAGACACATTATCTTCACACATATTTTAGATGCTTTTCACTGACAGGCAGAACTCAATAATCAGCTAGGCCTAATGCCACACATGCTGGCCAAATTGCAGACTTCCCAATTTAGGCATAAGCCTACTCACTTGTGTTTTGAAACAATCCACAGCAATTTCTTTTTAAGAAGCTAATGATCCTCTGTGGCTAAGTATTTTAAAACATTTTTTAAATTTAAGGCAGGATTAATTATATACATTTGGTAAATTTATTTCAATTAACTTTAGGACGCGCCGCCTATGGTAGCTGATATTCAGAATAATCAAAATGATTTGTCTTTGTCAGGTATCATGACTATAACAGGGACCCTGGGCATCTTTTTTTGGTGTTTTTCAGAGTCAGTAGAAAGGCCTTTTTTAGTGTCCTAAGTTTTCATAACTGTGACCTTAATTGCTGTTAGTGTCTTAACGACCGTTCCACAGGTGCATGTTCATTCATTGTTTATGGTCAATTGAACAAGCATGGGAAACAGGGTTTAAACACTTTACAATGAAGTCAAGTTATTTGGATTTTTACGAATTATCTTTGAAAGACAGGGTCCTGAAAAAGGGACGTTTCTTTTTTTGCTGAGTTTATGTAGCTAGATATAGTAGGCTAATGTTAACTAGCTGGCTAATTGTTGTCCTTGAAAGGAAGTTAGGCTAGCGAGCAAGCATTTGAGCCAGGTAGCCTAGGACAACAAAAGCGTGTACTGTATTTTTTATTATAATTTTTTGGGGGGGTATGTCAGAGTCATAGACTGTTTTGGCAACATGTAAGAGAGAACAAAGGCATTGGCGTTTCTCTACAACTAGGGTTAATCAACGTGTTTTTTTCTACGCACACACACAAAAATCAGTACCATGGACAACCAAATCAAATTTACACAACATGACCAAAAATATGTGGACACCTGCTCATCGAACATCCCATTCCAAAATCATGGGCATTAATATGGAACTGGTCCCCCCTTTGCTGCTATAACAGCCTGCACTCTTCTGGGAATGCTTTCCACTAATGTTGGAACATTGCTCCGGGGACTTGCTTCCAATCATCCACAAGAGTTTTAATGAGGTCGGGCACTCATGTTGGGCTATTAGGCCTGGCTCGCAGTCAGTGTCCCAATTCATCCCAAAGTTATTCGATGGGGTTGAGGTCAGGGCTCTGTGCAGGCAAGTCAAGTTCTTCCACACCGATCTCGACAAACCATTTCTTTATGGACCTCGCTTTGTGCACAGGGGCATTGTTATGCTGAAACAGGAAAGGGCCTTCCCCAAACTGTTGCCACAGAGTTGGAAGCACAGAATCGTCTAGAATGATATTTTTATGCTGCAGCGTTACGATTTTCCTTCACTGGAATTAAGGGTTACCTCCCTAAGGGCCCATGAAAACAGCCCCAGACCATTATTCCTCCTCCACCAAACTTTACAGTTGGCAATATGCATTGGGGCAGGTAGCGTTCTCCTGGCATCCGCCAAACCCAGATTTGTCTATCGGACCGCCAGATGGTGAAGCATGATTCATCACTCCAGAGAATGCGTTTCCACTGCTTCAGAGTCCAATGGCGGCGAGCTTTACACCACTCCAGCCGACACTTGGCATTGCGCATGGTGATCTTAGGCTTGTGAGCGGCTGCTCGGCCATTTTATGAAGCTCCCGACGATCAGTTTTTGTGCTGAATTTGCTTCCAGAGGAAGTTTGGAACTCAGTAGTGAGTGTTGCAACCAAGGACAGACGTTTTTTACACGCTATGCAATTCAGCACTAGGCGGTCCCGTTCTGTGAGTTTGTGTGGCCTACCACTTTGCGGCTGAGCTGTTGTTGCTCTTATACGTTTCCACTTCACAATAACAGCACTTACAGTTGACCAGGGCAGCTCTAGCAGGGCAGAGATCTGATGAACTGGCTTGTTGGAAAGGTGGCATCCTATGGCTAATTGAAGGTCACAGTTTTTTTTTTAACTAGGAAAAGCCCACTGAGACCCAGAGTCTCTTTTTCAAGGGAGACCTGTCCAAGAAGGCAGCAACAATCAATACATTATGTAATTAAAACATACAACATGATCCAGCCTAAGAAAGCATTTACACTCCTCTGTAACAGAGTCTTCCATCAATATGTAAATTCATTCAGTGGCACTAACATATCTAGATGAAGCATGGATTGGAGATTATTCCATGCGTCTGGTGCACAAGATGAGAAGGCAGTCTTGCCTAATACTGTGAATGTCCTGGGGACTTTAAGTAGCAACCACGTAGCAGACCGTGTATGGTAACTGCTGGTGGTGAAGGAGACCAGACAGGGGTAGTCTGGTCTCTTCAGTAAGGCCATTCTACTGCCAATGTTTTTCTATGGAGATTGCATGGCTGTGTGCTCGATTTTATACACCAGTCAGCAACGAGTGTGGCTGAAATAGCCGAATCCAGTCAATTGAAGGGGTGTCGATATACTTTTGTATATACTGTAAATTCCGGACTATAAGCCGCAACTTTTTTCCCAGGCTTTGAACCTCGCGGCTTAAACAATGACGCGGCTAATATATGGATTTTTCCCGCTTTCAAATTTTTTTTCTCCAAAAAAACACATTCTGTGACGTGCTCAGTTTTTTGCCGGCATGAAGCTTTCATTAGACCAATGAAATTGCCGAACGGGTTACGGTCAAACAACTTTTTTGTTTACTGTTTAGATTAAATCGAGCGCTCTCAAACTTCCCATCATTCTGATTACGGTAGTCATTTTGTCACCCTCATCATGGCAAAGACATGGAGAAATGCATATGATGCAGCTTTCAAGTTGAAGGCGATTGATCTGGCTGTTGGAAAAGGAAATAGAGCTGCTGCACGGGAGCTTGGTCTTAATGAGTCGATGATAAGACGTTGGAAACAGCAGCGTGAGGAATTGACTCAGTGCAAAAAGACAACTAAAGCTTACTGATAATTTTTTATTTTTTGTTACAAGCCGTGTTTCGTTAAAGCCTATTTATTTTTGTTACAAGCCGTGTTTCGTTAAAGCCTGTGTAAAGTTCATTTGTTTCAATGTACCGGTAGGCACCTGCGGCTTATAGACATGTGCGGCTTATTTATGTTCAAAATAATATGTTTTTTTAAATTCAGTGGGTGCGGCTTATATTCAGGTGCGCTTAATAGTCCGGAAATTACGGTACAGTGCATTCGGAAAGTATTCTCCGATCCCTTGACTTTTTCCACATTTCGATTCATTACAGTCTTATTCTAAAATTGATTAAATAATTTCCCCCCCTTATCAATCTACACACAATGCCCCATACTGACAAAGCAAAAACAGGTTTTTGAAATTTTTGCAAATGTATTACAAATAACAAACAGAAATACCTTATTTACATAAGTATTCAGACCCTTTGCTATGATACTCGAAATTGAGCTCGGGTGCATCCTGTTTCCATTGATCATTCTTGAAATGTTTATACAACTTGATTAGAGTCCACTTGTGGTAAATTCAATTGATTAGACATGATTTGGAAAGGCACACACTTATCTATGTAAGGTCCCACAGTTGACAGTGCATGTCAGAGCAAAAACCAAGCCATGAGGTCGAAAGAATTGGCCATCGAGCACAGAGACAGGATTTTGTCGAGGCACAGATCTGGGAATGGGTACCAAAAAAATGTCTGCAGCATTGAAGGTCCCCAAGAACACAGTGGCCTCCATCATTCTTAAATGGAAAAAGTTTGGAACGACCAAGACTCTTCCTAGACCTGGCCAAACTGAGCAATCGGGGGATAAGGGCCTTGGTCAGGGAGGTGACCAAGAACCCGATGGTCACTCTGACAGAGCTCCAGAGTTCCTCTGTGGAGATGGGAGAACCTTCCAGAAGGACAACCATCTCTGCAGCACTCCACCAATCAGGCCTTTATGGTAGAATGGCCAGACGGAAGCCACTCCTCAGTAAAAGGCACATGACAGCCCGCTTGGAGTTTGGCAAAGGCACCTAAAGGACTCTCAGACCATGAGAAACAAGATTCTCTGGTCTGATGAAACCAAGATTGAAGTCTTTGGCCTGAATGCCAAGCATCACATCTGGAGGAAACCTGGCACCATCCCTACGGTGAAGCATGGTGGTGGCAGCATCATGCTGTGGGGATGTTTTTCAACGGCAGGGACTGGGAGACTAGTCAGGATCGAGGGAAAGATGAACGAAGCAAAGTACAGAGAGATCCTTGATGAAAACTTGCTCCAGAGCACTCAGGACATCAGACTGGTGTGACAGTTCACATTCCAAAAGGACAATGACCTGAAAATAGCTGTGCAGCGACGCTCCCCATCCAACCTGACAGAGCTTGAGAGAATCTGCAGAGGAGAATGGGAGAAACTCCCCAAATACAGGTGTGCCAAGCATGTAGCGTCATACCCAAGAAGACTCGAGGCTGTAATCACTGCCAAAGATGCTTTAACAAAGTACTGAGTAAAGGTTCTGAATGGTTACGTTCTGGTTATTTAAAAAACGATTTAATCCAATAAGGCTGTAACAAAATGTGAAAAAAGTCAAGGAGTCTGAATACTTCCCGAATGCATTGTATAGTGTAGCTTACAGTGATTGGAATAAATCGTTTTTGCAATCTTTTAGTTGTCACTGTAATTGACTAAGCATAGGTTATTTGATGATGTTGAAATGGTGCTGGAATAGTGGAGGCAGCTCCTCTTCTCCGTGGGACTTGTGTAACTCTTCGGGGTTCTAAATCAATAGTTGTTTAGTAGTCTGAAGATGTCGGAAACATTAGCTTGATTGACCATGCTGTAGGTCATGTAACTGTTTGTCACATGCAATATGCTTTGTGGACTCCACCGGACATATGTTGCTCTCCGGTTTTGTGATGCCGCTGTGTCTTATTGTCTCGGTCTTAGGCCTATATATCACGGTGCCAAGGCATTTGAACTAACAGGTTATAGAGCAAACAATGCAATTATCACAACACATACAATTGGTTGTAATATGGCTTTTTTTCCCAGGCTTGGCTTCCCCAGTGATTTTACCCACGCACCGCTACTGCTCTCATAAGTATTTTTACTTTCGCTCTTCCTTATCATGTGTGACATTGTGAATCCTAACAGACCCTTTATCTCCAGAACTCGCCCTCAGACAAATAGTAATGACTAAATTCAATATAGATCATGGAAACCGGAACAAATCATAACTGGAGAAACGCAAGAGCAGCTCTGACTACACATCTAAATCACTCATTATGTCATAATGGGTTAGAGATTTTCCTGATTCTCTTATCACAAGCTCTCAAGTTGGAGACTCTAACTGATGATGGAAGGTCAGAGGTTTGCTCAAGCAGATCAGATCAGACATAATACATAGTGGACCGTTGCTGGCTACATTACGCATTTAGTCAGATAGCCTTTTGCCTTTATGTACAGTCTTTTGTATTATCTTTATCTTATTCAAAAACCCATCTGCTGGAGCTTTCAACCGGCTTATTGGAATAAGAGTTGAGTGCTATGGAGACTGATTATACCCGCTGACTGCGGCTGACTTGCGTAAGCTCACGTCTCTGCTCTCAACAACAGGAAGCTCAACAGCTCTTTCTTTCTCTTTCTTTCTCTCTGTCCATCCCCACTAAGCCACAGTCAATCACCATCCAGAAACAACACCTAGCCATAAGAGATGACCACTAACCCATATAGTCGGTACCCCAAGGCACTTCTGTAACTTGATCTGAACATTTTGGAATCAACTATTATCAGAGTGTGAGGTGGAGGCAGAGCTACTAGCATATTGGTTATTCCTACCCATTCATTTCAAGTACCTAGGAGCTAGGGGTTATTTCTGTACAGGGCCACAGTAGCAGAATGGTTGTGTATTTTGTCTGAGGATGAACTCCATGTTTTCCTCTACATCTCTTCATGCCTGGAGTCACAGATAGCTATCAAAGACAAGTGTATTTTTCTACATGTGATTCTGCCCTGAGATTCACTAACGTGGTTAACGAATTAAATAATAAAGTGTTTAACTTTAAACTGAGGCTCTCCCTTTTATCTGTGTTGTGGTCTTTCTCTCTGTCTCATACACACACTCACTCTTTTTCTTTCTTTCTCTCTATGTAATTATATGCAGGGTTAGAACTGTGTTTAAAAAATAAATACAATTATTTAACCTTTGTTTATCCAGCTGAGTCCATTAAGAACAAATTCTTCATTATATTGACTGCTTGGTGTTGACAAAAGCCCTGATAGTAATGTAAGGTAAATCCTCCCATGAAGCCATGGCCAGTGAAGCATGTCTTATGAAAAGCTTAGGAAAGCTTTCAACAGTCAATATTCCTAATAACAGCCATTTGATGCCACGTTCTCAGGTGCTGTCTTGGTATTGATCTGCCTTCACATGATAAATCTGTCTCTTCCAGTTGGCTGGCTGGCTGACAGGGTGAGACTTGAGGATGGTAGAGGAGAGCGAGGAAATTCATGGTGAGACTGCAAAATTGTCTTCAGTTGACAGCTGAGCGAAGGAGGGGATGGGAGGGTTAGGCTGGTTGAGAATGACAGGAGTGGGTAATGGTTGAGGGAAGGAGGAGTGAATGTTGGGTGAGGGTGGTGGATAAATGGGTGAGGGAGTCATGGGGCTTTCCTTGTATAAAATATGTTTTAGTCACGGCACCAGCCAAGCATGTCTTAATGTTTTAAACAGTCGATATTCCTATTAACAGCCATTTGGTGCCACATTTTCAGAGGCTGTCTTAGTATTGATCTGCCTTCACATGATAAATCTGGCTCTTCCGGGTAAAAGAGCCATGGTGGAGGAGAGTGAGATAGGTTACAGCTGAATGGAGGGAGGGGTCAGGAGTGTTTGAGGCCTAATTGAAGAAGGGGTGAGATACGTGGGATACGGGAGGGGGTAAGTTGTGAAGAATGGTTAAGGGGTGACGGTTGTGTGAGGAATAAGATAGATGAGTGAGTGTTGCAAAAGGGGTCTTACAGTATATAATGCCTGTTGTTCTAGTCAGAACAGCATGACTACCCAGTGTGAGACCAGGGTGCTTCGTCTCATTATGATTTCCATGCTATGTATTCCTCTACGCAGGGCCTGAGAGGAGAACAGCATGAGAGCCACATGATGGTGGGGATTTCTCTGCTCTGAAGGTGACTGCAGCCATTTCTTTCAAATAAAAACAATCTCCATGACACTACGGCTGCATCTCAATAGTCTATAGTGGATCCCTCTCCATGACACTGCAGCTCCATCTTAATAGTCTATCGTGGAATCCTCTCCTTGTGGATTTTTCTCTCTTCAGGAATTTGCTGTCACAAAATCTTTCTCAAGCCATACATTGCCTACATTGCTGATCTGCCATAAAAGCAGTGACAGTGCTATGTATAATTTCCCCCTTTTAGTCTGTCCTTGTAAGATGATTTCAGTCACCCTAAACACACCCTCACTTCATAAGCCTGAGATGAACAGTGTCGGATAAACCCATTTTCCCACAGAAAGTGTTGTTCATTGTTACAGATTTCACATTGAGATGAAACGTAGCACGTTTAAGTGGTATGCAAGGCTGATGGGATAGCCAGTGAGAGGAAAGTGATAGTTGGGGAGTGGCTGTTGGAGAGAGTGGCAATCATCTTCCTCTGTGTGAATTTGAACTGCTACTCTCCCCAGTCAGCCAGCTCAACAGCCGTGTGAATCCTTGCCATGTCTTTGCTTGGACACATCCAGATCACTAAATAATGGACGGTAATGTCTTCAGCAAGACAAGACAAGATGCTTTCAGTCACTTCAAGATACTTTTTATTGACTAGCCATGATAGAAAAGTAACAGGGTTTTTATTAAAATGCCCAGCGACAGTAACAGAGGAAGAGAGAGGCCCAACTCGGCAGAATATCTGTCTCCCTCCAGCAGGTGGCGTTTTTCATTGTTTCACCCAACATGCAAGGAGTTTTTGTATGGAGGTCAATGTGAAAGTGTGGAATTTGGTCAACATAAAAGTTAATGGCTTATTGTCTATGTGAGGTTTATTTGATTGAATATTGAAAATAGGTTTACAATAATGAGATGTATCCACCAATCCAATGAAAGGGTACGTGGGAGCTACACTAGACTGCCCGCCATGCCACTTTGTGGACAACGACTCCCATTGTTAGGGCAGAGAGACATGTATGTATCTTGTCAGTATAGCCATAATCTTTGACAGTAATAATGGTTGAGTGTGAGGATGACATCACTTCTTCTCCAAAGACCGAAATATTTCCCCCATCTTTTCGATTTTGTGTGAATGTTTCTCTTAAAGAGTTAAAGAGTAGTTTTCAGTTATACAGTATTCCATATCCATTTAATTGAGCCTCTCCAGGCATTTTTATCTCAGTAATGTTGGCTCCTGTTTTTGTCTTCCTGAAAAATGTCAATGGCACCTCTTGATTAAATGAATGAGCTTCTCACCGAATTAAAAATGAAAATTAATCACACCAATTAGCACTTTCCCATAATTCCTCTCCAGTTGGCACCAATGTAGTCTTGCTTGCCAGACACATGGCGGCCGTGGAGAATAGCACATATGCTCCCAATCAAATATTGCAACTGTCGTTTTACGATATTTTCTCCCCTCTATTTTAGTCCGGTCTCTGACGTACACCATCCAGAGAGGATTGTGGCTAGTGAGAGGTAGACATACATCCGTGTCAACAGTTATAGAGACAACCTTCAATTGTTAAAATGGTTATGTCAAGTGAAAAATGTGCCTTCTGAAACTTAAATCTGATCTCGCTTTTTAAAATCTTTGTTGGCATGACAGAAAAGAGGTTCTAAAATAAATGGGTTTCAGGTTTTTTTTAAAGAAGAGAAGAAGTAGCTGTATCAATTAAAGAAACCTTGCGCGTGTGCGTAGATTAGAATATATTTTTTTTAATGTTTTATACATTTTTCAAATGGAAACGTAATGTATTTCATTGAAAATATATGTTAGAGACAAAGAATGTCCTTGGTCAGAAAGAATAATCATCACTCCACAAAATGATGGTGCCAACACCAGTGTTTTATTTTTCTGTAATGAAAATTGTATTTCTGATCATTTGCTTTGAGCAGTAAAATGAACAGAAAGCTACATCAGAGAAACACAACAGATTGAAATAAATGACTGTTTGAATTCTTTCTGCATCAATTATGCAAATATCAACCAATCTGCCTGTCTGAATAAATACTTTTCTAACCATTTATATTCAGAGGATCAATGATCATCAGTTTCATTGAACAGCTAGAGGTGTTATGAACCATTAACATTGTCCATTAGATAATAGTAGATGATCATTTTGGAAATATAATCAGTACGGCCCACTGAGCCAATAATTTATCAATAAATTGACTGTCCTCTCGCTGTATAATTGTTTGTCTCTGTAGGAGCATCAATGATTTACTGTACACCGCAACCCTTATAAGCATATTATGCATGTTTTGTAGGTAAAGGTAGACTCAGCGAAATGATGTAGAAAGTAAACAGCATAGTGGGTCAACTAATAGCATTGAAGATTGAGGCTCAACTTCTCCGCTGTTTTGGTCACGTGGCTACCACGATGTGAACTGTGTGAAGTGAACCCGAATGCGCAGATACTGTGTGTGACTGAGAGAGCGAAGTCTTGCATCACACTCATCTCAATATCTGCGGTACTGCTCGTTGCACCGTTTTTCTCTGAGGCAACCTTTACATTTGGACGTAGTCTGGCGTTTGAAAGCTTACGCACGGCTTGTGTCTAGATTCTTGTCAGCAATTGTTTTTTTTAAATCAAACGTGGGCATTATAGGGGATACAAGTGGTTTGCAGTCAAACAGAACGTCACATCCACACAGTTGAACACAACAGGTTGACAGGTTTTTATTATGGCTTTGCAGTAAGGGAGTCGACCATAGGAAACGGAATAATTGTAATAAGTCTCCCATGCTTTCATGAATCAAGCTTGCTTTGTCCTGCAACAACCCATTGTTTACAGAGGCTTCTGTAGCCTGGCGTCCTTTATCAACCAAACCTAAATTATTTGGTTTCACAAAAATAAAGTTTACCCGCAACAGAGGCACATCTAATATCTCTAGCAACAAGACTTACGATTCCTCAGGTTGAATGTGTCCTTTGAAACACATCTCCCATTTTCCGCCTCTGTGCTGCCATTGTCTAGACCATGCAAGAGCAGGCTACTATGTAATCTCCCACTTCTACAGGAGGAAAATGGGAGACCCAGGCTAAAAATGTGTTTTAAATACTTATTTGATAGCAAAGGACACATTCAACTTGATGAATCGAAATTATTGTTCCTTGGGATATTGGATATGCCTCTGTTGATGGGAAACCTCTGTTACGGAAGCTTGCGCAACGAGCCATCTGTAAACATTGTTGCGGGCCAAGGCAAGAATCAACCATTATTCTACAATACAATGGGAATTTGCTTATCTTCTATAGTTTGACTGAGATGGGACCTACCCAGAAATAGAATGGTAGGGGGTACTTCTGCAAACATCAATAATAAATTATACAAATGTATTAATTAGGTATTGCTTTTTCATAATCAGCTATTAGGAATGGATTCAATTCGTAGCGCTGAAGTTCAACATTACAGCGTGATTGAAATTCAATGTTTCCACGTTGGCGGAAACTGCTTTCACGGTAAATGCTGCATCAGCTCAGTTGAAGATTACCTTTACATTTCAACCGCGCTACAATGCTGATCTTCAGCATTATTGATTGAATACAGCCCTTAGTTAAATGTTGGTTTGCAAGTACACAGTGTGCTGAAGTCACTTCAACCAAAGTTCTTCATTTTTCTTCTCTGATATATACACCTGTTGTACAATGTGTACTTCATGCGTGTCAAAGGGATCTTTACTTGAGTTGCAAAACTCAAAGATGGTTTTGGGGATGTGAATTGTGTCCTTTATCAGTTCAAAACATGACTTATAGTGATGCTACTGTAGGTGATTAAAATGTCCACATCTGAAACAGTTTTTATGGGCTTTCAGAAACAGTAATTTTATAACTGTATAACAGCGATTTTATCAGGGGTTGGAACTGGAAAATAACAACATTTTTCAACGAACCGAAACAGATTTTTTTTTTTTAAGCATGGGAACTGGTTAATAATGTTATTTTTTTTTTCTAGTCCCACAAAAAAACGAACAAAGCACCTATGCAAAGCCCTCACTCTGTCACTCAGAAACTTACTTCAGTGTCAGCCTGCAAGCTAAAAATCTTTGCCAATGTGTGTGCGTGTTTAGGCTACCTGCCCCTCCCCCCTCCGAAGCATAGGCTACTGTACTGAAGTTACAATCTTGATTCAGAAGATAGGAAGAGAGATTTTTAATTAGCTAATTAATTTAATTCACTTTTTCAATGTTAGTTAAGGATACTATAGGCATAGTTACCACGTTTCATGTTGGATTTATTAACTACAAAAAGGTAAAACGAGTTTTTAAATCTTGTGCCACTCTGCACACACAAGCTTGTTAGCTAGCTAGCTCAAAAGACATTCAAAGTTCCTTCATAGAAGCCTCTCCTCCTAGGTATAATTCTGTGGACCGAATTCAGATAATGCATGTCATAACAAGATGCCCAGCGCTTCAAGCCTCCTCCTCCACCCTCTCTAGTTCTCTCACCACCTGCAAAACACTGGGTGACAGGTAGCCTAGCGGTTAGAGTGTTGAACCAGTAACTGAAAGGTCACTAGTTCAAATCCCTGACCTGACAAGGTGAACAATCTGCTGATGTGCCCTTGAGCAAGGCAATTTAACCCTAATTGCTCCAGAGTTGCTGTTCATAATGGCATTTAAAAATATCAGTTTTTTTTATTTAACTAGGCAAGTCAGTTAAGAACAAATTGTTATTTACAATGACAGCCTACCCCGGATGATGCTGGGCCAATTGTGTGCCGCCCTATAGGTCTCCCAATCACAGCTGTATGTGATAGAGCCTGGATTTGAACCAGGTACTGTGGTGACGCCTCTTGCACTGAGATGCAGTGCCTTAGACCACTGCACACCTCGGGAGCCCCTTTAAAATGATTGACCCCACTCCCTGAGGGTGTCTCACATTTCCAATTCAAATGTGCATGTTAATAAACAATTGTACATGTGTGAAATAGCACAAATATAAGCATATATAATTATATAATTATTATACTGTACCCTGCCCTTTAAAAGCAGACAACTGCACTCAGTCTGACAACTGAATCGGTGTGAAGTGTCTTTTGTAACATTGAGGAACATGTGAGGGGGCAAAATTATATAATAACAAACAAAGAGTATTATAAGATTTTATATATATATGTATTTCTTCCGTGAAGGTTTAGAGATATGATCTAATGATTGTGACAGGCCTATACATTTAAACTTTTGGTTCCCTGACAATAATGTAATTGTATTTTTCAAACATTGCTTTAAAAAGAGTACGAAGAGGGAAGTTATTTAGTATGCAACACTTAAGACAACACTGGGGGTGAGGACATTGACAAATCAGTGATAATGAACAATCCATGAAGATGCTTACATAATAACTACATTCCAAAAACCAGATCTGCTCAATACCACAGGACTGTATTCACAATAAGGTTCCAAACTATACATACTATGGTTGCATGACAAGCATGACAACATTATTTGGGGTCATATAGGGTCATATTGCCCACCCCACTATACATGGGAAATAGGTTATGTACTGTATATCTTATCTTCATGAAGCATGGAGCTCCTAAACTACGTATATATCTGTAGGAACCCAGATGCATCACCTATGAGATTAGTGTACAGTCTATGGCATAGCCCGGTCAACTAGATGCATGAAATCCCCATCATCAATCCATGGTTGCCCACCCAAAGGAGCCTCAGCAGGCTCCGCTCGCAGTCCTGGCTGACTGCTACTTAGCATGCTAGCATCCTTTTTAGATAAGAGTGCCTGCTAAGTCTCAAGACAAATATAATATATAATACAGTATTATATAGAATATATGCCATTTAGCAGACGATTTTATCCAAAAGAAATTACAGTCATGGTAAAGTGGGTTTTCCAAGCTATGTGGCCGTGGGGATATTAAACAGAATTAAAAGGAAATATGAACAGACACCCAATTCGTCCGTCACAAATTCAGATTCCGTCCGACCTCAACTATGACTTTTCAACCCCCTTAGTGGCTGGCGTGTGACCTTTGAGGCTGGGCTGGGATCCATCCTGAGCACTAGAAGCATCCGTTTCTCCACCCTCTCCTCTCCTCATGGGATCAGTCCTGAGCACTAGTAGCATCCGTTTCTCCATCCTCTCCTCTCCTCATGGGATCAGTCCTGAGCACTAGAAGCATCCGTTTCTCCACCCTCTCCTCTCCTCATGGGATCAGTCCTGAGCACTAGAAGCATCCGTTTCTCCACCCTCTCCTCTCCTCATGGGATCAGTCCTGAGCACTAGAAGCATCCGTTTCTCCACCCTCTCCTCTCCTCATGGGATCAGTCCTGAGCACTAGAAGCATCCGTTTCTCCACCCTCTCCTCTCCTCATGGGATCAGTCCTGAGCACTAGAAGCATCCGTTTCTCCACCCTCTCCTCTCCTCATGGGATCAGTCCTGAGCACTAGAAGCATCCGTTTCTCCATCCTCTCCTCTCCTCATGGGATCAGTCCTGAGCACTAGTAGCATCCATTTTTCCATCCTCTCTTCTCCTCATGGGATCAGTCCTGAGCACTAGAAGCATCCGTTTCTCCATCCTCTCCTCTCCTCATGGGATCAGTCCTGAGCACTAGTAGCATCCATTTTTCCATCCTCTCTTCTCCTCATGGGATCAGTCCTGAGCACTAGAATCATCTGTTTCTCCATCCTCTCTTCTCCTCATGGGATCAGTCCTGAGCACCACTAGAAGCATCTGTTTCTCCATCCTCTCTTCTCCTCATGGGATCACTAGAAGCATCTGTTTCTCCATCCTCTCTTCTCCTCATGGGATCAGTCCTGAGCACCACTAGAAGCATCTGTTTCTCCATCCTCTCTTCTCCTCATGGGATCACTAGAAGCATCTGTTTCTCCATCCTCTCCTCTCCTCATGGGATCAGTCCTGAGCACTAGAATCATCTGTTTCTCCATCCTCTCCTCATGGGATTAGTCCTGAGCACTAGAAGCATCCATTTCTCCATCCTCTCCTCTCCTCATTGGATCAGTCCTGAGCACTAACAGTGTATTCCCTCTTTAGTGCAGGGCACTACTTTTGACCAGGGCCCATATGGCTCTACATAGGGAATAGGGTGGACCCAGGCTTAGTGTCTCCATCCATCCTCTCCTCCATGGGAATACGGTCACTTCCTTCCTCTGCATTGATCAATGGCAGCTGTGTTTCTCTAAAGAAAACAGCCCACCTACTGTACGCTCCGTCCATTCAAACCATATACGGTTTATGATTCCCTTTTGGCTATAGCATATTGTCAATCCTCTTCACCCTGGAAGCCAATTGGCTTGGGAACCAGTCCTCCAATCCTCTCATTGGTTGCCATTTTTCACTCACATCCATTAAGTTAAGATACAATAGTGCAAACACGCCCTCTTTCATTCAACCATCAATACAGGATTTGATATTACCCTGCAAGTTATGTTGCACACACTAGTTGTGCTTATTAAAGTATAATTTGTCTTTATGTAAAAGCAATTTTCATGCCAACAGCAATTGATAAAGGCGTATAACAATAAAATCATAGATATTGGTCTTAGCTCGTTTCAAATTATATTCTGTATGATGTCCTTTCTCATGACAATCTATAATTCCTCATCCAGTCAGGGTTGAAATTATTATAAAAGTTCACCATTGTCTCTAAAAGTTTTCATCAATTCAGCATTCTGTGAAACCTCATCTCATCACCGAGGCCCACGGGTGGAGTTCACCAAGTTCAATGGTGAACTTTTATGGTCATTTAGACCCTGACTGGATGAGGAATGATAAGATTGTCATGAGAAAGGACATCATACACTATACCCCCCGCCTCCCCGAGGCCTTCCTATTGGCTGTCGCAGGAGTTTAACCTGGTCTCCATCTCCTGGTTCTTCCCAGAGGACAACTTATCCTCAGTGGTCCTCCCAACCACCGTGGCCACCACCTTCTCCTCCTTCTCTGTCCGGCTGCTGTCACACACCAGGTAGATGGGGTTGTCCGTGATGTTGTTCCTGGCGCTGGAAGCGTGGCATGCGTTGGATCTACCACACAGCTGCTTCACCTCCTGCTTAAAGGTCTTGCTGAAGATATAGTAGATCAGGGGGTTGTAAAGAGTGGAGGACTTGGCAAACAGGCAGGGCAGCATGGTCACCTCTGGGGGGAGGAACTCACTGCCCCTGACGGCAGACACCAGGCTCACCAAACCGTATGGAGCCCATGATAAGATGAAGCCCAAGCTGATCAGGACTGCTATCTGTAAGATAGAAGAAACACTGTGAAAATGGGCCGGCAGAGAAAACTATCTGAAACAGAGGGCAGAAAGCAAACCAGCTAAATATACTTTGAAGACCATGCAGTTGAAACATTGTTGTTGAATCCACATCTTCAGTTAAAATCTGATTTGGACACTCTCCCTGAAACAGGATCTTGAACAGTGGGATTTACTTTCTCTTTCTTTGGGCATAAGAAATAACACTGTTAAAATGAATGTATTACCTACGTTTTTATACTTATTTCAATGTATTCGTATCTTTCTGACCAAATCTTTTTTTTTTATCTCCATAGATAAACTGATATCTGCTTTTATCTGGAACAAGAAAACCCTTGGATACGTAAGAGCGTATTACAGAGATCTCGCCCCCAGGGTGGTCTAGCACTTTCGAACTTTTTCAATATTATTACTGGGCAGCTAATATAGAAATCGGTCTATATTGGATGACAGAAATCCCAGATGTTACAGGCCCGAAATGGTTGACCTTGGAGATTTCATCCTGTGGCCGCACCTCCTTAGCTGCCTTTCTCTGTTCTAAACTAGCTGAGCCAGTTTCCAAATACATTAAAAACCCTATTGTGAAACATTCTCTAAAAATCTGGAAATAGTTCAGGCTATCGTTTGGTCTCAGTGAATTTTAAACTTCTGTCCCGTTATTAAAGAACTATACATTCTCTCCATCATTATTAGACCGGGCGTTTCATATCTGGGCTGGAAAAGGGATCTCCTCACTGAACGTTGTACGAGATCTTCAGTTTCTTGGCAATTTCTCGCATGGAATATGCTTCATTTCTCAGAACAAGAATAGACTGACGAGTTTCAGAAGAAAGGTCTTTGTTTCTGGCCATTTTGAGCCTGTAATCGAACCCACAAATGCTGATTGTAAGGGGTGCGTACTGGCGGCAGAGAAGTCAGGCGCAGGAGAGCAAAAACTGATTTACAATGGTGCAGTTTAATAATAAAACCCCCCTGTTAACAGAACAGTAAATCAATGGGTACAAAACCCGTCACACACCAGCATAACGTGCACAAGCACTACAATAAACATTCCGGACAAGGACATGGGGGGAACAGAGGGTTAAATACACAACATGTAATGATGGAATTGAAACCAGGTGTGTGGGAAGACAAGACAAAACAAATGGAAAATGAAAAGTGGATCGATGATGGCTAGAAGACCGGCGACGCCGACCGCCGAATGCCGCCCGAACAAGGAGAGGAACCAACTTCGGTGGAAGTCATGACAGTGATGCTCCAGATACTCAACTAGTCTTAAGAATTCCAGTTTTATTGCTTCTTTAATTAGAACAACAGTTTTCAGCTGTCCTAACATAATTGCAAAAGGGTTTTCTAATGATCAATTAGCCTTTTAAAATGATAAACTTGGATTAGCTAACACAACGTTCCATTGGAACACAGGAGTGATGGTTGCTGATAATGGGCCTCTGTAAGCCTATGTAGTTATTCTATACAAAATCTGCCGTTTCCATCTACAATAGGCATTACAACATTAAAAATGTCTACACTGTATTTCTGATCAACTTCATGTTATTTTAATGGACAAAATATGTGCTTTTCTTTCAAAAACAAGGACATTTCTAAGTGACCCCAAACTTTTGAATGGTAGTGTATATGTCTAAGACATGCTGTAATTCACTTTAAAATAGTTAATCGGCTGCGTTGGTCAAAGGCAAAATGATCCAAGATTAGACCAGAAATAGATCCCACTTGTGACCGATGTAAGCAGGCTCCTGCTACTTTATTGCACACGTTTTGGACATTGACAATTTCTTTGACGTTTTCTAAGATACTGGAGAGACCTATAAAAACTTCTGCCTTTATTGCATTATTCAGAGTGCCACCACAGGAGGCCCAACTAAACAGTTCTATGGAGTGGCACCACAGGAGGCCCCTCTAAACAGTTCTATGGAGTGGCACCACAGGAGGCCCCTCTAAACAGTTCTATAGAGTGGCACCACAGGAGGCCCCTCTAAACAGTTCTATGGCAATATGCTGGCATGTACTACTCTTCTAGCTAGATGTCTTCTACTATCTAAGTAGAAGGGTTGGTTTCCTCCTACGTTTATTGGATAAAGGAAGTTATGCAACATCTCAAGCTAGAGAAAATACGCTAACTCTATTAGGGGATCTGCAATTACATTTTATAATATCTGGCAACGTTTCCTATCCTTTGTAGAAGACATGGACCCAGCTAATTTCACAACTCCATAAACCAACCCAAATTAGAATTTATATAACTATTTTTACTATTTTTTACTTTTTGTTTTAGAATATATTTTATTGTATTTTTTACTATTTGATTATTTTACTCATTCTATATCATGCCTGCTTTAAGTCTGGTATTGGGGTGGGGCTCTGTTGGAGCATGGGGGGGTTGGGGTTGGTTTGATTTGGTAGGGGATCAGTGTGTGTTTTGCCCTCTACCTGTTCTGTCTGTATTATCTGAATAATCATTAAAAAAACGCAAAAAGTACAAAAGTATAAAATAACAAATTATTTAGAAGCAGCAAGTAGAGGGCGGTTTGTTCCTCTCCTTTTGGAAGAAAATATCACACATTTCTCAATGTCTGAGCAGTGGAGCTGGAGGCAGAATAATTTATACAATATGTTTATTCAAAAGGAAGTTTGTTCTGAAGTGTTTTTACATGTATGTAACCCCTTTTTGGCACTAATTCTCCATATATAAATATCTCTCTATATACAGTACCAGTCAAAATTTTCCACACACCTACTCTTTCAAGGGTTTTTCTTTATTTTTAGCTGGTGGGGAGGATGCCAAGAGTGCGCAAAGCTGTCATCAAGGCAAAGGGTGGCTACTTTGAAGAATCTCAAATATAAAATATATTTTGATTTGTTTAACACATTTTTGGTTACTACATGATTCCATATGTGTTATTTCATAGTGATGATGTCTTCACTATTATTCTACAATGTAGGAAATAGTAAAAATAAAGAAAAACCCTTGAATGAGTAGGTGTGTCCAAACTCTTGACTAGTACCTCATATATTTTATTTAAAAAAATGAAATTTACAACAATAGACAATATAATGATAATATTACATCAGATTTTCAATGTCCCCTTAGTCCTACAGTATCTGACATCTTAAGAGTCGGAATGTCTTAATGTTCACATTAATGGTTTGCCTTTAGCCACTTTTTCAGGTTTGCCTTGAAGCTAGCAAAGGTACTACACTCTCTCACACTGGTTGGCAGAGTGTTCCATAATCCAGACGCTCTGACTGAAAAAGCAGTCTGGCCAAATTTGGTGGACCTAAACTGAGTATTCCCCTCTGGTTGAAGCTCTTGTAGTTTTCCTCTGGGATTTTGTCAGTGCTTAGCTCTATCCTTTTTCTTTTCATCCTGAAAAACTGCCCAGTGTGTCAAGCATATCCATACCATATACCAGCCATATACCATACCCATACCCATACCAGCCACCACCATTCTTGAAAATAAGGAGGCAGTTACTTAGTGATGTGTTGTGTTGGATTTGCCCAAAACATAAGGCTTTGCATTTAGGCCAAAAAGTGTATTCTATTTAGGCCAAAAAGTGTATTCTATTGCTGTTTTTTTCAGTATTACTTTAGCACCTTGTTGCATGTTTTGGATGATTTTTGTTATTAATCCATTCTCAGTTTTCTCCGGAAGTTGGAACCGGTTCAGGGAACAGAAACAAAAACTGGGAACGAAAGTGATCTATACTGTTCCGGAACAGAACTCTTTTTCCAGTGACTGCCTGACTACCAGCTGAAAAATACTGATGTTACAAGCGTGAAATTAGGAAGAAAGATTTTTAAAGAAGAATTTTTAGAGAAGAATGGATTCACTTTTTCAATGCTAGTTAAGGATACTATAGTTATTATGTTTCAAATTAGATTTATTAACTACAAAAAGGTATGACGTGTTTTTATTTAAATAGAACAGAGCCGGCTTTAACAGGTCAACATTTAAATGAGTGTGCGTTTGACAATTGCGCCGGCTTAACCCCAGCCTAAAATAGAGCCCATAGTGAAAGATGCAGTTTCATTCATTCAACTCATGAAATAAAGTTATAATTATATACACTGAACAAAAATATAAATGCAACATGTAAAGTGTTGGTCCCATGTTTCATGAACTGAAATAAAATATGTATTTCTCTCAAATTTTGTGCACAAATATGTTTACGTCCCTGTTAGTGAGCATTTTTTCCTTTGCCAAGATAATACATCTATCTGACAGGTGTGGCATATCAATAATCTGATTAAACAGCATGATCATACACAGGTGCACTTTATACTGGGGACAATAAAAGGCCACTTTAAAATGTGTAGTTTTGTCACAAACACAATGCCACATATGTCTCAAGTTTTGAGGGAGCGCGCAATAAGGCATAAGTTACGGACAACGAACACAATTGCATTTTATCAATGGCAATTTGAATGCACAGAGATCCTGAGGCCCATTGTCGTGCCATTCATCCGCCGCCATCACCTCATGTTTCAGCATAATAATGCATGGACCCATGTTGCAAGGATCTGTACACAATTTCTGGAAGCTGAAAATGTCCCAGTTCTTCCATGGCCTGCATACTCACTAGACACGTCACCCATGTTGCTCTGGATCAATGTGTACGACATCGTGTTCCAGTTCCCGCCAATATCCAGCAACTTCGTACAGCCATTGAAGAGGACTGGAATAACATTCCACAGGCCACAATCAACAGCCTGATCAACTCTATGCGAAGGAGATGTGTCCCACTGCATGAGGCAAATGGTGGTCATACCAGATACTGACTGGTTTTCTGATCCACGCCCCTACCATTTTTTTTAAAGATATCGGTGACCAACAGACACATATCTGCATTCCCAGTCATCTGAAATCCATAGATTAGAGAATCATTTATTTATTTCAATTGACTGATTTCCTGATATGAACTGTAACTGTTGCATGTTGCATTTATATTTTGGTCAGTATATATAACGTATAAAGTTAAAACTATGTGTAAATAGGCCTGTATAATGTCCATATTCTAGTCCTTTAAAAAATCAATTTAAAGTAAGATGGTGTGACAAAAACAACTTTATAGGAATTCAACTCCAAGTCAGCAAGTCACTCACTATGAGAAGGCGACGGTGCATCTTGATGATGTTTGGGATATTTTTGCTGTGTTCGAGGGACTTGTAGGTAATGTACAGCTTCAAGGCAATGCCAAAGTAGCAACAGAGGATGATGAAGGAGGGCCCCAGCAAGTTGAAGGAGAAGACGGAGATGACGAAGGAGAAGCCTTGTTCCTTCATCTCTCCCCAGGCCAGGGTGCAGGAAAGGCCGAAAGGCTCTGGACCGTACCGGCCCCAGCCCAGGAGAGGGAAGCAGGCCCACAGCAGGGCATAGAGCCACGTCCACAAACACAGCAGCTTCACGTTTCTCCGGCTGATCTTCTCCTCTAGGGAAACACACACAGACAGTGGGTCACTAAGAGGTTTAGGGGGAGAGCAGTACTTCCTGTATGGCTCATCTGGTAAGAACACTAGCAACGGAAAGGCCATGAGCTCATGTCCTGGAGGGATCACATACGCATACCAAACATGTAAGCACTCACTGTACTGTAAGTTGCTCTGGATAAAAGCGTCTGCTAAGTGGTATATATTACACTTCTGACCTCAAGGTCCGGATTATAGACATTTTCCCTGATCTCTGTAGTGTGAGAGTGTGAATATAATTTGAGAAGCTTTATATAGTTTATCTGTTGCTATTTCTGGGTTGTACTCTTCAAAAACAAGAGGTATATTTCAGGTTTAAATGCTTGGTGGGCTTTGAGAAATCAGTTGGGGCCCCTAACCACACACCACTTTTGTAAATGCTTCCTAGTTTGTGTGTTTTTTATTCCAAACATTCACAATTACTTTCCTAAATGTTCCTATGATGACAAGTGGTGGTATCACTCACTCACTCACTCACACAGCCTATACAGAAACTGACTCAAACATACACAAATTCCAATGGTCCTAACATCATTCCCTGTGGTACTCCTGCTCCACAATGCTCTATATACTCACTGGGAGACTGGAGGCTGAGGGAGACGACGAAACGCACCACAGCCATCACGGTCATGGTCATTATGCTGGCCGTGCCAAAGAAGAAGCCTACCAGGCCGTAGTAGATGCATGTGGCGTCTCCTCCCAGCCAGTGGTGGTTCCAGGCCGAGGCCACAGCCAGAGGGTACATGGCGACAGCAGCTCCCAGGTCTGTCACCGCCAGGTTGACACTCAGCAGCTCCGGGGGCTTCATGTGAGATGAGTGCTTAAATGCCATAATGAGCACCAGCAGGTTCCCCACAATGGACAATATAGCTAGAGAGAGGGGAGAGAGACAAAGAGGGAAAGGGAAGGGAGCGAGAGAAAACGGGAAGGAAGAATAAAGAGCAATATGATGAGAGAGAGAAACAGAAAGACAAAATAGGAAAAGAGAGAAAAGACAAGAGGAAGAGAGAGAAAACGGGAGCTTTATTGTTAGATGTAAAATAGAGGTGAGGTGACCTGGAGATGATAAACCAAAGGATTAACTGCAAATACTGGCTAATATTTGTTTTGTGCGCTCAGCAAACTGTGAACAGTTTTTTTTAGTTCCTTGTATACTCTCTCTCACGCAAGCACACACACGCGCACACACGCGCACACACGCGCACACACACACACACACACACACACACACACACACACACACACACACACACACACACACACACACACACACACACACACACACACACACACACACACACACACACACACACAACAGTAGCAAGGGAGAAGCTGTTAGACCTTGCCTTAACCCTCCATTTCCCAACGCCCAGACCAGACCCAACAATCCCACCAGGCTAACATTGGTTATTTTCTTGTCTGGGTAAACACTACATTATTAGGCATTCAAAAAGCACATGAATCCCTCCGGAGAGAGATTGATTTGGTCACCATGGTCTCCACGTGATTCCAACATACCTTCAATGCCCAGACCCGTGTAATGGTTTAGTGAAAGAGATTACATAAAGTTAGCACAAGATAGAGCAATACCATGAGCCATAGAGAGTTAACCGTTTAATTTTCAGACAACAGAGATGGTTAACTGAAGATCAGAACTAGATTCCTCATGCTGTCATGGAGATTGGACCATTAAAAAGAAACCTCTGTTTACCAACAGGAAAACATCAAGGTTGCATAAACTGTGAATCTTTTCTCAATGGGTCTTTTGTTGTGCCAATGAATGGCGAGCACATTCAGTTCGTTTGATTGGGAGTATTTGAGGTCATCAGTAATAGACAAGAAAACAGGTCTGATAGGATCTGACAAGGATCCCATTTTGAGCCTAATATAATTTCCAGATAAAAGAAATATGAAGAGTATATGCCTCTGGCAGAGGTTCTTCGTCTGAGTAAATTAATGTGGGCCAAAAAATATCACGTTACCTTTAACTCCAAATACACAGGAGATAGATAAGATAAAGTAAGATCGAGTTCGGACTTCAGCATGATATTTATAACTCAATAAAACGTAAATTGGTTTCATTTCAATGCATATTGTCACGACTTCTTCCGACGTCGGTTCCTCTCCTTGTTCGGGTGGTGTTCGGCGGTCGACGTCACCGGTCTTCTAGCCATCGCCGATCCATTTTTCATGTTCCATTTGTTTTGTCATGTTTTCACACTCACCTGGTTTCAATTCCCTAATTACATGTTGTATATTTTCCCTCCGTTTCCCCCATGTCCTTGTCGGGAATTGTTTATTGTATGTACTTGTGCTATGTGTTACTGGTGCGCTACGGGTTTTGTACCCATGTGTTTGTTGTTTTGTATGCCGTTAGTTTTATATATTAAACTGCTCCGGCTATTCACCAAGTTCTGCTCTCCTGCATTTGACTTCCCTGCCACCAGTTACGCACCCCTTACACACATTGAATTAACTTCGACAACATCTGGTGAAATTGCAGAGTGCCAAATTCAAATTAAATTAGTATAAATATTTAACTTTCATGAAATCACAAGTGCAATACATTAAAATAAATCTTAACTTGTTGTTAATCCAGCTGCCGTGTCAGATTTCAAAAAGTCTTTACTGCGAAAGCAAACCATGCGATTATCTGAGGACAGCGCTCAGCACATAAAACATTACAAACAGTTAGCAGCCAAGTAGATTAGTCACGAAAGTCCGAAATAGCAATAAAATTAATCACTTACCTTTGATGATCTTCATATGGTTGCACTCACAAGACTCCCAGGTTTTCGCAAGCCATATCAGTTCTGTTATATTCACAGACATTATTTTAACAGTTTTGGAAATTAGAGGGTTTTCTATCCAAATCTACCAATTATATGCATATCCTTGCTTCTGGGCCTGAGTAGCAGGCAGTTTACTTTGGGCATGCTTTTCATCCAAAATTCCGAATGCTGCCCCCTATCCTAGTGAGGTTAAATATAAAAGCTATTGGAAAAACAAATCCCGTTTTCTGTGGTATACCCCAAACAACTGCAGGTCAAATGGAAGGAAAGAGACATCCCACTAAAATCAGCAAAAGAAGATACCTGATTCCTGGACAAGGACAACGGTGGAAATGGCAATGAATGAACTGTATAGACTACAGGACAGCCTCTCAACAGACAATGTATGACAGATGGGGCACTGGAATACTGAACTGTTTAGGATACTGAAACACGCTTTTTGAAAATACAGCACCACTCAGGAGATCTGTCTAAATGAATAACACTTTAATGACTATTGGCTATGCAGCTTAAATGACAACCAATTCATTGGTAGGCTATAGCCATGATCTATTTGTTCAAGTAACAAATTGACAAGTGAACAGGACAACGTGATGATTGCTATGATCTGGACAATTATTTGCGAATGCTGCCCAGCTGATAGGCTCCAAAGGCCTGGGTGGATGTAAAGAATTTAAACGGCCCATATGTGAAAAAAGACTGGGAGGGATCAAATGTCATACAGCCTAAGAACCTGAAAATGTAAGCACACAGTACTTTTTTCCCAATTGCTTTTGCTCCCTTCTTTTTTTAAATGTATTTACTTTCGCCCTTATACTGGTGTCTTCGCCCAAGACGTTAGTGACCTTTGACCCGTTGTTTGTGTTTGAGATGTGAGAAAACAACAATCCTAGCCTCATGTCATCACAAAGAGGAACTATAAAAACATCAGTGAATAGTTTTTTTTTACATTATCTTTATTTTAGTGACCTTGCTTGTATTTCAGCTATCCTTGAACCTGATTTAGCTTTGAGCCTTTTTGCAGATTTCTTCCACACTATTGTGGATAATCATGGTCCCTTCCAAAAATTAAGGGTTAAAGCTAGATCAAATGCCTGGTACACTCCGGAATTATCAGAAGTCATTCATAAAAGACATGATGCTTGGGTCAAGAACAAGAACACAGCCTTGGGCCTGGACTGGCAAGCTTTTAAGCAACTGAGGAATCATTGTGTAAAACTAATCAGAAAGGCCAAATCTGATTGTTATGTAACCGCTCTTTGGATTGTAATGGGAACATGGCTAAGTTCTGGAATAATGTCAAATCCCTGAAGGGTTCTACTTACTCCTTCGGGCCACAACAAATTAATTCAGACACTGGTCTCATTACTAAAAAAGAAATGTCATCATTGATGCATTTAATCAGCATTTTATTTCAACGTGCTTTGTCTTAGAAGTTTTTTCAAAGAGACCAGTGTCTGAATATTCACAATGATCTTGCGCTTGAAGCTGACAGGGGAAACTTGCTGAATGATCAGAGAAATTATAGTCAAAGCTTTTCTTTTAGGCTATTTACAGAAAAAGAAGTCCTGGATGCTTTGCTAGCAATAGACAACAAGAAATCCACAGGGGCCGACCAATTGGATACTGGTCTGTTTAAGTGTACAGCACCCATCATTGTTTGCTCAATAACCCATATTTTTTATTTAACATTGTTATTAGGAAATATTCCAAAAGTATGAAACTCAGCTCTTGTGCTGCCACACCATAAGGGCGTGGCTTCCTTGTCTAGCTAACATCCTTGAATCCTTGGTAAATGTACAATTTAGCTTTTTTTAAAATCTAAACCAATCATGGTTTAGGCCTGGGCATAGCATTATTACAGAAACCACTATAGTTGTTAATGATCTTGTCAATGCTTTAGACACTAAAATGAAACGTGTTGCTTTGTTTCTGGATCTGTCAAAAGCTTTTGATACTGTTGATCAGGCTATTTTATTGAATAAATTGTCCTCGATAGGCCTGAGCTCTGACGTCTGTTTATGGTTTCATGATTATCTTAATGACAGAACTCAGGCCATCGAGATTGATGGGGTTAAGTCTGAATTTCTCCAAGTACATAAAGGTGTACCACAGGGGTGGATTTTGGGACCTGCTCTCTTCACTATTAAAAAAAACACCATTGGTTAATCTGTTAAAATAGACAAGTTAATCTATACGCGGATGATACATATGCTATTGCGCCATCTGCCATCTAAGTGTATGTAAACTTCCGACTTCAACTGTACCTACACTTACACTACGGTCACAAGATGCAGGCCTCCTTTTTGTCCGTAGAATTTCTAAACAAACAGCTGGTGGCAGAGCTTTCTCGTATATAGCTCAATTTTTATGGAATGATCTGCTTATCCATGTGAGAGACGCAGACTCAGTCTCGGCCTTTAAGTCTTTACTAAAGACTCATCTCTTCAGTAGGTCCTATGATTGAGTGTAGTCTGGCCCAGAGTTGCGATGGTAAATGGCAAGGTACTGAAGCGACAAACTGCCTTGGTGTCTCTGCCTGGCCGGCTGCCCTCTCTCCACTGGGATTCTCTGCCTCTGACCCTATTACGGTGTCTGAGTCCCTGGCTTACTAGTGCTCTTCATGTCATCCCTAGGAGAGGGGTTTAGTCACAGACGTAATCTTCCTGTCTGGTTTTGCGCCCCCCCCCCCCCTCAGGCTTGTGCGGTGGAGGAGATCTTTGTGGGCTATACTCAGCCTTGTCTCAGGGAAGTAAGTTGGTGGTCTGTTGATATCCCTCTAGTGGTGTGGAGGGCTGTGCTTTGGCAAAGTGGGTGGGGTCATATACTGCCTGGTTGGCCCTGTCTGGGGATATCGTCAGTGTCCAGTGAACGCTGCATGTGCTAGCTAAGTAAGTGAATGTCACGTGTGCTCCCTCTCCGTCCTCTAGGTCACCAGGCTGCTCATTATGGTGCACACCTGTCACCATCGTTACACACACCTGCGAGTGGTCAGACTCACTTGGACTCCATCACCTCCCTGATTACCTTCCATATGTACAGTTGAAGTCGGAAGTTGACATACACTTAGGTTGGAGTCATTAAATAATTGTTATATATTTTGTCAACGTTTATGATGAGTATTTTTGTAAATTGATGTGCACATTCACCGGACGTTTTGGTGGGAATACATTTTCTGAACATCACGCGCTGTTTTTGGATATAAATATGAACTTTTTGGAACAAAACATACATGTATTGTGTAACATAATGTCCTAGGAGTGTCATCTGATGAAGATCGTCAAAGGTTAGTGCATAATTTAGCTGTGTTTTGGGTTTTATTGACACATGTCCTTGCTTGGAAAATGGCTGTGTGATTATTTTTGTCTATGTAGTCTCCTAACATAATCTAATGTTTTGCTTTCGCTGTAGCTTTCGCTGTAGCGTCCCACGTAGCCCATAGAAGTTAAAGGCAATGCTACCAAATACTAATTGAGTGTATGTAAACTTCTGACCCACTGGGAATGTGATGAAAGAAATAGAAGCTGAAATAAATAATTATCTCTAGTATTATTCTGACATTTCACATTCTTAAAATCCTAACTGACATAAGACAGGGAATTTTTACTTGGATTAAATGTCAGAAATTGTGAAAAACTGAGTTTAAATGTATCTGGCTAAGGTGTATGTAAACTTCCGACTTCAACTGTATGTCACTCCCTTTGGCGTCATTGTTTCTGTTTCTGTTTCATGTCTGTGTGCTGTTAGTGTTTCTTGTTTTTATATTATGTTCTGATTATTTAATTAAAACACTCACTCCCTAAACTTGCTTCCCGACTCTCAGCGCATAACGTTAAAGTGAAAGTAAAATGACAAAATATAGCTCTCAATCTCTCTCTCTCTTGCTTCTCCATTTTTTAAGAAATGACTTTGTTCAAAACTGTTAAACTATTGTCTTTCTCTATTGTCATGACGTGGCCCTCTTTGGGTATAGCGAGTGCCTTCCCCCTATCTCTCCTTCTTACACTCAGGTTCTGTTATCTCAGGTCGTAAATTCCTAGAGGACTCTCTTCCCCCCCGGCCATGCAGTATAGAGAGAGGGTTCATAGAGAGAACAAAGGAACTTCTTCTACATCACAGAACTTGAGAACTGAACAATGTCCATGTTTTGGAGAATGTGTAAACGGTCGGTGGAGAATCCAGCTACGAACGGTCCATTTTGTTTAATGTTTGTGACGTCATTGAGAGACAATACAGCCACATTACCATAACTCTGTTTATACAAGAGTCTCCGTTATGAGATTTGTATCTAATTATTGAATAAAATGAATGAGTAAAGATTAAAATATTTGTGAAATTATGTAATGTGATTTAAAACTGTTTAAGAGAATCCAATTCCCTTTAAAGTTAACTAAGTCATTGGCCCGCCCCATGAGCACAAACATTGATCTGGCGTCATGGGACAGCCTTTTCTGCTGTTCTGAATAAAACCCCCACCTAGAGAGATCATCTGCAGACCATGCGTACCTCGATTACCGAGAGGGCTAAGGTTTGAGTAGAGACCATGCATTCCTCGGTTGTTGAATTCCTAACCAAACCACGTGGAGCATTGGCTACATTGGTGGAAATGGTTAAACTCTGGGACTATCGATACCAACAGAATAAGAGCAAATCTTTAGAAACTAATTACTAATCTGCAGCTAGAATTTATGTCGACTGAATGCGAAGACCGACAACCGCCGAAACATCTATTCTATAAGAACATTTCTGAATGGGACTCTGAAGTGTCCATTCTAACCATGAAAGACTCCAGGGACGCAAAGAGAAGTTCAGATGAACTTTCCAACAGAAAGACGGACGATTCCAACAGAGATCATGACGACACACTGAGCGTAAATATATATATTGATTGCAATTATTCCCGAATGAGTGAGCGTTCATGTACAAGGGTTTAGCATTTAAATTATTATAATTATCAACTGTGTAGTGTCTCTTGTCTTTCCTGGCCTTCTCAGTCCACACCCACTTCCCTTATCATTTCCTTGTAACCATATATATTGTTGTTTGTTTATGCATTTCTGTGATTATTTAGTTAGTTAGTAAATAAATTATTAAGACAATTGATGTATGGATGATTCATAGTGAAGGCTGGGTTCGTGCAGATAACCAACAATTTCCGACGTTTGGAATGAGACTAATGTGAGGTAAAGAATGATTAATTAATTAGAAGACTAATTGATCAGATATTAAAATATCAGAAAAGTTAAATTAGGAAAATTATAACTTTGTAATCTGAAGATTTTCTTTGGTGCCCCAACTTCCTCATTAATTACATTTACATGATTAGTTTAATCACGTAATAATAATAATTACAGAGAATTCATTTGATAAAATAAGTCTTCCCTTTAATGATGCCAAAGACACAACACTATCTTAGAGTCTACTACTCACCACATGTTATGCAGTGCAGTGCTAGCTAGCTGTAGCTTATGCTTTCAGTACTAGATTAATTTTCTGATTCTTTGATTGGGTCGACAACATGTCAGTTCATGCTACAAGAGCTCTGATAGGTTGGAGGACATCCTCCGGATGTTGTCATAATTACTGTGTAAGTCTATGGAAGGTGGTGAGAACCATGAGCCTCTGTCACGTCCTGACCATAGAGAGCTCTTATTTTCTATGGTAGAGTAGGTCAGGGCGTGACTAGGGGTTTTTCTAGTTATTATTTTCTATCTGGGGTTCTAGTTTAGTTTTCTATGTTTGGGTGTTTGGTATGATTCCCAATTAGAGGCAGCTGGCTATCGTTGTCTCTAATTGGGGATCATACTTAAGTAGCTTTTTCCCACCTGTGGGTTATGGGATATTGTTTTGAGTTAGTGCACGTAGCATCTCTGTAGTCACGGTTCATTTATTAATTTATTGTTTGTTTTGTATGTTGCTAAGTTTCACTTTATAATAAAGATGTGGAACGCTACTCACGCTGCGCCTTGGTCCGACATTTATTCCAGCGAACGTGACATCCTCCTAGGTTTTGTATTGAAGTCAACGTACCCAGAGGAGGACAGAAGCTAGCTGTCCTCTGGCTACACCATGGTGCTACCTTACAGAGTGCTGCTGAGGCTACTGTAGACCTTCATTGCAAAAGAGTGTGTTTTAATCAACTATATATTTAGTATAGTTTTATCTAAAAAGGACACATTTTTTTTATGTTTCACTAATTTTATTTTTACGAAATTCATTGAGGAGGATGATCCTCCCCTTCCTCCTCTGAGGAGCCTCCACTAATGTACAGTACCAGTCAAAAGTTTGTATAAACCTACTCATTCAAGGTTTTTTTTACAAAATATTTGTACTATTTTCTACATTGTAGAATAATAGTGAAGACATCAAAACTATGAAATAACACATATTGAATCATGTAGTAACCAAAAAAGTGTTAAACAAGTAGCCACCCTTTGCCTTGATGACAGCTTTGCACACGTTTGGCATTCCCTCAACCAGCTTCACGAGGTAGTCACCTGGAATGCATTTCAATTAACAGGTGTGCCTTGTTAAAATTACATTTGTGGAATTCCTTTCCTTCTTAATGCGTTTGAGCCAATCAGTTGTGTTGTGACAAGGTAGCGGTGGTATACAGAAGATAGTCTTATTTGGTAAAAGACCAAGTACATATTATGGCAAGAACAGCTCAAATAAGCAAAGAGAAACGACAGTCCATCATTACTTTAAGATATGAAGGTCAGTCAATGCGGAACTTTTCAAGAACTTTGACCGTTTCTTCAAGTGCAGTCGCAAAAACCATCAAGTGCTATGATGAAACTGGCTCTCATGAGGATCTCCACAGTAAAGTGAGACCCATAGTTACATCTGCTGCAGAGGATAAGTTCATTAGAGTTACCAGTCTCAGAAATTGCAGCCCAAATAAATGCTTCACAGAGTTCAAGTAACAGACACATTTCAACATCAACTGTTCAAAGAAGACGTGAATCAGGCCTTCATGGTCAAATTTCTGCAAAGAAACCACTACTAAAGGGCACCAATAATAAAAAGAGATTGGGTTGTGCCAAGAAAACATGAGCAATGGACATTAGACCGGTGGAAATCTGTCCTTTGGTCTGATGAGTCCAAATTTTAGATTTTTGGTTCCAACCACCTTGTCTTTGTGAGACGCAGAGTAGGTGAACGGATGATCTCTCTACATGTGTATTTCCAACTGTGAAACATGTAGAAGGAGGTGTGATGGTGTAGCGGTGCTTTGCTGGTGACACTGTCAGTGATTTATTTAGAATTCAAGGCAAACTTAACCAGCATGGCTACCACAGCATTCTGCAGCGATAGGCCAGTCCATCTGGTTTGCGTTGTGGGATTATCATTTGTTTTTCAACAGGACAATGACACAACACACCTCCAGTCTGGGGAAGGGCTATTTTACCAAGAAGGAGAGTGATGGAGTGCTGCATCAGATGACCTGGCCTATCCATGACGCGGAACCAGTAGTGATGATCCATGGCACGGAGCCTGCAGCGAAGGTCCCCAGTCCGGAACCTACAGAGACGCTCCTCAGCCCGGAGCCTCCAGCGACGCCTCCCAGTCCAGAGCCTCCAGCGACGCCTCCCAGTCCGGAGCCTCCAGCGGTGGTCTGCAACCCAGAGCCTTCAGCGGTGGTCTGCAACACAAAGCCTTCAGCGGTGGTCTGCAGCCAAGAGCCTTCAGCGGTGGTCTGCAACCCAGAGCCTTCAGCGGTGGTCTGCAGCCCAGAGCCTTCAGCGGTGGTCTGCAGCCAAGAGCCTTCGGCGGTGGTCTGCAGCCTGGAGCCTTCGGCGGTGGTCTGCAGCCTAGAGCCTCCGGCGGAGGTCGGCAGCGCAGAACGGGAGCTATGCCCGGAGCCAATGCCACCTCCGTAGTGGGTGGATTAGCGAAGGGGGGTTGTAGCACAGGAACCGTCGTTGACGGTGGCCACCCTCCCTTCCCTCCCTTTAGGTTTTGGGTTGTTTTTGTGGGGTTTTTTGTTTTGACCTTCGGGGGGGGGGTACTGTCACGTCCTGACCAGTAAAAGGGGTCATTTGTCATTGTAGTATGGTCAGGGCGTGGCAGGGGGTGTTGTTTTTGTGTGTTTTGGGGTTAGTTTGTTTCATGGGGATTTGTTCTAGTTTTCATTTTCTATGTTCATTTTCTATGTGTGGCCGAGTATGGTTTCCAATCAGAGGCAGGTGTCTTCCGTTGTCTCTGATTGGAAGCCATACTTAGGCAGCCTGTTTTTTCCTGTGGGTTGTGGGTGGTTGTTTTTCGTATAGTCTATGTTACCTTACGGAACTGTCGATTGTCATTTTGTTATTTTGTTTAAGTGTTCACTTTATATGTTAATAAAAGTAGATGAGCTCTCAACATGCTGCGCGTTGGTCCAATCCTTCCGACAGATGTGGCACAACCTCAATCCAATTGAGATGGTTTGGGATGAGTTGGACCGCAGAGTGAAGGAAAAGCAGCCAACAAGTGCTCAGCACATGTGAGAACTCCTTCAGGAATGTTGTTAAAGCATTCCAGGTGAAGCTGGTTGAGAGAATGCCAAGAGTGTGCAAAGCTGTCACCAAGGCAATGGGTGGCTACTTTGAAGGATCTCAAATATAAAATGGTTACTACATGATTCAATATGTGTTATATCATTGTTTTGATGTCTTCTCTATTATTCTACAAGTTTGAAAATAGTCAAAATAAAGAAAAACCCTTGAATCGGTAGATGTGTCTAAACTTTTGACTGGTACTGTATGTGCTATTATTTCATTGTGGCTAGGAATTTATATCCATCCATCTCCACGATTTTGTCTGTTGGGAAATGTTAATATTGGTGATCAATATTAGAGAAAGTGTTCTAATCTAGCTCCAATTGCTGCAAAAATATGTATAGCCATTAATTGGAAACGCCTCATATTCACACAATAACAAACTGGAGGACTGAACTATCTAGTTACATCCCACTAGGTTTCTATATACTACGAAGTAAAAACAGACTTATATGACAGAGTTTGGAGGCCATATGTGGACCATCTCGGGGGAGTGTGGTGCTTAATTGGAAGTGACGGCTACTTGTGATGCGCTTGCGTGCCGGTCGGGGCTCGGGGGTTTCCAACTTTCTGACTGGTTGTGGTTGTGCGCATGTCGCGTTTTTGTTTTTGTGTGTGATTGTGGGCAAGTGCGTGCATGTATTTGTGTGTTTTGTTTTTGCGGTGTATTGTTTCTGTTTGTGAATGTCCGTTTATTTTGGATAGATTTTTTACTTTATTATTTTGTTCAATATAAAAAATAGTTATTTGTAAATGTTGAACCATTATCAAAATAAACATATATTCTAGCGAATAAGCCATAATATTGTCTTGATCAGGGGTGGGCAATTCCAGTCCTTGAGGGCCTGATTGGTGTCAGTTTTGCCCGAGCCCCAGCTAACACACCTGACTCCAATAATCACCTAATCATGATCTCCAGTTTAGAATGCAATTTGATTAATCAGCTGTGTTCGCTAAGGATGGAGAATAAGTGTGACACCAATCAGGCCCTCGAGGACTGGAGTTGCCCACCCTTGGAAGATGATGCACTGATTTATCTTTATGGACAGTACTGTACCCTACCCTGGTGACCAAAGTAGTGCACTATAGAGAATAAAATGCCATTAGAGACACAGCCTATGTTCTGTTAAGAATAGATGACAGGAGAGGAGAGGAACCTCTTGAAGCCATTAATAGCAGCATCACTCAGGTTAAGTGCCTGTGTGTGTTTGTGTGCATGGATGTGTGTCCCATCCTAAATCAGTCCTGTTCCTGAGGGACTGTGAGGAGTGTCTCTCTCCGTCTACGTGAGGGACTTGTGGATGACATTAGATCAGTCAGGCCTACTAATCCAACTAATGACTCTCTCATACATACATGCTCACACACACACACACACACACACACACACACACCACACACACACACACACACACACACACACACACACACACACACACACACACACACACACACACACACACACACACACACACACAAGCATATATACACACCTGTGTTGGAGCTCAAAGCCTCAGGCTCTTAAAGCCATCTCCCCTCCTATTCCTCTCCACCCCCTCACCTCTCTGTGTCTCACGGTGAATGCATAAATGTGAGGAGATATTCCATTATGAAAGGAATTCAATTGGTGGCTGCATTGCTTAATTAAGCCTGGCCTGGACTCGTTAAGATCAGGGTCATAATAACAACACACACACACACAACACACCCACTCTCTCTACCTGGGGTGACTTTCCAGTACATCTCTCTCAGACTTATAGAAGAGCTGGAGCTGGAGGCATCGCCTCAGGCTCTTAAAACCACCTCCCTACTTCCAGCTCTCCCCTCTCTCTACATGTCACAGTACATACTTACATACAAGGTCCATGGTCACATAAGCAGCACTTCTATTAATACATATGTGAGGAGACCTTCCATTATGAAAGGAATTAACTTAGCTGGCTGCATTGCTCTAGCCTGGCCTGTATCTGTACTCTGTGCTTCTACATCTGCATTGCTTGCTGTTTGGGGTTTTAGGCTGGGTTTCTGTATATCTGCTGATGTAAAAAGAGCTACATAAATACATTTGATTGATTACGATTAGGGTAACAATAACAGTAATTATCTATTGCTGATTATGGTAAGCTAAATGTTTCATACAGCAGGTTATCATACAGCAGGTTATCATATAGCAGCATTGGCCACTCGTCATTCAGGGCACATTGAGCCCCACAATTTTAGCTAAAAAAGTATTAAAATAAAATAAAGAAATTGGGCATTAAAACGTGTCACATATATATCATTGAGTTAATAAAGCCGCATGGTCTCTTTTTTGTTTTCTTGAGTATGGCAGCTCCAAAATGCAGGTGTTTCAGCCTAGCTCAGGGCTTTCTGTGGTGGTGGAGCAAGCCAGCAGAAAATACGGAGCGTTACGCCATGATAGTCTCAGTGTTTTGTCACTCATGGAGACACTACGTTACCACCAAGTCTAAGGGTAGACCTCGAAAAATGTTGCCCTTTGGGTGCTGCCATAGAGTTACATTAGAAGTGCCCATCCAAGAAGGCTCTAGGTCATTGGCCACAGATAAAACTACAACTTTGTTATTGTAGTTTGGTCAGGGCGTGGCAGGGGGTGTTTGTTTAGGGTGTTTCGGGGTTGTTTGGGTTATGTTCTATGTTAGTGTATTTCTATGTTATTTCTAGTTGGTCTATTTCTATGTGGTGTTTATTGGGTTGACCTTCAATTGGAGGCAGCTGCTTCTCGTTGCCTCTGATTGAAGGTCCTATTTATAGGGGTGTTTGTTCTATGGGGGTTTGTGGGTAGTTATTTCCTGGTTTAGTGTTTGTTGCACCTGACGGGACTGTTTGGAGTCGTTTGTTTTTGTATACGTGTTTATTTTGTTTTTCCTTCTTCAAATAAAAAAAGAAGATGAGTGTACATTTTCCCGCTGCGTTTTGGTCTACTCATTATGACAATCGTGACAGAACTACCCACCACAAATGGACCAAGCAGCGGAAGAAGGAGCAGCAGGAGGAATATAAGGATTCATGGACATGGGAGGAGATCCTGGACGGGGCAGGACCATAGCATCAGGCTGGGGAGTACCAGCGCCCTAAGGAGGAGCTGGAGGCAGCCAAGGCGGAAAGGCGCCATTACGAGGCGTTATACGCGCCGATTGGCAAGTGCGAGAGGCAGCCCCAATAACTTTTTTTGGGGGGGGGCACACGGGGAGAGTGGCTAGGTCAGGTAATAGACCTAAGCCAACTCCCCGTGCTTATTATGGGGAGCAACGGATCATGAGAGCACCGGTGTATGCGGAAGTGCGCACAATCTCGCCCATGCGCACGCACAGTGCCGTGCTAGAGTGGGCATCCAGCCGGGTAGGAGTATGCCTGCACAGCACATCTAGCCACCAGTGCGCCTCCTAGGACCAGGCTACCCTACGCCTGCTCTGCGCACGACAGCCATCAGGCCTCTGCACAGCCCAGTTCGCCATGTGCCAGCACTCCGCTCGTGCAGGGCTACTGTTACCATCCAGCCAGGACGGGTTGTGCAGGCGGTGCGCTCCAGACCACCGGTGCCTACTCATGACCCAGTGTATCCAGTTCCCGTTCCTCGCACTAGCCTTGAGGTGCTTGTTTACAGTCTGGCGCCTCCAAAGCCAGCACCACGCACCAGGCCTCCAGTGCGTCAGCCCAGTCCAGTATGTCCTGTTCCCGCTCCTTGCACTAGCCTTGGGGTGCGTGTCTCCAGTCTGGTATCTCCAGTACCAGCCCCACGCACCAGGCCTCCAGTGCGTCAGCCCAGTCCAGTTCGTCCTGCTCCTGCTCCTCGCACTAGCCCTGTGGTGCGTGTCCCTAGTCTGGCGCCTCCAAAGCCAGCCCCACGCATCAGGCCTTCAGTGCGCAGTCCCCGTCCAGAGCTTCCGACGACAGTTCCTCGTCCAGAGCTTCTGGTGACAGTTCCTCGTCCAGAGCTTCCGGCGACAGTTCCTCGTCCAGAGCTTCCGACAACAGTTCCCCGTCCAGAGCTTCCGGTGACAGTTCCCCGTCCAGAGCTTCCGGTGACAGTTCCCCGTCCAGAGCTTCCGGTGACAGTTCCCCGTCCAGAGCTTCCGGTGGCAGTTCCCCGTCCAGAGCTTCTGGTGACAGTGCCCCGTCTAGAGCTTCCGGCTACAGGGCCCCATCTAGAGATGGCCCACAGTTCGGAGCCTGCAGAGACGGCCCACAGTCCGGAGCCTGCAGAGATGGCCCACAGTCCGGAGCCTGCAGAGACCGCCCACAGTCCGGAGCCAGCAGAGACGGCCCACAGTCCGGAGCCAGCAGAGACGGCCCACAGTCCGGAGCCAGCAGAGACGGCCCACAGTCCGGAGCCAGCAGAGTCGCCCTCCTGTCCGGAGCTCCCAGAGTCGCCCTCCTGTCCGGAGCTCCCAGAGTCGCCCTCCGGTCCGGAGCTCCCAGAGTCGCCCTCAGGTCCGGAGCTCCCAGAGTCGCCCTCCGGTCCGGAGCTCCCAGAGTCGCCCTCAGGTCCGGAGCTCCCAGAGTCGCCCTCAGGTCCGGAGCTCCCAGAGTCGCCCTCAGGTCCGGAGCTCCCAGAGTCGCCCTCAGGTCCGGAGCTCCCAGAGTCGCCCTCAGGTCCGGAGCTCCCAGAGTCGCGCATCAGCCCGAGGTCTCCAGCGACGCGCATCAGCCCGAGGTCTTCAGAGATGCGCCTTAGTCCAGAGACTTCTGGAGGTGTAAATAATAATAAGCAGTTAGCGGGGGTGGACAGGTTAGGTTGGGGAGTAAGGCCGGAGCCTGAGCCACCTCCGTAGTAGGAGGTTGGGGAGGGGGGGGGTGTAGCACAAGAACCGTCGGTGACGGTGGCCACCCTCCCTTCCCTCCCTTTAGTTAGGGGATTATTTTTGTGTTGGGGTTTATTTTAGTGTTTTTTGTTGTTGTTTAAGGTGCATCTGGGGTCTGCACCTTTGGGGGGGTACTGTCACGTCCTGACCAGTAAAGGGGCTGTTTGTTATTGTAGTTTGGTCAGGGCGTGGCAGGGTGTGTTTGTTTAGGGTGTTTCGGGGTTGTTTGGGTTATGTTCTATGTTAGTGTATGTCTATGTTATTTCTAGTTGGTCTATTTCTATTTGGTGTTTATTGGGTTGACCTTCAATTGGAGGCAGCTGCTTCTCGTTGCCTCTGATTGAAGGTCCTATTTATAGGGGTGTTTGTTCTATGGGGGTTTGTGGGTAGTTATTTCCTGGTTTAGTGTTTGTTGCACCTGACGGGACTGTTTGGAGTCGTTTGTCTTTGTATACGTGTTTATTTTGTTTTTCCTTCTTCAAATAAAAAAGAAGATGAGTATACATTTTCCCGCTGCTTTTTGGTCTACTCATTACGACAATCGTGACACTGATCATGTCAACATCATACTTTCAAAATATTAGCTAGCAGTCATCCTCATGAATCAAGTCGACAATCTACTGGCATATCCTTTTTAATCTTTGTCATATGAAGAGAAATAATGAAGAGAAATTATAGATAAAACAAATCGGTTCTCCTTCGGCCATTGGACATAAACATTACACAACAAGTTGGAAATCGCAAATTCAACAATGAGTGGTTTGGAAGGAATTAGTGACAGTGGCTGTGTGGTCCCAAATATGGGATTAAGGGACTCATTTCCAAGTTTAAAATGATAAACATTCAACATTGGCCATGCTGTCAATGAGGCATGATTTGTACCGTGCTCAAAACAACAGTTAACTCGGAACTGCGAAAACTTGACTTCAGTGAGTTCAACAACTCTTGAGTTCAGTGAGTTCAACAACCTTGTTTTTATCAGAGTTCCCAATTGTTTTGAAAGCACCATAAATCCAGAGAATGCCAGACTTTTATGACAAAATTTGCCCATGAAGGACCGCCGCGCCAACTTCCTGTTCAAGTGAGCACAGTACAACAAGGTGAGTCCAAAAATGTATTGTATGCTGCTGCATAAATTATGTAATATGCCAGGGAGATATGTATACTGTAGCTAAGTAAGTAATACTAAGTGTATGTTGTGTAGTAAGATGTTAGTAGCCCATGTGCAGCAGCCTAATCATTTCGTCTATTTACCCCTCTTAATTTCACCTACTGTTCTGACTTGGTGGTGCATATGTAGCCTATAACCTGTTTTAGAGAAATGTAGTCATTGAATATTGTAAGAGCTTTCATTGTCTGTTTATATGCCCCCTTTATTTATCCTACGGAGAACGGCCCATGTTCTGAGTTCTGTCGCTGTACATTTCAAAAGTGCTAAATAAATAGTTATATTGACTATGTCCGTCGTCGCTTGCTCAGGAATGTCTTAATCGAAATTACGGATTGCCTCTTATCCGCTTGTTGTCCCCTTATGCCATAGTTTGTACATCTCAATAGTCATTAGAAACCACATTTGTTTAAGCTAGTCAGCCATATATATTAAAAGGCAGTAAATGAGGTGTTTCGCTGCCAGACAAGGCTCCGCTGATAGCCAGGTGTAGCAGCGGTAAGATGTTGAGACTGCTGTTGGGACAGCTTTATGTAGGCCCTAACAGTTTGTGGACACCGTTTGTCACCGTTATAGTGCAATTCATGTATTGTTTAGGGTTGTGTTGTGTAATGGCTTTGCTGGCATGCATCCCACTTTTTTTTTTTTTACCCCACCAAGATTTATATGATAAAATTGCCTCTGTACAGCAGGTTATCATTACCAATTATTAAGGAAGGTATACATGTTGTTGACTGCTAGTGAAGTCTTCACTGTTGGGGACTAAAATAGCTCTATTGGACACTATATACACAATCTAAATAACAACACACACACACACACACGCTTGGCAACAGGTTAGTTATCTCAGTAATCAGACATTATAGATCAAAATAACCTATGTTGCCCCCTTGATCACATGTAGATCCCTCCACATACAGTCACATAGAATATATACTATTCATAAGACATTTCATTACTTTAATATGACATCTACATCCTCCAATCACCACCTGAGCAGATATCCAATTTGTGCAAAAGATGTCACTCCTGCCTAATTCATATGCGGTTGGATAGTAGTCATGTAGAAAATTAGATGGATAGTAAATGCCAGAGGGCATAAAAAGCACTTTCTAATATAGTACCATTGACATACAATATCGGTGAAAAGTTTTAGAACACCTACTCATTCAAGGGTTTTTCTTTATTTCTACTATTTTCTACATTGTAGAATAATAGTGAAGACATCACAAATATGAAATAACACATATGGAATCATGTAATACTTTCTCTGTGGGACAAATGGCAAATAAAGACTCTTTATCAAGTTAAGCTGGTTACACATAGTCATTTCCATGTAAAAGGACCCATGACCACCAACATTTTCAGACAGGTGTAGATGATTGAGGCATCGTGGTCTGATTGTGGTCAGATCTTCGTTACCACCTCAGGAGGTATTCTGGCACGCATTGTGTCTGAATATCATACAATTGTAGACGGATCTGGACTGTGAAATCAGTTTTATCATCATCATCTCACCTAATAAAATTCATTGACAGCTGGGCACCATTGACATACATTACTGGACAAAAGCTTTAGAACACATACTCATTCAAGAGTTTTTCTTTATTTTTACTATTTTCTAGATTGTAGAATAATAGTGAAGACATCACAACTATGAAATAACACATATGGAATCATGTAGTAACCAAAAAAGTGTTAAACAAATCAAAATATATTTTATATTTGAGATTCTTCAAATAACCACCCTTTGCCTTGATGACAGCTTTGCACACTCTTGGCATTCTCTCAACCAGATTCACCTGGAATGCTTTAACAACAGTTGTGAAGGAGTTCCCACATATGCTGAGCACTTGTTGGCTGCTTTTCCTTCACTCTGCGGTCCAACTCATCCAAAACCATCTCAATTGGGTTGATGTCGGGTGATTGTGGAGGCCAGGTCATCTGATGCAGCACTCCATCACTCTCCTTCTCAGAAAAATAGCCCTGACACAGCCTGAAGGTGTGTTGGGTCATTGTCCTGTTGAAAAACAAATGATAGTCCCACTAAGGCCAAACCAGATGGGATGGCGTATCGCTGCAGAATGCTGTGGTGCCTTGAATTCTAAGTAAATCACAGACATTGTCACCAGCAAAGCACCCCCACACCATAACACCTCCTCCTCCATGCTTTACGGTGGGAAATACACATGCCGAGATCATCCGTTCACCCACACCGCGTCTCACAAAGACACGACGGTTGGAGCCACAAATCTCCAATTTGTACTCTAGACCAAAGGACACATTTCCTGGTCTAATGTCCATTGCTCGTGTTTCTTGGCCCAAGCAAGTCTCTTCTTCTTATTGGTGTCCTTTAGTAGTGGTTTCTTAGCAGCAATTCGACCATAAAGGCCTGATTCACAAAGTCTCCTAAGAACAGTTGATGTTGAGATGTGTCTGTTACTTGAACTCTGTGAAGCATTTATTTGGGCTGCAATTTCTGCGGCTGGTAACTCTAATGAACTTATCCTCTGCAGCAGAGGTAACTCTGGGTCTTTCATTCCTGTGGCGGTCCTCATGAGAGCCAGTTTCATCATAGCGCTTGATGGTTGTTGCGACTGCACTTGAAGAAACTTTCAAAGTTCTTGTGATGTTCAGTATTGACTGACCTTCATGTCTTAAAGTCATGACGGACTGTCGTTTCTCTTTGCTTATTTGAGCTGTTCTTGCCATAATATTGACGTGGTCTTTTAGCACATAAGGCTATCTTCTGTATACCCCTCCTACCTTGTCACAACACAACTGATTGGCTCAAACGCATTAAAAAGTAAATAAATTCCACAAATGTACTTTTAACAAGGCACACCTGTTAATTAAAATGCATTCCAGATGACTACCTTATGAAGCTGGCTGAGGGGATGCCAAGAGTGTGCAAAGCTGTCATCAAGGTAAAGGTTGGCTATTTGAAGTATCTTTTTATTTTGTAATTTGTTTATTAAATATATTTGGATTTATTTAACACTTTAACCTGTTAGGGCTAGGGGGCAGCATTTGCACGTCTGGATAAAAAAAATGTACCCGATTTAATCTGGTTACTAATCCTACCCAGTAACTAGAATATGCATATACTTATTATATATGGATAGAAAACACTCTAAAGTTTCTAAAACTGTTTGAATGGTGTCTGTGAGTATAACAGAACTCATTTGGCAGGCAAAACCCTGAGACATTTTCTGACAGGAAGTGGATACCTGATGTGTTGTATTGACTTTAAACCTATCCCATTGAAAAACACAGGGGCTGAGGAATATTTTGGCACTTCCTATTGCTTCCACTAGATGTCACCAGCCTTTACAAAGTGTTTTGAGTCTTCTGGACGGAGATCTGACCGAACAAGAGCCATGGAACGATGATGTCCCATTAGACACCTGGCGCGCGAGTTCATGTTGGGTACCCTCGTTCCAATACGTTATAAAAGAGTATGCATTCGTCCACCTTGAATATTATTCATGTTCTGGTTAAAAAAGGCCCTAATGATTTATGCTATACAACGTTTGACATGTTTGAACGAACGGAAATATATATTTTCCCCTCGTTCATGACGAGAAGTCCGGCTGGCTTAGATCATGTGCTAACAAGACGGAGATTTTTGGACATAAATGATGAGCTTTTTTGAACAAAACTACATTCGTTATGGACCTGTGATACCTGGAAGTGACATCTGATGAAGAGAATCAAAGGTAATGGATTATTTACATAGTATTTTCGATTTTAGATCTCCCCAACATGACGTCTAGTCTGTATCGCAACGCGTATTTTTCTGGGCGCAGTGCTCAGATTATTGCAAAGTGTGATTTCCCAGTAAGGTTATTTTTAAATCTGGCAAGTTGATTGCGTTCAAGAGATGTAAATCTATAATTCTTTAAATGACAATATAATATTTTACCAATGTTTTCTAATTTTAATTATTTAATTTGTGACGCTGACTTGACTGCCGGTTATTGGAGGGAAACGATTTCCTCAACATCAATGCCATAGTAAAACGCTGTTTTTGGATATAAATATGAACTTGATAGAACTAAAAATGCATGCATTGTCTAACATAATGTCCTAGGAGTGTCATCTGATGGAGATTGTAAAAGGTTAGTGCATCATTTTAGCTGGTTTTATGGTTTTGGTGACCCTGTCTTTGACTTGACAAAACATTACACACAACTCTTGTAAATGTACTGTCCTAACATACTCTAAATTTATGCTTTCGCCGTAAAACCTTTTTGAAATCGTAAAACGTGGTTAGATTAAGGAGATGTTTATCTTTCAAATGGTGTAAAATAGTTGTATTTTTGAAAAATTTGAATTTTGACATTTATTTGGATTCAAATTTGCCGCTCTTGAAATGCACCTGCTGTTGATGGAGTGCACCACGGGTGGCACGCTAGCGTCCCACCTAGCCCATAGAGGTTAATGGTTACTACCGGATTCCATATGTGTTATTTCATAGTTTTGATGTCTTCACTATTATTCTACAATGTAGATGTGATGCACGTCATAGAGAGGAGACAAAGGTGCAGCGTGGTAAGTGCTCATGATTACATTTTATTTATACTCAGAACATTAAACAAAAATTACAAATAAAGGAAAAAAAACGTCACGTTCTGCAGGATTTCACTGAGCTGTACAAAAACAAGATCCCACACTGAAGGAGGGAAAAAGGGCTGCCTAAGTATGATTCCCAATCAGAGACAACGATAGACAGCTGCCTCTGATTGGAAACCATACTCAGCCAAAACAAAGAAATACAATGACATAGAATGCCCACCCCATATCACACCCTGACCTAACCAAACAGAAAAACAGCTCTCTCAGGTCAGGGCGTGACAGTACCCTCACCCAAAGGTGCGGACTCCCGGCCGCAAACCTGAACCTATAGGGTAGGGTCCGGGTGGGCATCTACCCATGGTGGCGGCTCCGGTTCGGGGCGTAGCCCCCGCTCCGCCCGCTGATCCCTCCGCTTTTGTAACACCGGACAGTGGATCGTCGTCGAAGGAACCGGACCGCGGATCGTCGCCGGAGGCTCCGGACCGGGGACCGTCGTTGGAGGCCCCAGCCTCCAGGGACCGTCGTTGGAGGCTCCGGACCGAGGACTGTTGCTGGAGGCTCTGTGCCATGGATCATCCCTACAGGCTCCGGGCCATGGATCATCACTGGAGGCTTCGTGCCATGGATCATCCCTACAGGCTCCGGGCCATGGATCATCACTGGAGACTTCGTGCCATGGATTATCACTGGAGGCTCCAGACCATGGATTATCACTGGATGCTTCGGGCCATGGATTATCACTGGAGGCTCCGGGCCATGGATTATCACTGGAGGCTTCGTGCCATGGATCATCCCTACAGGCTCCGGGCCATGGATTATCACTGGATGCTCCGGGCCATGGATTATCACTGGATGCTTCGTGCCATGGATTATCACTGGAGGCACCGGTTCATGGATTATCACTGGAGGCTTCGTGCCATGGATTATCACTGGAGGCTCCAGACCATGGATTATCACTGGAGGCTTCGTGCCATGGATCATCACTACAGGCTCCGGGCCATGGATCATCACTGGAGGCTTCGGACCATGGATCATCACTGGAGGCTTCGGACCATGGATCATCACTGGAGGCTTCTTACGTGGAGCTGGAACAGGTCTCACCGGACTGGGGAGACGCACTGGAGACCGGGTGCGCAGAGCAGGCACAGGGTATACTGGGCCGTGGAGACGCACTAGAGGTCTGGAGCTTAGGGCTGGCACAACCCGTCCTGGCTGGATGCTTACTTTAGCCCGGCAAGTGCGGGGCGCTGGCACAGGACGAACTGGGCTGTGCAGGCGCACTGGCGACACAGTGCGTAGAACTGGCGCAGGATATCCTGGGCCGTGGAGGCGCACTGGAGATCTGGAGCGTATGGCTGGCACAACCCGTCCTAGCTGGATGTTCAGTTTAGCCCGGCAAGTGCGGGGCGCTGGCACAGGATGAACTGGGTTGTGAAGGCGTACTGACGACACAGTGCGTAGAGCTGGCGCAGGATATCCTAGACCGAGGAGGCGCACTGGAGACCAGGAGCGCTGAGCCGGCACAATCCGTCCTGGCTGAACGCCCACTCTAGCACGGCAAATGCGGGGGCGCAGGCACAGCGCACCGGGCTATGAATGCGCACTGGAGATATAGTGCGCATCACAGCATAACACGATGCCTGGCTGTTCACCTGATCCCCACGGTAAGCATGGGGAGTTGGCTCAGGTCTCCACGCTGACTCTGCCAATCTCCCCGTGTGCCCCCCCCAACATTTTTTTAGGGGGGCTGCCTCTCGTGCTTCCGTTGTTGCCGCGCTAGTTCCTCGTATCATTGCCGTTCCTCTCTCGCTGTCTCTACCTGCTTCCATGGCAGGGTCTTGTCCCCTGCCATTACCTCCTCCCAGGTCCAGGACGTCCTCCACTCTCTCTTCTCCCGGGCCCAGGATCCCTGCTCCTCCTGGGCACGCTGCTTGGTCTTTTTGTGGTGGGAACTTCTGTAACGTACGTCGTAGAGAGGAGACCAAGGTGCAGCGTGGTAAGTGCTCAGGAAAGTGCTCAGAGAAAAACGGTTCTCTCAGGTCAGGGTGTGACAGTAGAAAATAGTATAAATAAAGAAAAACCCTTGAATGAGTATGAGTAGGTATTCTAAAACTTTTGACTGGTACTATATGCCACTCCTAAAAGACCCAGTACAGTCAAAATTCTGTTTCCCCTGTGTTTTATATCACATTGTACAACGGCTGCTAAAACAATCACTGTAAAAGTGTGAAAACATTTGTTGAGTGTTATTTCCTGATAGTTGCTGGTTGAAAATACAATCTACACAGGACCTTCTAATAAGCAGGTTTGCATGGGTGGGAGTTTCAGCTTTCCATGGTGACATCACCTTGCAGTAAATTGGTTAATAGACCAATAACAAAGCTACTACCAAACCTCTCTGCCAATAACAGCTAGATTTCAGTTTTCCCCTCCCCACTAAGACCTCTCCCAGACAGTCCTAGCAATATTCTTGCTTGAGAGATATACCGAACAATAATATAAACGCAACATGTAAAGTGTTGGTCCCATGTTTCATGAGCTGAAATAAAAGATCTGTCACGTCCTGACCAGTAGAGGGTGTAGTTGGGTCAGGACGTGGCAGAAGAAGAAGTGTGTGTTTTGATTGTTTCGTTTATTTTGGCCGTGTGACTTCCAATCAGGCACAGCTGTAGAGGGTTGTGGCTGATTGGGAGTCACACATAAGTAGCCTACTTTTCCTTTGGGGGTTGTGGGTAATTGTTCTTGTTACAGTGTTTGCACCTGACAGGACTGTGTTGGCTGTCAGTTTATTGTTTTTGTAATTGTATAGTGTTCCGTTTCATTAAATATATCATGAACACTAACTCCGCTGCAATTTGGTCCACTCTCTCGAAAGACAGCCGTTACAGAATTACCCACCAAACCAGGACCAAGCAGCGGAGAAGGAGGGAGCAACAGGAGTACAGCTTGATGGACTCGTGGACATGGGAACAAATCCTGGACGGAGAGGGACCATGGACTCAGGCTGGGGATTATCGCCTCCCGCAGTGGAAGATTGAAGCGGCGAGAGCAGAGAGGCGATATTACGAGGAGAGAGAGCGCAACGAGCACGAGAGGCAGCCCCAATAATTTTTTGGGGGGGGTCACACGGGACAGTCGGCGGAGCCGAGGTCGGAACCAGAGCCAGCCGGGGTGACATTGGAGGTGAGCGAGGGGTACGAGGCAGAGACTGTGATGGAGTTAATGGGGAAATTAAAGGAGAGAGATGAGAGAGCTGCTAGTTTGGTGCATAAGGCACGGCATTCGCCCTACGGAGCGTGTCGTGGAAATGATGTCACCTGAGGCAGCTCTCCATACTCGTCCTGAGGTGCGTGCTGGTTGTCTGGTGAAGACTGTGCCTGCGCCCAGAAACAGGCCTCCTGCATGTCTTCCCAGCCCTGCATGTCCTGTGCCTACGCCCAGAACCAGGCCTCCTGCATGTCTTCCCATCCTGGTCAAGCCTGTGCCTCCTCCACGGACCAGTCCTCCAGTGGGTCTCCCTATCCTGGTCAAGCCCGTGCCTCCTCCTCGGACCGGTCCTCCAGTGGGTCTCCCCATCCTGGTTCGTCCTGTGCCTCCTCCAAGGACCAGTCCCCCGGTGGATCCCTCCACCCTGGTCTCTCCTGTGCCGCCTCCTCAGACCAGGCCTCCAGCGGGTCTCCCCAGCCTGGTGAGTCCAGGGCCTGCGCCCAGAGCCAGGCCTCCCTCATGTCTCCCCAGCCTGGTGAATCCTGAGCCGGATCAGCCAGAATCGCCCGCCTGTCCTCCGGCGCAGCCAGAGTGGCCCGTCTGCCCGGAGCTGCCAGAGTGGCCCGTCTGCCCGGAGCTGCCAGAGTGGCCCGTCTGCCCGGAGCTGCCAGAGTGGCCCGTCTGCCCGGAGCTGCCAGAGTGGCCCGTCTGCCCGGAGCTGCCAGCGTGGCCCGTCTGCCCGGAGCTGCCAGAGTGGCCCGTCTGCCCGGAGCTGCCAGAGTGGCCCGTCTGCCCGGAGCTGCCAGAGTGGCCCGTCTGCCCGGAGCTGCCAGCGTGGCCCGTCTGCCCGGAGCTGCCAGAGTGGCCCGTCTGCCCGGAGCTGCCAGAGTTAAGAAAAATGTCTAAAAACCTGTTTTAGCTATGTCATTATGGGGTATTGTAACGGCCGTCGTATGAAGTGGACCAAGGCGCAGCGGGTTGAGTAACATAACACATAACCCAACAAACCTTGAACCACATAAAACAAACACCCCCTGCCACATACTGACCAAACTGCAATAACAAATAACCCCTTTACTGGTCAGGACGTGACAGGTATTGTGTGTAGATTGATGAAGAACAAAAACAATTTAATACATTTTAGAATAAGGCTGTAAGCTAACAAAATGTGGAAAAAGTCAAGGGGTCTGAATACTTTCCGAAGGCACTGTAAATAAATAACTATAAAGAATAAAAATTACTTTAAAAAAAAAAGGCACACGTAGCCTACATATCAATACATACAAACTATCTAGGTCAAATAGGGGAGAGGCGTTGTGCAGTGCTTTGTCTGTTTTTTTTAAACCAGGTTTGCTGTTCATTTGAGCAATATGAGATGGCTCTATATAATACGGTCCGCTGTTCTTGAATTTGTTCTGGATTTGGGTACTGTGAAAAGACCCCTGGTGGCATGTCTGGTGGGGTAAGTGTGTGTGTCAGAGCTTTGTGTAAGTTGACTATGCAAACAATTTGGGATTTTCAACACATTCATGTTTTTTATAAAAAGATCAAGTGATACAGTCAGTCTCTCCTCAACTCTTAGCCAAGAGAGACTGGCAGCATAGTATTTATATCAGCCCTCTGATTACAATGAAGATCATGAAGTGCCGCTCTGTTCTGGTCAAGCTGCAGGTTAACTAGGCCTTTCCTTGACAAAACTAGAGCTTGCAGGACTTGCTTTTTGGAGTGTGGTGTCAAAAAAAGCAGTGCATCTCTTTAATACGGACAGATCTCTCCCCATCTTTACAACCATTGAATCTATATGTTTTGACCATGTTTTTACAATCTAAGGTAATGCCAAGTAATTTAGTCTCCTCAACTTGTTCAACAGCCACATCATTCATTACCAGATTCAGCTGAGGACTAGAATTTAGGGAATGATTTGTACCAAATACAATGCTATTAGTTTTAGAGATGTTCAGGACCAGTTTATTACTGGTCACCAATTCCAAAACTGACTGCAACTCTTTGTTAAGGGTTCCAGTGACTTCATTAACTGTGGTAGCTGATGCGTGTACAGCATACATGGACACGCAGGCTTTGTTTAATGCCAGTGGCAGGTCATTGGTAAAAATAGAAAAGAGTAGAGGGACTAGAGAGCTGCCCTGTGGTACACCACACTTTACATGTTTGACATTAGAGAAGCTTCCATTAAAGAAAACCCTCTGAGTTCTATTACATAGATAGCTCTGAATCCATGATATGGCAGAGGTTGAAAAGCCATAACAAATATGTTTTTTTCATCAACTGGTTATGCTCAATAATATCAAAGGCTGCACTGAAATCTAACAGTACAGCTACCACAATCTTCTTATAATCAATTTCTTTCAACCAATCATCAGTCATTTGTGTCAGTGCAATACATGTTGAGTGCCCTTCTCTATAAGCATGTTGAAAGTCTGTTGTTAATTAGTTTACTGTGAAATAGCATTGTATTTGATCTAACGCCATTTTTTTCCTACAGTTTGCTAAGAGCTGGCAGCAAGTTTATAGGTCTGCTGTTAGAACCAGTAAAGGCCGCTTTACCACTCTTGTGTAGTGGAATTATTTTGAATTTCCTCCAGGCCTGAGGACAAAGACTTTCCTCTAGGCTCAGATTAAATATATGACATATAGGAGTGGCTATAGAGTCAGCTACCATCCTCAGTAGCTTTCCATCTAAGTTTTCAATGCCATTATTGATCCATAACAATAATTTCTCCACTTCTCCCACACTAACTTTACGAAATTCAAACTTGCAATGCTTTTCTTTCATGATTTATTTTTTATGCATGAATTTGATGGCTCACTGTTCATTGATGGCATTTCCTGCTACATTTTTTCCACGTTGCCAATTTTTGGTGTTTCTGGACATAATATAATTGTAATTTTTCCCCCATCAGTCTTTATATCATTGCGCTTTGCTTCATAATACAGTTTCTTCTCCTTTTTGTTGAGTTTAGTCACATAATTTCTCAATTTGCAGTAAATCAGCCAGTCAGATGTGCAGCCAGATTTATTAGCCATGCCTTTTGACCCAGCTCTTTCAACCATACAGTTCTTCAATTCCTCATCAATCCATGGAGCCTTAACCTGTTGGGTCTAGGGGGCAGCATTTGCACGTCTGGATAAAAAAAATGTACCCGATTTAATCTGGTTACTAATCCTACCCAGTAACTAGAATATGCATATACTTATTATATATGGATAGAAAACACTCTAAAGTTTCCAAAACTGTTTGAATGGTGTCTGTGAGTATAACAGAACTCATTTGGCAGGCAAAACCCTGAGACATTTTCTGACAGGAAGTGGATACCTGATGTGTTGTATTGACTTTAAACCTATCCCATTGAAAAACACAGGGGTTTAGGAATATTTTGGCACTTCCTATTGCTTCCACTAGATGTCACCAGCCTTTACAAAGTGTTTTGAGTCTTCTGGAGGGAGATCTGACCGAACAAGAGCCATGGAACGGTGATGTCCCATTAGACACCTGGCGCGCTAGTTCATGTTGGGTACCCTCGTTCCAATACGTTATAAAAGAGTATGCATTCGTCCACCTTGAATATTATTCATGTTCTGGTTAAAAAAGGCCCTAATGATTTATGCTATACAACGTTTGACATGTTTGAACGAACGGAAATATATTTTTTCCCCTCGTTCATGACGAGAAGTCCGGCTGGCTTACATCATGTGCTAACGAGACGGAGATTTTTGGACATAAATGATGAGCTTTTTTGAACAAAACTACATTCGTTATGGACCTGTGATACCTGGAAGTGACATCTGATGAAGAGAATCAAAGGTAATGGATTATTTACATAGTATTTTCGATTTTAGATCTCCCCAACATGACGTCTAGTCTGTATCGCAACGCGTATTTTTCTGGGCGCAGTGCTCAGATTATTGCAAAGTGTGATTTCCCAGTAAGGTTATTTTTAAATCTGGCAAGTTGATTGCGTTCAAGAGATGTAAATCTATAATTCTTTAAATGACAATATAATATTTTACCAATGTTTTCTAATTTTAATTATTTAATTTCTGACGCTGACTTGACTGCCGGTTATTGGAGGGAAACGATTTCCTCAACATCAATGCCATAGTAAAACGCTGTTTTTGTATATAAATATGAACTTGATAGAACTAAAAATGCATGCATTGTCTAACATAATGTCCTAGGAGTGTCATCTGATGGAGATTGTAAAAGGTTAGTGCATCATTTTAGCTGGTTTTATGGTTTTGGTGACCCTGTCTTTGACTTGACAAAACATTACACACAACTCTTGTAAATGTACTGTCCTAACATACTCTAAATTTATGCTTTCGCCGTAAAACCTTTTTGAAATCGTAAAACGTGGTTAGATTAAGGAGATGTTTATCTTTCAAATGGTGTAACATAGTTGTATTTTTGAAAAATTTGAATTTTGACATTTATTTGGATTCAAATTTGCCGCTCTTGAAATGCACCTGCTGTTGATGGAGTGCACCACGGGTGGCACGCTAGCGTCCCACCTAGCCCCAAGAGGTTAACAGTTCTAACAGTCAGCTTCTTAACAGGTGCATGTTTATCAATAATTGGAAGAAGACATTTCATAAATTCATCAAGTGCGCATCTGGATGCTCCTTATTAATCACATCAGACCAACAAATATTTTTAACATCATCCACATAAGAGTCACAGAAAAATATTTTTTATGATCTCTTATACATTATTTTAGGCCCAGTTTTTGGAACTTGTGAACTTGTTCCTGTAGTGTTTGTAAAATCCTGGAAGGTAGTTTAACAACCTGCACCAGATTACAGGCACTGGTTACAGTGAGAAGCTTCCTATTGAGCGGACAGCTTGATGAAAACCAGTCAATATTCCGGTACCCAAGAAAGTAGACCTCTCTGTTTACATCATATACACTATCAAGAATTTAGATATTGACTGTTATCACTTGGTGGCCTATTGCAACACCCCAAAAGAAAAGGCATTAGATGTGCCAAGTGAGCATGCAACCATAACACTTCAATAACACTTGACATAAGATCTTCTCTAAGCATTACAGTGATATGGCTCTGAATATATACAGCAACACCTCCCCCATAAGCATTTCTGTCTCTTCTATAGATGTTATATCCTTGTATTGCTACTGCTGTTTCATCAAATGAATTATCTAAGTTAGTCTCAGAAATAGCTAATATATGAATGTTATCTTAGCAAGTTATTGATTTCATGAACCTTATTTATAAGGCTACATATATTAATATGGGCTACTTTTAACCCTTTCCTGGGTAGCTTCTCAGAGATAGACATAATATGGAAAAGAGCAAACAAAGCAATAGAAAGAATATACATTCAGCAGTCCATTGATCAATTGGTGTGTGTGTGTGTGTGTGTTCTGCGGGGTTGAAGCTACGAAACCATAGGCTTGGCTCTCTCATCCCTTCCAGTCTACTGGGAGGGAGGGTGGACAATGAGCCTGTCATAGCGGATGTAAGCAATGTCCCCACGGGCTCTAGCAGCTTTCATGGCCGGGATAAGTTATTTCCTCTTCTGGCCCACAGCTTCAGGATAGTCCTCATTGAGGAAGAGATACATTCTTCTCAAGTTCTTGGTTCTTCCCAGAACAGCTACCTTGTCCTAGAACCTCAGGAACTTGACCACTATCGGCCTGGGCCTGTCACCTGGGCCAGTGGTGGGTCTTCCCGTCCTGTGGGCTCGCGCCACCTCAATCTTCCTGTGGTCCATCTTCAATTTCTCAAAAATAATTTCCCTCACTTTGTCCTCAGACTCGGTTCAGGTCTCATGTGGAGATTCTGTAATTCCGTCCACAACCATGTTGTTCCGCCTTGATTGCCCCTCGAGATTTATTCTCATTGTTATCATGAATTCACACACAGAACTGATGTCCTCTCTCAATGACTTACAGATTGCTGTCATCTTGTTGTTCTCCTGTTTCAACTCCTCGAGCTGACCCTGGGAGAACTGCAAACTGTTTTTCAGGTCCTGGACCTCTCTGGTCAGGTCGTTCATAATTTTATTAGTTGAATCCACCAGTATTTGGACATAACACTTGATGCTATTTTCTTCTTGTTGTTGTAACAACTGCTTGTAGAGTTATTTTTGATGGTTTAAAAGATCCTTCAACTGTGATAGAGAGACCCCAATCCTCAACGGTACTCCTGCCGGCTTTGGTCTTTGTCATGGTAGCTAGCAACGTAGGTTATGCTGTTACTCCTGGCAGTTCCAGACAGGGCAGGTTACAGGGAAGAGTGAAAACAACAAACAGCAGGGATCTAGACAGCCACAAACCCGGGACAATCCGTGGTCCTAGCAACAATTGTCACAACTTATGGATAAGCCCCCACTTGTCACAGGCCGGCTCATAGCCTGCGGCATAAATGAGAGGACATCGATAACTGGTATAGGCCAATTCAAAACGTTCTTTATTATAAAACAAAACTATTAACTTTAAACAAAGAAAAAGGAATGAGGTGTGGAAATGTCATAATGTAAGGTGTATGTAAGGTGCATGGATGCGTGAATATGTATGTGTAAACATGACTGAGTGGAAACTAAATACATCTACAAAGGAACAAACAAAACCGGATCATACCTGGAGGAGCAGGGAGAAAGAGAGCAAGCCCAGCGAGCCAGAAGCTCAGCGAGGAGCCAGACCCGACAGACCAGAGAGAGGTTAGTGGAGCAGTTGGTTAAATACCCTGAGCCCAGGTGGCTCCAATCACACCAGCTGCAATCACTAACGACCCTCCTCTGCCTGCAGGGGGAACCACCCCTGCACTGCAGAGGAGGAGCCGTGACACAATGGCTAACCGCGTCGCGGGCTCAAGAAAACCCTGCTAGCTTGATAAGCAGCTAGCTAGCAGCTAGGCTAGCTACTACGCCAAATAGCTCCTCAGACCCGGTCTTGGTCGGCAGGATCACTGGACAGAGAGTTGCAGTCCCAGCAACTGATACCAACTGCGTTGCAAGACCCAAACTCAAAAGTTAGCTAGCTACTAAGAAACTTTCCAATACACTTTCAAAAGAACAAACATTCCAAAACAATAAACCGAGCTCTCCCTCGTTCCGTGTTCAACAAGACTGACAGTTGGATAGGCTCTCTGCAAGGTTTTGTATATCTTACCTATCATATCATTTTCTGACTCAAATAGGATTCCCTCAAGATTGCGCTGATGTCCAAAATATTAAAATCCTAATTTTGTGATATGAAACATTTAAGTTGCATGTATTTGAAAATATCTTCATTGGTCAGGCCAACATTGCTTTTAATTCTGTCATGGAAATAAATTTATTTCCTAATACCAAGTCTTTTACAGTTTCTATGCTTTTAGTTTTCCATGTGGACCAATTTATCGGTGAATTCTGAAAAGTTATCCAAGGATTGTTCTATAGGGTTGTGTTTTTAGGAAGTGAGATTGGTTCTTGTAGAATTAGATTTTCTTCCATATTGTTATAGTGTTCTTAACTATGAACTTGATAATGTTCTTTGCTTTATTCTTTGAAAATAGACAAGTTTGCTGGATGAGCTGGATGAGCATGTGCATCTTCAATATGTACACATTGTTCCTCTTTAGTGTATTTAACTATATGTCGCAAGATACAATTCCAAGTCTGGAAGGTTAAAACCTATAAAAAGCTATATAAAGTATTTTATTACCAAGTATTTTTTTTCAATAATGTTTTCATTTGGGTATTTATTATTACCGAGAATAAATATTAAAACCTTGGGAGACATGCCATTCTGAAGAGGTTTATTCTGCTTTCATATTGTTGAGTAGTGGGATAAAGTTATCTTTATGTATTTGCTGTTTGTGGTCACTTATTAAGCATTCTAAGTATTTTATATTTTTTGTGGTTCATTTAAATGGCTGCAATTCTTTTAATTTTTCCATTATTGCCATTATTTGTTTTTTTCCACATTCATTTCATATCCAGAGATTTTAGAGTATTCTGAAAATATTTTTAGCAAGGGGGGCATTGAGTTTTCAATATTGGTCAGGTATATCAGGAGATCATCTGGAAATAAGTTTATATTCATGTTTACCAATACTGATACCTGTTACGTTTGGGTCCTGTCTAATTATTTCTGCAGCAGTTCAATTGCCAGTGCAAATAGGAGGGGGAGAGAGAACATCCTTGTCTGGTGCCCTTTCTAAAGCAATTCCATCAGATTATTTGTGTATATTTTTGCATTAGGACATTTATATAACATTTTTATAATGTTTATTATTTTCAGCTGGAGAGTTAACCTCTATGGGCTAGGTGGGACGCAAGCGTCCCACCCGTGGTGCACTCCATCAACAGCAGGTGCATTTCAAGAGCGGTAAATTTGAATCCAAATAAATGTCAAAATTCAAATTTTTCAAACATACAACTATTTTACACCCTTTGAAAGATAAACATCTCCTTAATCTAACCACGTTTTACGATTTCAAAAAGGTTTTACGGCGAAAGCATAAATTTAGAGTATGTTAGGACAGTACATTTACAAGAGTTGTGTGTAATGTTTTGTCAATTCAAAGACAGGGTCACCAAAACCATAAAACCAGCTAAAATGATGCACTAACCTTTTACAATCTCCATCAGATGACACTCCTAGGACATTATGTTAGACAATGCATGCATTTTTAGTTCTATCAAGTTCATATTTATATCCAAAAACAGCGTTTTACTATGGCATTGATGTTGAGGAAATCGTTTCCCTCCAATAACCGGCAGTCAAGTCAGCACCACAAATTAAATAATTAAAATTAGAAAACATTGGTAAAATATTATATTGTCATTTAAAGAATTATAGATTTACATCTCTTGAATGCAATCAACTTGCCAGATTTAAAAATAACCTTACTGGGAAATCACACTTTGCAATAATCTGAGCACTGCGCCCTGAAAAATACGCGTTGCGATACAGACTAGACGTCATGTTGGGGAGATCTAAAATCGAAAATACTATGTAAATAATCCATTACCTTTGATTCTCTTCATCAGATGTCACTTCCAGGTATCACAGGTCCATAACGAATGTAGTTTTGTTCAAAAAAGCTTATCATTTATGTCCAAAAATCTCCGTCTTGTTAGCACATGATCTAAGCCCGCCGGACTTCACTTCATGAACGAGGGGAAAAAATATATTTACGTTCGTTCAAACATGTCAAACGTTGTATAGCATAAATCATTAGGGCCTTTTTTAACCAGAACATGAATAATATTCAAGGTGGACGAATGCATTCTCTTTTATAACGTATTGGAACGAGGGTACCCAACATGAACTCGCGCGCCAGGTGTCTAATGGGCCATCATCGTTCCATGGCTCTTGTTCGGTCAGATCTCCCTCCAGAAGACTCAAAACACTTTGTAAAGGCTGGTGACATCTAGTGGAAGCAATAGGAAGTGCCAAAATATTCCTCAGCCCCTGTGTTTTTCAATGGCATAGGTTTAAAGGTAATACAACACATCAGGTATCCACTTCCTGTCAGAAAATGTCTCAGGGTTTTGCCTGCCAAATGAGTTCTGTTATACTCACAGACACCATTCAAACAGTTTTAGAAACTTTAGGGTGTTTTCTATCCATATATAATAAGTATATACATATTCTAGTTACTGGGTAGGATTAGTAACCAGATTAAATCGGGTAAATTTTTTTATCCAGCCGTGCGAATACTGCCCCCTAGCCCTAACAGGTTAAAAGCTTCCAAAGTTTTGAATAGAAACGGCCATTCAAGATGGTCGAAAGCCTTTTTGGCATCAACAGAAATTATTGATAAATCTATATCTTGTTTTTTAGCATATTGCATTAAACTGGAACATGTTCTTGTATTTGTTTGTAAGTGTCTATTTCTAAGACTTTTGCCATTCTGTTGCTTATGACCTTTGTTATTATTGTATTGTCACAATTTATTAAACTTATGGGTCTGTAATTAGCAGGAGACTATTTTAATAAAACTTAATAACTGTTTGATACATGGAACTAGGAAGCACTGAATTGAGTGACGTGTGTTGTCATTTGTGTAAATAGGGGCGCTACTTTGTCCCAAAATGTTAAATACTATTCTATAGGAAACTGTCGATTCCTGGTGCTTTTCTCCATGGGAATGGCTTAAAACCTCTCTGGGACATCTAAGACGCTAGCGTCCCACCCGCGGTACACACTATCAACAGCCAGTGAAATAGCAGGGCGGCAAATTCAAAACAACAAAAATCTCATAATTCAAATTTCTCAAACATACAAGTATTATACACCATTTTAAAGATAAGATTCTCCTTGATCCAACCACAGAGTCCGATTTCAAAAAGGCTTTACGGCGAAAGCATAAAATTAGATTATGTTAGGACAGCGCCGAGACAAGAAAAACCACACAGCCATTTTCCAAGCAAGGAGAGGCGTCACAAAAACCAGAAATACAGCTAAAATTAATCACTAACCTTTGATGATCTTCATCAGATGACACTCCCAGGACTCAATGTTTCAAAATACATGTACGTTTCGCTTGATAAAGTTCATATTTATATCCATAAACCCCATTTTACATTGGCACGTGATGTTCAGAAATGTATTCCCACCAAAACATCCGGTGAATGAGCACATCAATTTACAAAAATACTCATCATAAACGTTGATAAAATGTACAATAGTTATTGAAAGAATTATAGATACACTTCTCCTTAATGCCACCACTGTGTCAGATTTTAAAATAGCTTTACGGCGAAAGCACATTGTTCAATATTCTGAGTACAGAGCTCAGCCATCAAAGCAAGCTATACAGTTACCCGCCAAGTTCTGGAGTCAACTAAACTCAGAATTAGTATTATAAGTCTTCACTTACCTTTGATGATCTTCGTCGAAATGCACTCCCAGGGCTCCCACTTCCACAAGAAATGTTATTTTTGCTCAAAAAACTCCATATTTATGCCCAAATACCTCCGTTTTGTTCGCGCGTTCAGATCACTAATCCAAAGGCATAACGAGCCGTTCGTAGAAACATGTCAAACGATGTTTACAATCCCCGCTTTTCAAAATCTGACTTTATCCTTGCCACCAAAATAAAGGGGACATAAATAGGTGTATAAAATAATCCAGGGTCTTTTTAACATAAATCTTCGATAATATTCCAACCGGACAATAGCGTATTCATTACAGAGGAAAAGAAGGAGCGGCACACCTGCGTGCTTGCGCAGTAAACAACTCGTTGGTCCCACGCTTGAGTCAGCTCCTATTCTCTGCCCAGTAACAGTAGAAGCATAAAACAAGGTTCTAAAGACTGTTGACATCTAGTGGAAGCCTTAGGAAGTGCAGAATGACCCCACAGACACTGTAGTGTGAATAGGGATTAGATAGAAAAACTACAAGTCACTTCCTGGTTGGATTATTTCTCAGGTTTTTGCCTGCCATATGAGTTCTGTTATACTCACATACATCATTCAAACAGTTTTAGAAACTTCAGAGTGTTTTCTATCCAAATCTACTAATAATATGCATATCTTAGTTTCTGGGAGTGAGTAGCAGGCAGTTTACTCTGGGCACGTCAGTCATCCAAGCTACTCAATACTGCCACCATCCATAAGAAGTTAACAGAGAACACACAAAAGACATAAAGCACAGTACTTCTTTGTACTTTGAGGTGCTACAGTGGTTGCTCCACTAAAAGTTGTGTGATTATGCTGCAGTACTTAGAGGTAATTTGTGGTTTAGTACGGTACCCTGCGTCACCACTTCATTGCACCAGACCAGCGCAAGGGGGAGTTAGGGGGTCCTACTGTGTCTCTAACTGAGAATGAATGGGCGACATAAACCTAAATAGAAACTGATAATTGTGCACAACTTTAGTATTACTTACTAAATCTGTTGTTACACTAAGGTTTTTATTATTTTATTTTGTCAGGATTATTTTACTCTTACTGTAGTAGTTTAGCCCATTCCCAACTGGTCACGTTGTGCAGTGCTTGAGTGGTGCAACGGTCTAAGACGCTGCATGGCAGTGCAAGCTGTGTTGCTACTAGATGCTAGTTCAATACCCATGCTGGCCTCACTCTTTTAATGTTATTTGAAAACTAAATAATCTCCAAAATATTGTTATTTTTTTAAACAAAGCGATTATTATTATTAATAATTTATAATGATATAAAAGCTCCTTGGATATTCTCAGAGATATATTATTAACCCTGTTATTAGCAGGACAATATATATTGGTCATATTGGTCATGGCTCCCGAGTGGCACACAATGGAATTGCCTTGCAGTTCTCCAGCTGTATCCATTGAAAGAGCGCAAGGTTCAAGGCATGAGGGCAGGGGGCATGGGATGGGCCACAGAGTCGCACACAGAAGACGCACCTAGCCCATGGGGAAGGGAGAGGGAGGAAGGGAGAGGGAGGATGGACCCCCACCCCACCACAATGGGTAGTACAGAGCAGCACTTTAAAGGGCATTGCACTAATAAGGACTAGGGAAACGTACCTGCTGTTCGTAGTGCCAGTCTGCACTTTCAAACTAAAATAATGTAACTAATAATGGTATATTTATGCTTTCGTTAATAAAATAATGATAAAAATACTCTTTCAAAATGCCGATGTTTATTTAGTTATGGATTCGTAACTAATTACTATGCAATAAATATCACTGAATTACAGAAATATCCTCCAATCCTCTATATATAATTATTGGCGGAGAGTCACGTCATATTTTTCAATATACTGTAGGCCTACCGTAGGCGACATGAGTCTCACTAGTGTTGAGTAATGTGCTGTTAAAAGTGGTGTAGGTCTTATTTAAAGAGCATATTGAAGTTAGAAGCAATGGAATTGGAAGCAAATAGCCTACAACTATTTTAGCACTGTTTCGTGCTGCTCTGAGACAAGCATGGGAACTGGTCTTGATAAATCAATTATATTTTTATTTTGACTGAATCTCCGTTTGGGTATTGGTTACACTACAATTATAAAATGAGGGTGTAGAAATGTTATGCTCTTAGTGTAACCTTTATTTAACTAGGCAAGTCAGTTAAGAACAAATTCTTATTTACAAGGACAGCCTACTCCTTCCTCCCCATTGGGGAATTTAACCCTGGTCTCCCACGTGCCCGCACAACACAGGGATTCTTTAGCTAAATAGCCCAGTACTGTAGCCTACTCTCGACCGTCACGTTGTACAGCGCCATATTTTCCGTTCCATAATAAACAGAAACCCAGAGGGTTTTTCGTTTTTCTTGGAATAGAAACACCATTAATCAAATGAATCCCAAACTTTTGGCATTTTGAAAACAGGTTTTCAAACACCTGAAGCCCGATTAGCAGGACAATAGACTCTTTATAGCCCGGCTACTGTAGGTGTGAACATCCCCCTACCTGCAATGTATTCGATGCTTAAGTACTCTGAAGTGTTACATTTGTAACTCAAAACAGCAGTACAGTATTTCTTCATCAACATCTTTATGGTTTCGTTAACCTCTATGGGCTAGGTGGGACGCTAGCGTGCCACCCGTGGTGCACTCCATCAACAGCAGGTGCATTTCAAGAGCGGCAAATTTGAATCCAAATAAATGTCAAAATTCAAATTTTTCAAACATACAACTATTTTACACCCTTTGAAAGATAAACATCTCCTTAATCTAACCACGTTTTACGATTTCAAAAAGGTTTTACGGCGAAAGCATAAATTTAGAGTATGTTAGGACAGTACATTTACAAGAGTTGTGTGTAATGTTTTGTCAAGTCAAAGACAGGGTCACCAAAACCATAAAACCAGCTAAAATGATGCACTAACCTTTTACAATCTCCATCAGATGACACTCCTAGGACATTATGTTAGACAATGCATGCATTTTTAGTTCTATCAAGTTCATATTTATATCCAAAAACAGCGTTTTACTATGGCATTGATGTTGAGGAAATCGTTTCCCTCCAATAACCGGCAGTCAAGTCAGCGCCACAAATTAAATAATTAAAATGAGAAAACATTGGTAAAATATTATATTGTCATTTAAAGAATTATAGATTTACATCTCTTGAACGCAATCAACTTGCCAGATTTAAAAATAACCTTACTGGGAAATCACACTTTGCAATAATCTGAGCACTGCGCCCTGAAAAATACGCGTTGCGATACAGACTAGACGTCATGTTGGGGAGATCTAAAATCGAAAATACTATGTAAATAATCCATTACCTTTGATTCTCTTCATCAGATGTCACTTCCAGGTATCACAGGTCCATAACGAATGTAGTTTTGTTCAAAAAAGCTCATCATTTATGTCCAAAAATCTCTGTCTTGTTAGCACATGATGTAAGCCAGCCGGACTTCTCGTCATGAACGAGGGGAAAAAATATATTTACGTTCGTTCAAACATGTCAAACGTTGTATAGCATAAATCATTAGGGCCTTTTTTAACCAGAACATGAATAATATTCAAGGTGGACGAATGCATACTCTTTTATAACGTATTGGAACGAGGGTACCCAACATGAACTCGCGCGCCAGGTGTCTAATGGGACATCATCGTTCCATGGCTCTTGTTCGGTCAGATCTCCCTCCAGAAGACTCAAAACACTTTGTAAAGGCTGGTGACATCTAGTGGAAGCAATAGGAAGTGCCAAAATATTCCTCAGCCCCTGTGTTTTTCAATGGGATAGGTTTAAAGGTAATACAACACATCAGGTATCCACTTCCTGTCAGAAAATGTCTCAGGGTTTTGCCTGCCAAATGAGTTCTGTTATACTCACAGACACCATTCAAACAGTTTTAGAAACTTTAGAGTGTTTTCTATCCATATATAATAAGTATATGCATATTCTAGTTACTGGGTAGGATTAGTAACCAGATTAAATCGGGTAAATTTTTTTATCCAGACGTGCAAATGCTGCCCCCTAGCCCTAACAGGTTAATAAAATAACAATAAAAAAGACATTCAAAATGCAGATGGTTATTTAACCTACATTTTAGTTGAAATTCCACCCAGCTCCACGACCACGGGTTAAACCTTGCTGAGATGATCAATGTATTTGTTACATTTGATAGGTTTGTATTCATGAAGTTTAAATCCTTATTAATCATTAGTTGTAAAGAGAAATGAGGGGTGCCATAGCCGAGGGGCTACACCAGAGGTTAATGGTTATCTGTAGGAGGAAAGTATATGGTGGGGGCAATTAAGCTTGGAATGTACTGAGTGTAGAGAAAGCGATCACATGTGGCAGGCATTGATAAGGAGAGAGAGCCATGGATTAGCGATGAAGGGGGGTCGAGATCAGGTCAGGTCACAATAAGGGAGAAATCCAACTTTGTGGCCTGTATTACTTAGTTTACTGCTTAAGCAATAAAGATACAATGTATTTCAGATGTGTAGGAGGAGACTCAGCATAGAGATTGTGTGACCAATGTCTTTGTCTAAATGCAGCTGCATTGACCCTCTGGGAAGAATAAACTTGGTTTAAGCTTTCATAGTGTCCATCGAGTTTTTACCTTTTTAGCAAGAGGTAACATATTTTTTGGTTTTGATTTCTAAAGGCACGGGCCATTAGAACACATTACACGGGATCGGGTAGAAACAATGCTTACTTTGGCACGGCCAAACATTCCTCGCACACTCAGGAAAACCTTAGGAGTTTTCAATTTTGTGAGACATTTTATTCCGTCATTCTCTGAAATTGCTGAGCTACTTACAGAGTTGACAAAAGGGTGGAAGGGTCCCCAAGAAAGGATAGAGTGGAGTTAAGAGTGCGAGGAAGCGTTTGTCGAGCTAAAGAAGCAATTGTGTCAAGCGCCAGCATTGGGATTGCCAAACCTAAAATTACCTTTTAAAATGTTTGTTCATGAACAGGAAGGACATTGTAGCGCAGTGGTTACGCAAAATCATGGGGATAGAGAAAGACCAGTTATGTACTGGAGTAAATCGCTAGACTCGGTGGCGAGAGGAATGCCACCGTGCTTTAGGGCGCTACAGGCAACAGAAATGGTGTTGGATAACACGGCTTCGATTACAATGGGTCAAAAAGTGGATTTCTATGTTCCACATGCAGTAGCAACCATAGTTAACAGCACGAAAGCACAACATGTTACTAGTGCAAATGGACAAAATAGGAGTTAACGTTAAATGTGGAAAATCTACAATTTCATAAGATTGGTGCTTTGACTACTGCGTCGTTAATGCCGTTGCCTGGGGAGGGTGAATTGCATACATGTGACCCAGATAAGATTACTCCAAAGCCTAGGCCTGATTTGCAAGAGGCAGCATTGGAATCGGGACAAGTATTGTATACAGATGGCTCTAGTTACATGACCATAGAAGTGAAGAGAGTAACGGGGTACGCTGTGTGTGATGACAAGGGAATAATGAAGGCTGGCCCACTGCCAGCCTCGGTGTCAGCCCAGGGGGCGGAGTTACATGCATTAGCTGAGGCCTGTAGGTTGTCAGAAGGGGAGAATGTGACAATATACACTGATTCTCAATATGCATTTGGAGTAGTTCATGATTTCGGTACATTGTGGTCAGTACAGGGCATGTTAAGCTATAAAGACACAATGTTTGTTCAGATGTGTAGGAGGAGACTCAGCATAGAGAAAGGGTTAAATATCAGTGCTTGTGTGAACAATGTCTTTGTCTAAATGCAGCTGTATTGACCCTCTGGGAAGAATAAACTTGGTTTAAACTTTCATAGTGTCCATCGAGTTTTTACTCTGAGAATTAGAACCTAACACATTATAGTATCGTCAATTTCTTTAGCCAAAACGTCTTGATGGCCTTGACCAATTCATCTTTGCTTGTAGGCTTGGAAGAGATATGGATGAATGTTTTCAGTTGATGCCAAACAAGTTAGATCGGGTTTAAATCAGGAGACCTACATGTAGAGATAAAAAAAAAACATTTTTAGATATACTGTAGGCCTACTGTAGGTGTTGTAAGTATTTTTATTTATTTTTTATTTAACCTTTATTTTCCTACATAAAGGTCTACTTACTCTGCTGGCGTCTTGACCCAGTTTATGCCCTCATTTGCAATGCAAACCCGGGCGGCAGTGTGTTTTGGGTCATTGTCTTTTTTTCTTCTCCAAATGCAGACATTCAGCCTAACAGCCAACAATACTAGAAATATACATGTACATAGGCCTAAACATAACAAAATATTGCTATAATCCTACCTTGAAAGAAACGATGTGGTCCCAGAAACACCTCTCTGACATAGGGTCCAGCATACCTCTTAATGATTTCTTCCTGAAAGAAATTTTGAGCCATGATACCTGAAAAAGGAGGCAACAGTGAATTATTGTGGAACACATAGCAGTCCGTGCGGTGTAGGCTACAACATTTTATGTACCTTTTGATTTGTAAATAGCCAAACCTACCCTCAAAAATCAAATATGGGCCTGGTCCCTGACGAGAAATTTCCCCCCACACATGGAGTTTGAGCGAATGCTTAGGACTCGGCTTGCTTGACCTTCTTCCTTTTTTTCTGTAGAAATTTTGAGCAAATTGCTCAATGGCCACGGTTGATTCGTCTGTGAAGATGACATCATTGAATGTCTCGCCAGCTTTTATTGATGCCTGGGCCTGCAGGACGCAAAGTTCTTCGTTTGTCAGACGAATCATCGGGTCAAAATTACAGAACAGTACAAAACAAGCGAACACACATTGTTAAAACCTCTTAAGGATCCACCCCTTTTTTTTTATCCCTAAAATGACATACCCAAATCTAACTGCCTGTAGCTCAGGCCCTGAAGCAAGGATATGCATATTCTTGGTACCATTTGAAAGGAATGTAGAAGATCTCCACCCGGCACAGCCAGAAGAGAACTAACCACCCCTCATAGCCTGGTTCCTCTCGAGGTTTCTTCCTAGGTTCTGGCCATTGTAGGGAGTTTTTCCTAGCCACCATGCTTCTACACCTGCATTGCTTGCTGTTTGGGGTTTTAGGCTGGGTTTCTGTACAGGACTTTGTGACATCAGCTGATGTAAATAAATACATTTGATTTGATTTGAGAATATAACAATAGATCTGGTAAAAGATAATACCGTTTTTTTGTACCATCATCTTTGAAATGCAAGAGAAAGGCCATAATGTATTATTCCAGCCCAGGTGCTTTTTAGATTTTGGCCACTAGTTGGTAGCAGTGTATGTGCAAAGTTTAGACTGATCTAATGAACCATTGCATTTCTGTTCAAAATGTTGTATCAAGACCGCCCAAATGTGCCTAATTTGTTTATTAATAACTTTTCATGTTCAAAATTGTGCACTCTCTTCAAACAATAGCATGGTATTCTTTCACTGTAATAGCTACTGTAAATTGTACAGTGCAGTTAGATTAACAAGAATTTAATCTTTCTGACAATGTCAGATATGTCTATGTCTTGGGAAATGTTCTTGTTACTTTACAACGTCATGCTAATCGCATTAGCCTTTGTAAGCTCAACTGTTCCCGTGGACAGGACACCGATCCCAAATAAGTTTTTAATGTTCTGAAAAAAATTAGATTTATATAAAACATGTCTTACCGAGCGTTTCCATAAGTCCACGCAAGTTTCTTCACCTGTCTTCTGACTGTGATTAGAGTGATGTTGATGTTGTGCCGTGATGCCATCAGATTACAGATGGCCGATCCCTCATCATCTTCATTCATCAGTGAGTCGATGGCTTGAATAGTCTCGCTGGAAATGGAATACAATGTAAAAATGTGCAGCATTCAGTAAAGACCAGTAGTCGATTTATTTAAGCATTCTTTTTAGCATTATTAGGCCTACTTTACAGTATTGTCGCCTACTGTACCTGTTCATAGGCCACTGTAATCGATGGGGCCTCAGGGCGGTACCATTCTGCTCATTTGATGAAGGTGCACATAGATCAGATTCAAACTTTGAAGACCGAGATCGAGTCATTGAAGGCAGACCAGCAGAAAGAGAAACATTATCTGAGGGCAGAGATACGGGCGACAGCTGATGCATTGGTCCAGAGCCAGGCGGCATTGGTGGAATATCAGGCAGAGGATGACGCGTTGAAGAGGGCGAGGAACGAGATGGAGTCACAATCCATGCCAGGCACCTGTAAGCTCTGGAACTCCACCTCTGACAGGCAGAGTCAACATACCTGGCGGGTTCATCAGGTCGTCGGTTCACCCTGACATTTCCATTCCTCTTCTGACAACAGAATTTGACCAACTGCTCACCAGGCACAGCAAGGTCCATTAGGACCGTTATGCTGCTCTTTAAATAAATACGCCTAATAAACAAATGCAGGTGGCTTATATCTTCAAAATGCTTTAAATGCTTTATTATCCAAATGTAAAAGCATACACTGTTTAGTACTGTATTTCTTCATCAGCATCTTTATGCTTTTGTTAATAAAATAATGATAAAAATACTCTTTCAAAATGCCAATGTTTATTTAGTTATGGATCCAGAACGAATTACTATGGGAATAAATATCACTGAATTACAGAAATATTGGAACAAGGTTTACTAATGAAGGTAAACAAATTGTTGCTTACTGGACAATACTCTTTCAAACACACATGGTCACGTTGTACAGCGCCATTATGGCTATAAGCAGGTAGCTGGACAATAGACTTGCCTCGAAGGAGGGTAGGGGGAGAATTCTATCGTCAAATGTATTTCTTAGTTAGGTTAGCCGTGATTGGTTGCAATTTCAGTTTAATCCATCAGAAAAGACAAAACAAATAATACAACAAAAAGTATTATTATTATTATTATGTATCACATCCAACCGTGATTGGGAGTCCCATAGGGTGGTGCACAATTGGCCCAGTATTTTCTCTCCCTCTAAAAACAGAAATAAATGTTTTGGCCTTCACAAATATTATTTTGGCTTTTATTCAGATTACAATCGCTCACTTTAGCTTTTTTGAAAACGAAATAACCTCCAAAATATCATTATATATTATCAAGTTCGTGGCACAGTCATATAGCCTTGCACCTACATAAAGCTGAGTGACTCACTCATTCATGGCTTTGGATCAAAATAAATAAGTACCAAATTATTTCTGATAGTCTTTAATAAGGAAATGTTTGGGTTATCCTGACCTGGACACCATGTACAGTATTATAATAGCCCATTATGGGCTATTAGCAGGACAATATACCTTTACCAACACCTCTCTGTATTTTGATACCTTGTGCTTCAAATCCTATTGCTTCTAACTTCAATATGCTCTTTAAATAAATACGACCTACATTACTTTTAACAGCACATTACTCAACACTAGTGAGACTCATGTCGCCTATGGTAGGCATACAGTATATCGAAAAATATGTGTCATAAACTTCGTCGTCTGAAGAGGAGAAATCATTGGACCAATATGCAGCGGTTATGTTGCTCATCTTCTTTTTATTAGAAGGAAAAAACAAAACACTTAACAAACGACAAAAACAGTCCTGTAAGGTGCTCAGACTATACAAGGAAACAACCACCCACAAACACAAGTGAAAACAAACACACTTAAATATGGCCTCCAATCAGAGAATACAACAAACAGCTGTCTCTGATTGGAGGTCATTGACTAAACTAACATAGAAAAAGAATAACTAGAAAAACCACATAGAAATAGAAAACATAGAACATAAACCAAAAACCCTGAAACACACTAAACAAACACCCCCTGCCACGCCCTGACCAAACTACAATAACAAACAACCCCTTTTACTGGTGAGGACGTGACAATATGACGTGACTAATAATTACATATAGAGGATTGGAGGATTCTAAATTAAAACCAAAAGCCGCCTCATGCCTTTTTAGGGGTTTTAAGCTCCAACTACTCACCTAATGTACCAAAAGTCTGTGGATTATGTCATTCCACATACATTGGAGAAAGACTCACTTAAGTAATGTGGTCAGTTTGTATTACCTTGTAAATTAAAGTATAGTGTCTGGTGGGGGCCTACTTGGGGAGAGTGGGTCTACCAAGAGACTGAAGTGAGATGAGTGGAGGCCCCACACATACTTCAGAGAAGTGTCTGATGCCCTACCAGTCACCCCGTCCCAATCGCTCAGATAGAGCCCCTCTCCACTCTCACCAATAACCCCCATTGAATTAGCTATACATTGCTATAATGATAAACAAGTAATAATAACGACTCAACATCCTCTCCTAATCTGTCCAGAAATCATATTCCTTTTACAGCAGGTTTGCTAAAAATAGTTAAATCCTTCCGTTTCTCTCTCCCAAGCCAAAACCATCCCTCTCCACCTCACCTCCTGATTTTCTCCCCCCTTTACCCAGGCCAAATTTGTCCCAACCTCCAATCCTTACCCATCCTTGCCCACCCAAACCAAGCTTGTCACAACTTCCTATCTTTACCCACCCTACCACTCAGACACACTTACATCCATCCATCCATCCATCCATCCATCCATCCATCCATCCATCCCGACTTACTCACACATTCTCATTCATTCCCGCCCAACATATACCCTATGCATCCACATAGCCATTCTCTCCCACCCTCTTACATATATTCACATTCTTCATCCCTCACTCTTCCTTCACAATCTCATTCATATACACAAACACACACAAATATACTGCTCAAAAAAATAAAGGGAACACTAAAATAACACATCCTAGATCTGAATGAATGAAATAATCTTATTAAATACTTTTTTCTTTACATAGTTGAATGTGCTGACAAAAAAAATCACACAAAAATAATCAATGGAAATCCAATTTATCAACCCATGGAGGTCTGGATTTGGAGTCACACTCAAAATTAAAGTGGATAACCACACTACAGGCTGATCCAACTTTGATGTAATGTCCTTAAAACAAGTCAAAATGAGGCTCAGTAGTGTGTGTGGCCTCCACGTGCCTGTATGACCTCCCTACAACGCCTGGGCATGCTCCTGATGAGGTGGCGGATGGTCTCCTGAGGGATCTCCTCCCAGACCTGGACTAAAGCATCCGCCAACTCCTGGACAGTCTGTGGTGCAACGTGGCGTTGGTGGATGGAGCGAGACATGATGTCCCAGATGTGCTCAATTGGATTCAGGTCTGGGGAACGGGCGGGCCAGTCCATAGCATCAATGCCTTCCTCTTGCAGGAACTGCTGACACACTCCAGCCACATGAGGTCTAGCATTGTCTTGCATTAGGAGGAACCCAGGGCCAACCACACCATCATATGTTCTCACAAGGGGTCTGAGGATCTCATCTCGGTACCTAATGGCAGTCAGGCTACCTCTGACGAGCACATGGAGGGCTGTGCGGCCCCCCAAAGAAATGCCACCCCACACCATGACTGACCCACCGCCAAACCGGTCATGCTGGAGGATGTTGCAGGCAGCAGAACGTTCTCCACGGCGTCTCCAGACTCTGTCACGTCTGTCACGTGCTCAGTGTGAACCTGCTTTCATCTGTGAAGAGCACAGGGCGCCAGTGGCAAATTTGCCAATCTTGGTGTTCTCTGGCAAATGCCAAACGTCCTGCACGGTGTTGGGCTGTAAGCGCAACCCCCACCTGTGGACGTCGGGCCCTCATACCACCCTCATGGAGTCTGTTTCTGACCGTTTGAGCAGACACATGCACATTTGTGGCCTGTTGGAGGTCATTTTGCAGGGCTCTGGCAGTGCTCCTCCTGCTCCTCCTTGCACAAAGGCGGAGGTAGCGGTCCTGCTGCTGGGTTGTTGCCCTCCTACGGCCTCCTCCACGTCTCCTGATGTACTGGCCTGTCTCCTGGTAGCGCCTCCATGCTCTGGACACTACGCTGACAGACACAGCAAACCTTCTTGCCACAGCTCGCATTGATGTGCCATCCTGGATGAGCTGCACTACCTGAGCCACTTGTGTGGGTTGTAGACTCCGTCTCATGCTACCACTAGAGTGAAAGCACCGCCAGCATTCAAAAGTGACCAAAACATCAGCCAGGAAGCATAGGAACTGAGAAGTGGTCTGTGGTCCCCACCTGCAGAACCACTCCTTTATTGGGGGTGTCTTGCTAATTGCCTATAATTTCCACCTGTTGTCTATTCCATTTGCACAACAGCATGTGAAATTTATTGTCAATCAGTGTTGCTTCCTAAGTGGACATTTTGATTTCACAGAAGTGTGATTGACTTGGAGTTACATTGTGTTGTTTAAGTGTTCCCTTTATTTTGAGCAGTGTACATACCTACACTCCCCCACACACGCACATCCATAGAACAGTTATTGACATACAGTACATGCTATATGTCCCCCTTTGAATTGTCGTTTCAGTGTCCATGTAGCCCATTGGCAACGGCTACTTCTATCATTACTTCATAGAGAAGAACAGTTACTTGGGGAAAGTAGAGTATAGATTGTATTGGGAGGAGGGAGAAAGGACACTGTCTCAATTTACGATAAGCTGGTCTTAGGCATCACTGTATGTAAATATATTAGGTTAAATAACACAAAAAAAAAATGTAGCCTAATGCGCTCATCGTTTTATCCGACTTCGTCCTCTTCTCAGAGTAGGGGGATCTCCTACTTCAACTGGGACGGTTTCTTGTAGCTTGATTAGGGCTTCATCGGGCGCTTGTGAATTTCATCCTTTGTGTTCCCTTCCTTACCCACAGAACTGCCGTAAAGCGGAGCTGAGACTTGATCCCATTTTCCTCCAGTGACTGTCTGATCGGAATGTATTCCTTGCGTCTCTTTCTCAGCCTAGCAGACAGGTCGAATGAACCCAACGTGGATTTTGATCTCCTTTCTCCCTGTGCCCTCAGAATGTTTATTTTGGTCTGATAGTTCCACAGTTTGAAGATGACTATACGTGGGTATTTAGCATTCTTCTGTTTTTCACGGCTATCCTATGGGGATATTTCACCAGATCTATATCCACGTGAAGTTCCTCTGATATCAGTTTGGCCATGCAGGTGTAAAGGTCTCCTTCTTCCTTGTTTTCCGGTAAGGACTATATTCTTATGTTGTTTAATCTCATTCTGTTTTCTTGCTGGTCCAATTTGTCTTCTAAAGTTTGCAACTTTGTTTTCCAAAAGGCAAATTTTGTTGTGTTGTTCATTCATGCACACACCTTGATTGTGCGTGTCTGACACGATAGGAGACTTTCTACTTTCTTTTCGAGTAAATCTACTTTTATAATAACAATTGTACCAGTTAGTTAGTTTTGGTGTGCATTGAGAGCATTTTAGCGATGTTTTCCTGGATAGCCTTTTAACAGTTCGTTACTCTCATTTTCATCTCCAAATTGATCCTTGTCTTTTCCTCTGGGGGAAGCCATGGCTTGTTGGATTCCAACTGATTGGTTTGCGGTTGTACATAACTGATTGCTCACACTTTCCCAGCTGCTTAGGGATATGTTGATTTATCTATTTTAGAGGATTGATTTAAACTTTGTTGTCTGGTTTCTACATATAACCACAGTTTTGGAGGTACAAAACAGAGCTACTCACACCCCATGCGTACTATCGGTACGCACATGCGCCTTGATTTCAACGTCCAAAGGCGTTGATTTTTGGTCCAGTCCCAAACATAGACGTCCATGATCGATGACTGGACTAAATCTGAACCAATCATAGATGTCTATGTTTCACAAGTTTGGAAAGCACATTACAGTGAAGCACAGTACAGTAGAGTAGAGTTCAGTACAGTCCAGTAGAGCATACTGGAGTACTGTATAATGTACTGTTTGTACTGTATTTAATGTACTGTACTGAACTATACTGTATTCTACTGTACTGGACTCTACTGTACTGTGATGTGCTGTGCTGTACTGCACTATACTGTGCTCTACTGTGCTGTACTGTGATGTCCAAAGTTGCGTAACATAGACATCTATAATGGGTTCAGATTTGGTCTGTTCTCGACAAACCAAATTTGGTCTTGTTTGGGGGGGGGGGGGAGCTCATTAGAATAATATCCAGTGTGTAGAATAATACCCATATATGTAAAGGATGACATTGCATATTTCTAGCTTTGTATACCTATTCAAGATACAACACCATGAAGAGAAAGAAATTCATTTCCATAGTTATGCACTTCTGTTTAGTACAGATCAGGGACCCGTGATGTAATTCCGTTACCGGGTGTAAATCCACTTCACTAGTTCAATAACAAAACGTTTTTTCAAAGTCAAATTCGGAGCATATATTTAATAGGGTTTATTGGAAAACGTGGTTGAGACTTTACCGTAATTCTGTTACCAAACTTTGCATCTGCAAAGTTCTTCCAGTAAATGTGTTTTGTGACATTTTCTGTGTAAATTGTTCAAAGTAGTCCCTCTGCATAGAGTTGTATGGTTTATTAAACTTTGAAATCAATGTTTTTTGTTTGGCATACATTTTAGGGTAAAAAATCTGGGTCTCGGCATAATTCGGTTACTATGGAATTGCCCACATGCTACACGATATTCATCACAAACATTCGGGACATCTTGTGTAACTTAAAAGGTTTAATGAACAATGTGTCCCGAAGGGCAAAGCGCTGAGAATCTAAGGTGGAATCAGCTCCTAACCCTCACATAATCTCAATCTTAATAAAACATTCGCTCATAAAACACAAGACCTCTCACAGACATACTTTACCTAAAAACCAACATGTCACCCAATCAAAACAACAAAATGCTGTGGGATCCTAAGACAGATAGGTGTCTCCCAAAGCATAACACTGACCAAGGTGACCCCTATTTCAATGAAGCCAAGGTTTAGAGTTAGCATTGGGTCAGGTCAAGTGGTCAGGAGTGCTTAGGGGCAAATTATACCTGGAATGTTTCCTACGACCACCCTGCCCACCTGTATAAGACTTACAGTACATCTCCCTATAGGGGTGGTGAGGTTCAGGATTACGCTTCAGTTACGTAATGTGAATGTATAGGCCTGAGTGAAATAAAGTCTGTGGCATACAGGTTAGGAATTGGGCAAGGTCTGAGGCTGAAACTAGTTAGAAATTGGGCAAGGTCTGACGCTGAAACAGGTTAGGAATTGGGCAAGGTCTGATGCTGAAACAGGTTAGGAATTGAGCAAGGACTGATGCTGAAACAGGTTAGGAAATGGGCAAGGTCTGACGTTGAAACTGGTTAGGAATTGGGAAAGGTCTGACGCTGAAACAGGTTAGGAATTGGAAAAGGTCTGACGCTGAAACAGGTTAGGAATTGGGCAAGGTCTGACGCTGAAACAGGTTCGGAATTGGGCCAGGTCTGATGCTGAAACAGGTTCGGAATTGGGCCAGGTCTGACGCTGAAACAGGTTAGGAATTCGGCAAGGTCTGACGCTGAAACAGGTTAGGAATTGAGCAAGGACTGATGGTGAAACAGGTTAGGAATTGGGCAAGGTCTGATGCTGAAACTGGTAGATCAGTGGCGACCTGTCATTCAGGGCAGGTAGGGCAGAGCCTGTTTAGCTATAAAAATAAAAATAAATCAATGAGTTAATAAAGCCTCATACAAACATGGTCTCTTTTTTGCTTTCTTGAGTAAAGCAGCTTTAAAATGCAGGTGTTTCAGCCTAGCTCAGTGCTTTCTGTGGTGGTGGGGCAGCCAGCAGAACATATGGATCATAGGGGTTGGTAATGTTCTCTAGTTGCACCGTGATTGGCTCAGTGTTTTGCCACTCATCGGGACACTACGTCACCGCAAAATCTATGCGGAGAGCTCGGAAGTTCAAGCCCCTTGGGTGCTGCCATAGATTTACATTAGAAGTGCCCATCCATGAAGGCTCAAGGTCATTGGCCACAGATAAAATGACGTCAAATCACGTTATTTCTGCCGTAGCTTTGATTGGACTGATCATGTCAACATCATACTTTCAAAATCTTAGCTAGCAAGCTAGACAAGCAGTCATCATGAATCACGTTGACAATCTACTGGCAAATCCTTTTCAACCCTTGTCATATGAAGATAAATTATAGATAAAACGTATCCGTGCTCATCTGCCATTGGACATAAACATTACACAACAAGTTGAAAATCGCAAATTCAACAATGAGTGTTTTGGAAGGAATCAGTGGCTAACTGCAAGTGTTGTAAAGCAGTTACTAGCCTGCTATTCAATGGAGTGGGTGTGTGGTCCAAGTCTGGGTTTAAGGGTCTCTTTTCCTAGCTTAAAAGGATAAATATTCAACACCATGGGCCAGAAAAGTTTGAATACATTGGCCATGCTGTTAATCCAGCATGACTTCTGCTGTTTTCAGAACAACTGGAAACTGGGAACTGGGACATTTCAGACTTCAATGAGTTCAAGACAACTGGTTCAAGACAAATACGTTTTGAACGGTCATCCAGCTCGGAATTCCAAGTCGGGAACTCTTTCTGAAGATCGCTGACTCCCCCCCGAGTTCCCAGTTTTCTTGAAGCACGTTAAATCCAGAGAATGTCAGAAATGTGTTGTATGCTGCGCATAAATGATGTAAAGTACCAGGGGTATATGTATACTGTAGCTAAGAAAGTAATATTAAGTGTATGTTGTGTAGTAATCTGTTAATAGCCGATGTGCCTCACCAAAATCATTTGGTCCCTGTCCCCCTCATAACTTTGCCTACTGTTCTGACTTGGTGATGCACATGTAGCCTATAGCCTGTTTTACAGAAATGTAATCATCGAATATTGTAAGAGCTTTCATTGTCTGCTTATATGCCCCTTTGATTTTCCTACGATTCTGACTTTGTGTATAGGGAGAATACTGTAAGAGCGGCCCATGTTCTGAATTATGTCGCTGTACATTTCAAAAGTGCTGAACAAATAGTTATATTGATTACGTCTGTCTAGCTCTTGATTAATGTCTAATCGAAATTACGGATTTCCTCTTATCCGCTTCTCCTCCCCTTATGCCATAGTTTGTACATCTCTATTTTCAGTAGGAACCACATTTGTTTAAGCAAGTCAGTCATATAAGTTATGTTTTTTTAAAGGCAGTAAATGAGGCTGAATGAACTTTTTTGCTGCCAGACAAAGCTCCTCTGATAGCCAAGTGTAGCAGTGGTAAGGATTCACTCAATGTTGCTGAAAAGAAAGCTCTGCTGTTGGGACAGCTTTATGTAGGCCCTAACAGTTTGTGGGAACTGTTTGTCACCGTTATAATGCAATTAATATATTGTTTAGTGTTGAGATGTGTTGTGGTTTTGCTGGCATGCCTCTAAAAATAATGTTTTTTGTTTGCCCCACCAAGATTTACATGCTAAAATCGCCACTGTGGGAGACTAATGGATAATTAAGCATTTTATTACTATTAATCATTCTATTTATATGGTTATCATTTTGAGCTCCAAAATCATAGTCTATTTCCAGCCCTAATTTCAGGACGCGTGAGAGACATTATTCCAGCATTTCCCAAACTCTGTCCTGGGGACCACAAAGGGTGCACGTTTTGGTTTTTGCACTGCACAGCTGATTCAAGTAATCAAAGCTTGATAATGAGTTGATTATTTGAGTTGCTAGGGCAAAAAAGAAAATGTGCACCCCTTGGGGTCCCGAGGACCGAGTTTGGGAAACGCTGCATTATAACAATATTAGTTTGACGGCACGACAATGGAAGTGGAATAGAAAAGGCTTCTTTATGATTCAAAACCAAAGTGTTTCTGAATTACATAAATTGGTGTGCTCGAGAAAGCGTAGCTTACAGTCAGTGGTGGAAAAAGAACCCAATTGTCATAATAAAAGTACAGATACCTTAAACTTCTCTGGGGTATGTGGGACGCTAGCGTCCCACCCGCGGGACACACAATTCAACAGCCAGTGAAATAGCAGGGCGGCAAATTCAAAACAACAAAAATCTCATAATTAAATTTCTCAAACATACAACTATTATATCCCATTTTAAAGATACACTTCTCGTTAATCCAACCACATTGTCCGATTTCAAAAAGGCTTTACGACGAAAGCATAACATTAGATTATGTTATGACAGCGCTGAGACAAGAAAAACCACACAGCCATTTTGCAAGCAAGGAGAGGCGTCACAAAAACCAGAAATACAGCTAAAATGAATCACTAACCTTTGATGATCTTCATCAGATGACACTCCCAGGACTCAATGTTACATGTACAGTGGGGAGAACAAGTATTTGATACACTGCAGATTTTGCAGGTTTTCCTACTTACAAAGCATGTAGAGGTCTGTAATTTTTATCATAGGTACACTTCAACTTTGAGAGACGGAATCTAAAACAAAAATCCAGAAAATCACATTGTATGATTTTTAAGTAATTAATTTGCATTTTATTGCATGACATAAGTATTTGATACGTCAGAAAAGCAGAACTTAATATTTGGTACAGAAACCTTTGTTTGCAATTACAGAGATCATACGTTTCCTGTAGTTCTTGACCAGGTTTGCACACACTGCAGCAGGGATTTTGGCCCACTCCTCCATACAGACCTTCTCCAGATCCTTCAGGTTTCGGGGCTGTCGCTGGGCAATACGGACTTTCAGCTCCCTCCAAAGATTTTCTATTGGGTTCAAGTTTGGAGACTGGCTAGGCCACTCCAGGACCTTGAGATGCTTCTTACGGAGCCACTCCTTAGTTGCCCTGGCTGTGTGTTTCAGGTCGTTGTCATGCTGGAAGACCCAGCCACGACCCATCTTCAATGCTCTTACTGAGGGAAGGAGGTTGTTGGCCAAGATCTCGCGATACATGGCCCCATCCATCCTCCCCTCAATACGGTGCAGTCGTCCTGTCCCCTTTGCAGAAAAGCATCCCCAAAGAATGATGTTTCCACCTCCATGCTTCACGGTTGGGATGGGGTTGTACTTATCCTTCTTCTTCCTCCAAACACAGCGAGTGGAGTTTAGACCAAAAAGCTCTATTTTTGTCTCATCAGACCACATGACCTTCTCCCATTCCTTCTCTGGATCATCCAGATGGTCATTGGCAAACTTCAGACGGGCCTGGACATGCGCTGGCTTGAGCAGGGGGACCTTGCGTGCGCTGCAGGGTTTTAATCCATGACGGCGTAGTGTGTTACTAATGGTTTTCTTTGAGACTGTGGTCCCAGCTCTCTTCAGGTCATTGACCAGGTCCTGCCGTGTAGTTCTGGGCTGATCCCTCACCTTCCTCATGATGGCTTCTTAAAGAAAAACTAACAGGTCTGTGAGAGCCGGAATTCTTACTGGTTGGGAGGTGATGAAATACTTATGTCATGCAATAAAATGCAAATTAATTACTTAAAAATCTTACAATGTGATTTTCTGGATTTTTGTTTTAGATTCCGTCTCTCACAGTTGAAGTGTACCTATGATAACAATTACAGACCTCTACATGCTTTGTAAGTAGGAAAACCTGCAAAATCAGCAGTGTATCAAATACTTGTTCTCCCCACTGTATGTTTTGTTCGATAAAGTTCATATTTATATCCATAAACCCTATTTTACATTGGCGCGTGATGTTCAGAAAATGTATTGCCTCCAAAACTGCCGGTGAATGAGCACATCAATTTACAAAAATACTCATCATAAACGTTGATAAAATTTACAACAGTTATTGAAAGTATTATAGAAACACTTCTCCTTAATGCAACCACTGTGTCAGATTTCAAAATAGCTTTATGGCGAAAGCACATTGTTCAATATTCTGAGTACAGAGCTCAGCCATCAAAGCAAGCTATACAGTTACCTGCCAAGTTCTAGAGTCAACAAAACTCAGAATTTGTATTATAAATCTTCACTTACCTTTGCTGATCTTCGTCGGAATGCACTCCCAGGACTCCCACTTCCACAAGAAATGTTTGTTTTGTTTGATAAACTCCATATTTATGTCCAAATACCTCCGTTTTGTTCGCGCGTTCAGATCACTAATCCAAAGGCATAATGCGCGAGTGCAAAACCAGAGACGAAAAGTCAAATAGTTCCATTACCGTTCGTAGAAACACGTCAAACGATGTTTACAATCAATCCTTAGGGTCTTTTTAACATACATCTTTGATAATATTCCAACCGGACAATAGCGTATCCATTACAGAGGAAAAAGAAGGAACGGTGCGCCTGTGTACCTGCGCAGTAAACAACTCGTTGGTCCCAGGCTTGAGACAGCCCTTATTCTCTCCCCAGTAACAGTAGAAGCATGAAACAAGGTTCTAAAGACTGTTGAAATCTAGTGGAAGCCTTAGGAAGTGCAAAATGACCCCACAGACACTGTAGTTTGGAAAGGCAATCAATTGAAAAACTACAAACCACTTCCTGGTTGGATTTTTTCTCAGGTTTTTGCCTGCCATATGAGTTCTGTTATACCCATAGACATCATTCAAACAGTTTTAGAAACTTGTTTTCTATCCAAATATACTAATAATATGCATATCCTACCTTCTGGGCCCGAGTAGCAGGCAGTTTAATTTGGACACGTTATTAATCTGAATTTCCGAATACTGCCCCGTCACCAAGAAGTTAATAGAAAATGACAAGTAAAATGTCACCCAGTAAAATACTACTTGAATAAAAGTCTAAAAGTATTTGGTTTGAAATTTACTAAGTATCAAAAGTAAATGTAATTGATAAAACATTCTGAAGTATCAAAATCATTTCAAAGTCCTTCTGTTAAGCAAACCAGATGGCATCATTTTCTTGTTTTAATTTTATTTGTGGATAGCCAGGGGCACGCTCCAACACTCAGACATAATTTACGAATGAAGCATGTGTTTAATGAGTCCTCCAGATAAGAGGCTGTAGGGATGACCAGGGATGGTCTTTTGATATGTGTGTGAATTAGACAATTTTATTGTCCTGTTAAGCATTCAAAATGTAACTTTTGGGTGTCAGGGAAAATGAATGGAGTAAAAAGTACATACACTTCTTTAGGAATGTAGTAAAGTAAAAGTAAAAGTTGTCAAAAATATAAATAGTAAAGTACAGATACCCCAAAAAACTACTTAAGTAGTACTTTCAAGTATTTTTACTTAAGTACTTTACACCACTGCTTACAGTGCATGACTTTCATTGGTGCCTGGCTGCCAAACAATCTTCAGAATGCCAGAAGTGAAGAGGTCTCCACCTTATGCGTCAGTTGGCACAAAGAATGCAGAGACCTAGGTCGCGGTCACTTCATGCAAACCTATATTCCACTAGTTTAATATTCTCTACCAGCCTGTGGACTAAACTTCATGCAACGATATCATGAGTGAGTAAAAGGCAGCAATCACCCTGTCGCATGGATGGTCACACACGCATTCACGCACACACATGGATGGTCAACAGCATGCACGCGCAAGTTCCTCGGCGTACACATCACAGACAAACTGAAATGGTCCAACCATACAGACAGCGTGGTGAAGACGGCGCAACAGCACCTCTTCAACCTCAGGAGGCTGAAGAAATTTGGCTTGTCACCAAAAACACTCACAAACATTTACAGATGCACAATCGAGAGGATCCCGTCGGGCTGTATCACCGCCTGGTACAGCAACTGCTCCGCTCACAACCGTAAGGCTCTCCAGAGGGTAGTGAGGTCTGCACAACGCATCACCGAGGGCAAACTACCTGCCCACCAGGACACCTACAGCACCCGATGTCACAGGAAGGCCAAAAAGATCATGAAGGACAACAACTACCAGAGCCACTGCCTGTTCACCCCGCTATCATCCAGAAGGTGAGGTCAGTACAGGTACATCAAAGCTGGGACCGAGAGACTGAAAAACAGCTTCTATCTCAAGGCCATCAGACTGTTAAACAGCCATCACTAACATTGAGTGACTGCTGCCAACATACTGACTCAAATCTCTAGCCACTTTAATAATAAAAAATTGGATGTAATAAATGTATCACTAGTCACTTTAAACAATGCCACTAGGGTAGCCAAGTGGTTAGAGTGTTGGGCTAGTAACCAAAAGCTTGCAAGTTCAAATCCCTGAGCTGACAAGGTACAAATCTGTCGTTCTGCCCCTGAACAAGGCAGTTAACCCACTGTTCCTAGACGTCATTGAAATTGTTAGATTACTTGCATGCACACATGGATGGTCACACAAACACACATGCATGCACGCACACACATTGTTGAGCAGTCTTATTACTATGTACTGAGCAGACAGTGTGTCAGAGCCAAGGCAGTATCACTTGATCTTTCATCATCTTCTCTTACTCTCCTTTCTTTCTTTCTCTCTCTCTTTCCTCCTAGAGGAGAGCACAGCGGCATGTTGCTAGACAACAAGAGAGGAAGGCATAGGGAGGACTCTGCTGGAATCACACACACATACACTCACACGCACGCAGGCAGGCAGGTACGTGCACACACACTCACATACACATGTACAGACACAGCTAGGCACACTAAACATGGTCTGATTCACATCCTCCGCTAAGCACTTGTCTGCCACGACTTTGTCTCTGACACTAGATCAACAGTGACATGTGTTTGTGTTAATTTGTGTGTGTGTTTGTGTGTGTGTGTGTGTGTGTGTGTGTGTGTGTGTGTGTGTGTGTGTGTGTGGTGAGAGAGAGAGAGAGAGAGAGAGAGAGAGAGAGAGAGAGAGAGAGAGAGAGAGAGAGAGAGAGAGAGATAGACAGAGAGAGAGAGAAAGAGAGTGTAAGACAGAATAGAAAAGTGTGAAATGTATGAGAAAGTGTCTTGAGAGCCTTTATGATCCCTAATGACAAGACTGTTTAGAAGTGGAGACTAATAATGACGTTACCATCGAATCAGACGGTAACTTGAGAGACATATATTTCAAAATCCATGTACACTTCATAATACGTAATAATAAAGTTATTCAATAGACTGGTTGAGTAGGCTAATAACCAAGCCATCACCCGCCATGTGTTTTGGTAAACAGCTGAGTGATGGAGCTGAAGAAATGTAAGTGCTGACAACCATGAGATCAAAATGATAGGCTGTTTTGAAGCTACATTGTTTGCTTACGATTACATTGTTTACAAACAATGGAGTAAAAATAGCATAGGCTTATTTTAGGTTCGATGGGTTATGATTGTTGAACTAATCTCATGAAGCATTTATAAATTATATTCTTCAATAATCATGCACCAATCCCAGATTGCCCGTTTATTAATTTGGCTAGATTAGGTACTGTAAATGCTTCATCAGTTTTTTTAAACATAAAAACTATTGAGATAAGTCGTAAAAGGCTAACCATTTGGCGCGCGATAAATTAAACTAAACATTTACAGTGACATAAGAAAAAGCATTTACCTATAATGAGCAGGAAAGCACCGGCTGCGAAATCCACTGCAGGTGATAACTTCGACGAGTAAATATCCATCTGGGACATTAATTTGTAGATTTGCGCAGAAGCACAAATCCAAAGGCAAAAAACTGTAAAATATTCTGCTTTCATGTAAACGCAAACCTAAATACGCAGCGGAGACAGACAAAATTGATGTTGTGGATTTCTTGTGTCAAAACCATCTGACTTGAAGTATCCAGACCAGCAGCCTGTACTAACTAGGCTAACTGCGATGTGAGAGAGGAGCGCGTTTAGGTGGAGTTGACACTGCTTCCAACCAAGTCAGAGAGTGAGTGTGAGAGAACGGTGGGCTCGGTATCTGAAATCCCGTGCAACCCATGTGTATATCAAACACTATCGTCTGGGGGAGTGTTATGTTGAATACAATTCAGTCACATAACATTAGAACAGGCACTGTCTTTGTCCATGAAAACGACTTTTGAGCGTGCATAATAAACGTGTGTGTAAAGTGGCGGTCGCGGACAGCGAAGACAACCTGGTCTCAGAGCATTTCGTATTATTCTGTACATAAATCCGAGATGCTCCATAAACAGTTTTATTATGTTATGTTTGGTATGGTTACATATGACAGATGGTTACTCAAGGCAAAAACAAAACGAGGGTGGTTGGTCGGGGTGGAAAGGTAGTACCTCAAATCTTATCAAGACAACTTTAGCATTTTATCTAATTAGAAACTTTTCAATTACTTACTACTTTTTAGTTACTTTGCTCCTACTTAGCATGTTAGCTAACCCTTTCCCTATCCCTTTTAGCTTACCCTTCACCTAACCCTAACCTTAAACATAACTCCTAAACTTAACCCTAACCCTAACCCCTAACCCTAACCTAGCTAATGTTAGCCAGCTAGCTAATGTTAGCCACCTAGCTAGAATTCGTAACATGTCATACGTTAAAATTCATTACATATTGTAGGTTTTGCAAATGCGTACCTTATTGTTTATTTATCAAATTCGTAACATATAATACAAATTGTAATTCATAACATATCATACGAAATGGGTGATGGACATCCAGAAATTAATACATACCATACAAAATGTAACATATCATACTAAATGGAGAATCCGGATTTACATACAGAATAAAACCAAATGCTCTGAGACCAGGTTGGCACAGACTAGCAGTCCCATAAATAGCCAGTTTGTCACACTTACATTGCATGCATGTGTGATGTATCATCTTTGTCACATGCATTTGTGGTGCTTTTCATCCAGCAGAGGGGACCTCTCGCAAGGTTGCTTCATGTTTTCTCACACTCAGGTTCTCAAACTAGCCTAGACCAGGGGTCTTCACCTTTTCTTGCACAGGGACCCCCTCCCAGGCAAACTGGTGACCCAGGAACCCCAATCATACTTTAGCACCAAAAATATGTTTCACATGTCTTGTCTTATCATCAGGTGAATGATAACGACAAGGAGAAGTTATCAACATTTTAAAATGAATAGATTTGGTAGATAGTTTTTCACAATTTGACCTCCCCACATTATAAATGGAAGAGGAAGTGTAAACTCTAACATAGTCTACTAGCTAGAAAGGTACCTTCAAACACATTTTCGATAAGAGCAGCTACCCAGCTAACAAAAGTAATTTCCAGGACGTGACCAACGTTATTTTAGTCCCCACATAATTCATGATAACGTTATTGTGAAACGTGGGGGGGGGGGGGGGCACATGGAGCAGTCGGCGGAGCCAAGGAGGGAACCAGAGCCAATCCAGGAGAAGAGAGATATGGGTGAGTTGTTGAGTTGGTGGAGGCTGCATGGATTTTTCCCAAAGGAACGTGTTATCAGTTTGGTGCCACCTGAGTCAGCTCCCCATACTCGCCCTGAGGTACGTGTTACCAGTTTGGCGCCACCTGTACCTGCTCCACGCACCTGGCCTCCAGTGAGTCTCTCCAGTCCGTTGTGTCCTGTTCCTGCTCTCCGTACTCACCCTGAGGTGCGTGTTACCAGTCTGGCACCACCTGTGCCAGTCCCACGCATCAGGCCTCCGGCGACAGTTCCCAGTCCAGAGCTTCCGGTGACAGTTCCCAGTTCGGTGAGACCTGTTCCGGCTCCACGTAAGAAACCTCCAGTGATGATCCATGGTCTGAAGCCTCCAGTGATGATCAATGGCACGAAGCCTCCAGTGACGATCCATGGCCCGGAGCCTGTAGTGATGATCCATAGCCCGAAGCCTCCAGTGATAATCCATGGCAAGAAGCCTGTAGGAATGATCCATGGCCCGGAGCCTGTAGGGATGATCCATGGCACGAAGCCTCCAGTGATAATCCATGGCCCGGAGCCTTCAGTGATAATCCATGGCACAAAGCCTCCAGTGGTGATCCATGGCATGGAGCTTGCAGCGACGGTCCCCAGTCCAGAACCTTATCACGCTGCGCTTTGGTCTACTCCTTTCGACAACGATCGTCACATTACGTTCCCAGTGGTTACCAGAAACTGCATTTTGTCGGGCTGTCAATGTAGTTTCTGACATTTAGCAACGTTTATGAGGTTGACCTAAAAATTATGTTTTCCTGAAACGTCTCCTACATGTACAGTGAGGGAAAAAATTATTTGATCCCCTGCTGATTTTGTACGTTTGCCCACTGACAAAGAAATGATCAGTCTATAATTTTAATGGTAGGTTTATTTGAACAGACCTTGAGCGTGGCTGCGTTGCACCCATGACCAGCTCTGAAACCAGATTGCTTAGCGGAGACGGTACGGTGGGATTCGACATGGTCGGTAATCGGTTTGTTAACTTGGCTTTAGAAGACCTTAGAAAGGCAGGGTAGGATAGATATAGGTCTATAGCAGTTTGGGTCTAGAGTGTCTCCCCCTTTGAAGAGGTGGATGACCGCGGCAGCTTTCCAATCTTTGGGAATGTCAGACGATACGAAAGAGCTAGTAATAGGGGTTGCAACAATATCGGCAGATAGTTTTAGAAAAAGAGGGTCCAGATTGTCTAGCCCGGCTGATTTGTAGGGGTCCAGATTTTGCAGCTCTTTCAGAACATCAGCTATCTGGATTTGGGTGAAGGAGAAATGGGGGAGGCTTGGGCGAGTTGCTGTGGGGGGTGCAGGGCTGTTGATCGGGGTAGGGGTAGCCAGGTGGAAAGCATGGCCAGCCGTAGAAAAATGCTTATTGAAATTCTCAATTATAGTGGATTTATCGGTGGTGACAGTGTTTCCTAGCCTCTGTGCAGTGGGCAGCTGGGAGGAGGTACTCTTATTCTCCATGGACTTTACAGTGTCCATGCTAATGTAAAAAGCTGGTTTTTGATATAAATATGAACTTGATTGAACAAAACATGCATGTATTGTATAACATAATGTCCTAGGAGTGTCATCTGATGAAGATCATCAAAGGTTAGTGCTGCATTTAGCTGTGGTTTGGGTTTATGTGACATTATATGCTAGCTTGAAAAATGGGTGTCTGATTAGTTCTGGCTGGGTACTCTGCTGACAGGCTCTCAGAACCCGGGAAAAAGCTGAATGATATCGAGGCAGCCCCAGGCTGAAACACACTAGCAGGTTTGGCAAGTGCTCTATCAGAGGGCCATTAGACTGAGGCTCGTGCATGAGGGGATAGCATGCTTTTACTTTCACTCTCTTTGTAATAAAAAAACGATTTGCCGGTCGGAATATTATCGCTTTTTTACGAGACAAATGGCATAAAAATTGATTTTAAACAGCGGTTGACATGCTTCGAAGTACGGTAATGGAATATTTAGAATTTCTTGTCACGAAATGCGCCGTGTTCGTAACCCTTATTTACCCTTTCGGATAGTGTCTTGAACGCACGAACAAAACGCCGCTATTTGGATATAACAATGGATTATTTGGGACCAAACCAACATTTGTTATTGAAGTAGAAGTCCTGGGAGTGCATTCTGACGAAGACAGCAAAGGTAATAACATTTTTCTTATAGTAAATCTGACTTTGGTGAATGCTAAACTTGCTGGGTGTCTAAATCGCTAGCCCAGTGATGCCGGGCTATCTACTTAGAATATTGCAAAATGTGCTTTCACCGAAAAGCTTATTTTAAAATCGGACATATCGAGTGCATAGAGGAGTTCTGTATCTATAATTCTTAAAATAATTGTTATGTTTTTTTTTATTGTTTATCGTGAGTAATTTAGTAAATTCACCGGAAGTGTTCAGTGGGAATGCTAGTCACATGCTAGTCACCTGCTAATGTAAAAAGCTGGTTTTTGATATAAATATGAACTTGATTGAACAGACATGCATGTATTGTATAACATAATGTCCTATGGTTGTCATCTGATGAAGATCATCAAAGGTTAGTGCTGCATTTAGCTGTGGTTTGGGTTTATGTGACATTATATGCTAGCTTGAAAAATGGGTGTCTGATTAGTTCTGGCTGGGTACTCTGCTGACATAATCTAATATTTTGCTTTCGTTGTAAAGCCTTTTTGAAATCGGACAGTGTGGTTAGATTAACGAGAGTCTTGTCTTTAAAATGCTGTAAAATAGTCATATGTTTGAGAAATTGAAGTAATAGCATTTCTAAGGTATTTGAATAACGCGCCACGGGATTCAACTGGCTGTTGAGTAGGTGGGACACAAGCGTCCCACCTAGCACAGAGAGGTTAACAACCAGTTATGCTTTATTTTGTTGTATTGCACTTGTGAGTTCATGAAAGTTAAATATTTATAGTAATTTAATTTTAATTTGGCGCTCTGCAATTTCACCGGATGTTGTCGAGGTGGGATGCTAGCGTTTTTGCTACCATGTGGGTTTTAACTTGCTTAAGCCTGCTAACTGAGGAGTGTTAATTCACCTGTTTCCATACATTTTTCATTTTAAAACATTAATCTTACAAAGGAGTTGTTTAACTACTTACTTATCTGTACATGGAATTGTATTTGTTTTTTTACTCCTTTTTTCTAATCTTTAGAGGAAAATGCCACGGGCACTATCTGATGTGTGGAGACATTTCACTGCAGCTAATGTAAATGGAAAAGCTTTGCACATTTGCAAATACTGTGCCAAATCATATGTGAAGAATGCAACAAAGATGCAGAATCATCTGGCCAAGTGCATAAAGTTCCCTCAGCGCTCACAACAAGCAACCTCTGACAAAAGTCCCTCTACCTCTTTTCGAGGTGAAAATTTTGAATCAGACACGTTATCAATAGCAACAGCTCATGGTCCTCCTGGAATCAGAAGTTTTTCTGACTCGATGGAGGAACGTAGACAGAGAAATGCTTATGAATGTCTTGGTCAAGCTGTGTATGCAACTGTTTCACCTCTGATGCTCACAGGTGTTTGGTTCTAATTTTCAAGGTAAATATCGCCCGGACACTAGAGAAGCTTAACCAAGTTAAATTCTGCCCAAAGGGTCGATACAGCTGGATTCAGACATCACATGTTTCCACCACCACAAGTATGTATACTCCAATTTAGACACTCCTTCTCTCCAATCTTTACATCTTTTATGGTCTGACAGGAAGACGAAGTGATAGGATAATAAACAATTGTTTCTCCCTTAAAACCTCTTGGGGCTAGGGGGCAGTTTTTTCATGAGAAACGTACCCAATTTTTACCCAAAACGGATGACAAACGTACCCAATTTAAACAGGTTACTTCTCTGGACCAGAAAATAGAATATGCATATTATTAGTATATTTGGATAGAAAACACTCTGAAGTTTCTAAAACTGTTTGAATGGTGTCTGTGAGTATAACAGAACTCATATGGCAGGCAAAAACCTGAGAAAAATTGAATCAGGAAGTGGGAGAAATTAGAAATGTAGTTCTTCTTTTGAATCCCTTGAGAAACTACAGTGACATAGGGTTTACGTTGCACCTCCTAAGGCTTCTATTGGCTGTCAACGATCTTTAGAAACTGGTTTCATCCGTCACCTGTTACCTGGCAGAAAATTGTGGCTCAGTCAATCAGTGGCCAGTCTGAGGACAGGTGTCTTGTGACGCGCGTGCACGCGAGTTCGCTGTTCGTTATTTTTCTTCTGGGATGAATACCTATTGTCCGGTTGGAAAATTACCTAAAGGATTGATTGTAAACATCGTTTGACATGTTTCTACAAACGGTAATGGAACTTTTTAACTTTTCGTCTATGGATTTGCGCCCACGCCTCATGGCATTGTAAAGTGTTCTGGATGGGTCAACAAAACGGAGGTGGTGTGGTGTGGGGGCTGTGCTTTGGCAAAGTGGGTGGGGTTATATCCTGCCTGTTTGGCCCTGTCCGGGGGTATCATCGGATGGATCCACAGTGTCTCCTGAACCCTCCTGTCTCAGCCTCCAGTATTTATGCTGCAGTAGTTTATGTGTCGGGGGGCTAGGGTCAGTCTGTTATATCTGGAGTATTTCTCCTGTCTTATCCGGTGTCCTGTGTGAATTTAAGTATGCTCTCTCTAATTCTCTCTTTCTTTCTCTCTTTCTTTCTTTCTTTCTTACTCTCTCTTGGAGGACCTGAGCCCTAGGACCATGACTCAGGACTACATGGCATGATGACTCCTTGCTGTCCCCAGTCCACCTGGCCATGCTGCTGCTCCAGTTTCAACTGTTCTGCCTGTGGCTATGGAACCCTGACCTGTTTACATTTACATTTAAGTCATTTAGCAGACTTGCTGTTTTTCAACTCTCTAGAGACAGCAGGAGCGGTAGAGGTGCTGACCTGTTGCACCCTCAACAACTACTTTGATTATTATTATTTGACCATGCTGGTCATTTATGAACATTTGAACATCTTGGCCATGTTCTGTTATAATCTCCACCCGGCACAGCCAGAAGAGGACCGGCCACCCCTCATAGCATGGTTCCTCTCTAGGTTTCTTCCTAGGTTTTGGCCTTTCTAGGGAGTTTTTCCTAGCCACCGTGCTTCTACACCTGCATTGCTTGCTGTTTGGGGTTTTAGGCTGGGTTTCTGTACAGCACTTTGAGATATCAGCTAATTTAAGAAGGGCTATATAAATACATTTGATTTGAAGAGGGGGAAGTTACTGACTCTACTGACCAGGAGTGGGTTGCACCAGTTAGACGCTAATAAGGTGTAAGAGATAAGTTGGGCTACCTACGCCCGACCTAATGATTTAGAAATTTGAGCAAGATGCGACATGACTAGTCATGAAACACTTACCTTGGAAACTAGTTATAGATTTATATTATATGCCTACCCAACATTACACTTGGTTTTTACACCCTGGCATAGCAAAGCTATTACTTACAACCAGGTGGTGACACAGGTTTATGCCTGGCTTAGAACATATTCTACATTGGAACTAGCCTTACTTATAGGAGTATGTTCAACTGATAAAACCTGCTCCAGAGCCATACAACCAAGCATACACGGCAATATAATCAGGAGTGGATGGATACTGTAAAATATTATTTTACCAGTGGATGAAAGAATGGAAATTCTGTACTTCTCCCATAATATTTTGTCCGGCCGGTCTCCTCTCTTAATCATTGTTGCGCTGGCATTTCTTCTCCTGTAGCAACACAGGATGAGACACAGGATGAGACCTGCAAGATGAGACACTGTTTAAAGTTAATTATTAATCCATCTCTTTGGCTGAAAAGGGTAAACCATTTAACTGATCAACTCACCTCATCTCTCTTCTCCTCCCACTGCTCTGATACAACTTCAACAGTGTTCTCTTTTACAAAATGTACAACATAATAACGCTGTGTGTCCTGTGCAGAAAAACAAAACACCAATTCCACACTGTCTCTTGATTTACCAGCCAAGATAATTTGCAAAACTAATACAGCTTGTAATCTTGACTATAGCTAAATGGGGCTTGCTACAGGTTATGCAAGATGGTAAGCACAACACATTTTAGTCATTTAGCAGACGCTCTTATCCAGAGCGACTTACAGTAGTGAATGCATACATTTCATACATTTTTTTTTCTCCATACTGGTCCCCCGTGGGAAACGAACCCACAACCCGGGCGTTGCAAACACCATGCTCTACCAACTGAGCCACATGTGTGCCATGGTCCTCCTCAAGTATAATAGCTCTCTTAACAAGACTGCTCTTTGCAATGAGATGTATTTGTGCTCTCCTCGTAGTGATGCGGAAAGTCCAATACAGTCTTGAGTCAGAAGGACTCAGCGTATAAGATTCCAGATGTTGAAACACTAGAGGGTATCAAAGGCATCTTCAAGGCTCACTACCTCACAGCATGACCTATCATTAAGTATGTAGATATTGTTTGGCTGTCTCATTTTGATGACCTGTTGGCGGGGAGAAGCTCTAACGGTGTGTTCTTGCACTCTTTTAGAAATTTGCAGAAGTTGTTGCCTCCCTGAATGGATCATCTTCTTTAGTTGTTGCAAGTAGTTATCAAACTTGAAAGCACTACAGTTGTCAAGGCAGCTGTGTTCTTCAGCATCAGCAGTGAGGTGTAGGAGGGAGTGAACATTATACACGACAAATGTGTCTCCATACAAAACCCTTCCCTGCTCCACAAAGAAGTTAGTAAAGCATGAGCATAGGCACTATGGATTGAAGAAAGTTGAGGAGAAACCAAAATGCGCATGGCAACACTGGAGGCCATGAAGTGTGTGTACTGTTCTTTAGACAAGATTCTTCTCAGGACTACTTTCCTAGTATAAAGTAGAAACTGTCTGAATTCTGTGGCCTTCCAATGGTCAATGTCATCCAATCCCCGTGGTTTGTGAGAAAAGCAGTCTGGAATTTAATCCTTTAGTCTGTTTAGTCATTGACTGACCTCCTTGACTTGAACCAATGACAACCTGGCCACAGTCTTTACCCTAGTCCACATCATCAAGAGCTTCCATGTTACTCCGAGGCAACAAAGCTGCATATAGTCATTTGCGAATGACTTCACCATATCAATGGGGAGAATGCAAAAAGAAGACAGGTTTTCCCTTCATGGTGATGTTCTGGCTGTACCAATTCCCTAAAGGATGTCAGTTCTGAGACACAGGTTTTTTTTTATCTGCGGGTACGTCATCCTCCCATCATACCTGCCTTTTTGTGTGCACCTGTTACAGCCATAGAAGCCAGAAGACATCTTTATGCATTTTACAATAGCCTTTGTAGGTGCATCACGTTACAGAACAAACTTTCACTTGCAGTGTTTTGTCTCCAGTCTGCATCAACTCCTTAAGCTCCTGCAAAGTGTCATTGAGGAATCCAGGGAGCTTGGTTTCAATGATGCCATTGCAAGTGACAGAGGAAACACTGTGTGTGATGATAGATTGATGGAGCCCAAAAGTGGCCATAATGATATATTGGTACATTTGAATAAAGGGAGACCATCCAGATTAAGGGATATTTCTAAAACATTCAAATCTCCAACCACAGATTGAGGATAGATGCTTAGATGTTTCACTAACTCAACCTTCACTTTAAATCTGACAAACTTCACATCAGACTTGGCTTCAACACAAACATTGGTCTTTTCTAGGAGAGTTCTAGCAGTGGAAGGCAAATCTAGGTGACCATTAGACTGCAGCATCTTCAGAAGTGTATCAACAGCATCGTTTTCACTTGGACATCACTGATCCAGGTTGCAAGGTCCTCTCTGAAGGTAGAATCATTTTCAACATCATCATCATTGTCAGAGTCAGCTGTCTCCTAAATTGCACAACCAGCATTGGCTTCAGTCTCTGAATCTATGTCACTGTGTGATGGCAGTCACACAGTGGAGTACCACCTAGTGCCTCAAGCTCACCATCTGACTCTTTCTCAGTGTGTGTTGGCAGTCTTGGAGGAGTACCACCTAGTGCCTCAAGCTCACCATCTGACTCTTCATCAACATGTATTGGCAGTCTTGGAGGAGTACCTTTCACTGTGTCAACTTCACTAGCTGACAAAATTTTACTCTCAGATTCAGTAGAACTGGTCTCTTCGTGACTCTTCGTGTCAGACTGGCTGATGAGACTAGACCCACTTTCTTTGTCACTGTCGTCCTTCTCCACCGTTTTTTTTCTTAAGGGTGGTTTTCTCCTTTGACAATTTAGTCCATATTTTATTGTATTCTCTCTTTCTTGAAGTACTTGACATCCGTGTTACACCAGCGGATTTAATGGTCTGAAAATTATTAAACAATGAGATGAAAATGGCTTTACACATACAGTACAATATGAAATTGGACTGCCTTACTTGTCCATTGAAAATGAATAACCAGTTAGACAACACATAGGTTTACCTTTTTTTGAAGACATTTTCAATTTCATAACACTAAGTAAAGAAATGGAAAGAACATTAATCTCTACTACTCAAGACATTATCCATAATATCAGAATCATAACTTAAATGAGAAAAGAGGTAATTACAGCTTCTCAGGATATCGTGACACTGCAAGGCATTTTAATATTTGTGGTGTTATAGAATGGATAAATTGCACTTTTCATAATCTGGATTGTGCAAATTTAGACAGCAAAAGCTTGCATTATATTTTTGTATGTTCTTATGCTAGTAATAGACCAAGAACACTTGTCAATGTTGTTCATCAGGACCTAAGAACACGATTACTGAACTCTGTAACAAGGCTGTCATTACGCAGTGTAACAAAGCTGTGCAAGACACATCTTACTCACAATAGCTTTTTCTTATTTTACACCATCAGTCACCTTCCCGAAATACAAGCCAACAAATTCCACACGGACTGAGTGGAAATCAGCAAATTGAGTTCCAATATCTATTTTATCATGGCTAGCACACAAAGGAACCATAGCAACAACAAAAAGTACACCAAGTTAAATGACTACATTATATCTATTCAAAGCCCTCGTGAGTGAATAGGTTGCGCAAACATCAAAAACCATCAGGTTGAAGTCAGGTTTTTTTTAACAAGTATATAGAGCATTCTGGAATGGAACAGAAGTATATATGATTCACCTGAGAAAAGGTACCAGTCTTATTGATCACAAATCAAAGGAACAGACGGAACAGCATATTTACATACAGAATGAAGTGATCGGACAGATTGTTGACATGACAGTGGATTGGTGTAATTCAGTGATATGCCCTGGTTACTGTCAGATTTACTGATGCCCAGCTGTCAAATCGTGCACAAGTCTGTGACCGTTTGCGTTTGTTTCCTTCTTATCATAAACCAGTTTTTCTTAAACAAGACAACTTACCCAAAGGCAGAGGCAGAGTTATATCATATCTTATCTGCCTCCACTGCTGCTCTTACTTGATCCTACACTGAAGGCCCTCTTTCCATTGGCAGTCATATTTGGGGATAGGTTCCAAGATCATCTCTTCCCCAGAGTCACTGCTGCCACAAGACTACTGTGGAGCAGTCAGGTATTTATCCTCGCTCGGCCGGAAGTTTATTCACACACAGGGATACTCCGTTACACATGGAACAACTTCACATGGATCCACAACCACAAGCAGCACTATCCATGGCCATTAGCAATCTGGTACCTGACATGAAAGCAAAGCTGCATTGTGCCACATTCAAGTTAAGGTTGAGACTTAAATTCCGGACTTTTCCTGCATGTCTTCTTTAGAGAATAGAGAAAGGATAGCCCTAGCAACATTTTACTTTATATGTTTCTTTGATTTTAGCATTGTTTTAATATATGTATTATGATATACACTGTATTTACTTTAAGTGTATATATTCCAGAATGTCTATTTATCACTCTAATGGTAACTTTATGTATATAACTATATTAACATTATGAAATGTTTGTATAAAGATGTTAGATAACAAGGGAGTTTTAAGTAAAACGTTTAAATATTTCTTTAGTAACACAATTGCAACGTTGTTTGTAGACACATCAAAACTCTCAAATAAACATTCCAAAATATTATTTGGATATTCACTAAGTAGTCTGACATTCTGTACATTTGAGGAACTTTTTGTGAACATCACAAATACTACTACAATGTCACCAAAGTGTCCTGACATTCAGAACCTCCAAAGTACTTACTGAAAACGTAACTAATATCCATTTGTAGTCAGATACATGTATACCACCACTTGACATACTGACATTTATCCATAATGTCTATGTATACTTCCCATTGCAACTTTAGATGTAACTATGCATGGCTCTATACCAAACACTCTGAATTGTTATATCCCAACATTGACCTGACATTTAGAACATTGAAAGGACTAACTGGGAATGTTATGAAGGTTCCTAAAATGTCACCAAAATCATCATATTGTTAAGTAATTTTAGATCTTGCCTAGACTTAAAAAAATATATAATTCTAATCTCTAATGTCTTATGCTCAGAAAGAAAATGTGACATATAGATCACTAAGGGACATACTGCACAATAAATATTTTCCTAAGTCTTTTGAGTAACTCAACTGCAATGTTGTTTGTAGACACACCAGGGCTCTCAAAGGAACATTCCTAATACAACGTTACAAGTAGACCAACACTTGACTAACTGACAATGATCCATAATGTCTATTTATAATAGTCATTGCAATGTTAGATAACTATGCACGGCTCTTTGGCAAACATTCTGAAATTAGACATTATATGAAAAAAATATTTTTAGGTCAACCTCCAAACGTTAATAAATGTCAGAAAGTACATTGAGAGCCCCACAAAAGGCAGTATCTGGTAACCACTGGGAACGTAACATTCGTCAGTGGGTACCTACAGTACCAATAAGGCACGTAACAGTGTGCACGTTCAGGGAAGATTCAAGGACATCTCTTATAATGTTATTAAATAACAATATTCAGCTATTCAGGGTCCCCCACATTTCAACATCCTGAAGAGACTTGGGACGTAACTTATGTCAACTGACACCACAGGTACATCTAGGAGACGTTTCATGAAAACATTATTTTCACATCAATCGCATAACGTTGCTAAACGTCAGAAAGTACATTGAGAGCCCCACAAAATGCAGTTTCTGGTAACCACTGGGAACCTAACTTTCGTCAGTGGGTACCTGTAAGGTACATAACAGTGTGCACGTTCAGGGAAGATTCAATGACATCTCTTATAACGTTACTAAATAACGTCATTTATCTATTTAAGATTCATGACATTTCAATATCCTGAAAAGACTTGGGACGTAACTTTTGTCAGCTGATACCACAGCTACGTACAAGGCACGTTTCACAATAACGTTATCATGACTTATGTGGGGACTAAAATAGTTTGTGGTCACCCCTGGTTAAATACCCCGGAAATATTTTCATGTTATGTTGTTTTGAAATTGTTTTAAATATATTGGCTATTTATTTAGTAGTTGTGTAATAATAGAATAGTCCATTGAGTGAGAGAGACAAAAATGTGTTGTATTGAAAAACAACAAGATAAATTCATTATTTTCAAGGTGTCAAGGCTCCATCATTCTTTTCACTACATTTAATTTCAAACAGGAAACATATTACTGCTCTCTGCTCTATTCCCTGACCATGCATATGCAAAACATCCTAGACTGACAAGATCAAGTGATAGATTACTGTCACTTGAGTATTCGTCAATTTGTGTCAGTTGATTATTTATTTGACCTTTATTGCATTTAATTCAGAAAGAGAACAGTGATAGATAGATGGATAGATAGATAGATAGATAGATAGATAGATAGATAGATAGATAGATAGATGATAGATAGGCGACATAGGCCTGTGTTACACTATTAGATAGGTGTTATTGGGATCTGTAGCCAGAGCTAACCTAGGTCTCCACATCCTCATTATAACTGTCATTACTTGACGCAGAGCACATTGATATGAAGATGATCTTTCCATCTCATCTCTCAACCCGGAGCCTCTCATCAACATCTTGACTTCTGATTAAAAGACAGATTGAAACTAGCATAGGAGAGAGAAAATTATGACTAGGCTACACAGTTTTAGCTATTCAGAAGAGCTGTTGCCATGTAACATTAGTGGGTGGGCGTGCAGTGGGTATTTTGTGCCTTTGACTCCACTGTAGGCCTATCACCAGTGAACAAATTATCCAAAAGGTCAGTCCCACACTCAAAAGGATGCAACAAGAGTGAGTGATGATTTCTCAGAAGCGGCTGCTCTATACATTCAAGTTTTGTTTCTAGTTTTGTTTCTTCCTGAAAGAAGATGATTCCAAGGAAATCTCTTAGCATCACTGACCTGACTTGTGCTAACAGATGGATATTAGGTATTATAGTATTCTATAGGAAAAAAAAACAACGTTTATTCAAAAAAAAATAAACGTTCCTTTTTCAGGACCCTGTCTTTCAAAGATAATTCGTAAAAATCCAAATAACTTCACAGATCTTCATTGCTTACAGTCCGGAACCTCCTGAGACAGTCCACGGCCCGAAGCCTCCAGCGACGGTCCGCAATCCAGAGCCTCCAGCGACGGTCCGCAGTCCAGAGTCTCCGGCGACGGTCCGCAGTCCAGAGTCTCCGGCGGCGGTCGGCAGTCCAGAGTCTCCGGCGGTGGTCGGCAGTCCGGAGTCTCCGGCGGCGGTCCGCAGTCCGGAGCCTCCGGAGGCGTTTGGCAGTCCAGAGCCTCCGGCAGCGGTCGGCGGTCCAGAGCCTCCGTCGGCGGTCCGGAGCCTCCGGCAACGATCTACGGTTCAGAGTCCCTGGCGACGATCCACGGTCCGTGACCTCCGGCGACGATCCACGGTCCGGAGCTTTCAGCGACGAACCCCGAAATAGTCGCCACCGAGGATGGCGGATCCGCGATTAGAGCGGGGTCTACGTCCCACACCAGAGCCGCCACCGAGGCTAGATGCAGGTTTTGCGGCCGGAGTCCGCACCTTTGGGGCATACTGTCACGCCCTGACCGTAGAGGGCCTTTTTATTTCTCTATTTGGTTAGGTCAGGGTGTGACTTGGGTGGGCATTCTAGATTATGTATTTCTATGTTTGGTATTTCTATGTTGCCTGATATGGTTCCCAATCAGAGGCAGCTGTCTTTCGTTGTCTCTGATTGGGGATCATATTTAGGCAGCCTTTTCCCACTGGGTTTTTGTGGGATCTTGTTTTTTGGTTAGTTGCCAGTGAGCACGCCATTTACTTCACGTTTCGTTTGTGCTTTATTGTTTTTGTTGTTTTGACGGTGTTCATTTTTAATAAAGTAAAAATGTTCACCTACCACGCTGCACCTTGGTCTCCTTCTTACGACGAACGTGACATTACATCACAGGAAGTTGGTGGCACCTTAATTGGGGAGGACAGGCTCGTGGTAATGGCTGGAGCGGAATAGGTGGAATGGTATCAAATACTCCAAACACATGGTTTCCATGTGTTTGATGCTATTCCATTTGCTCCGCTCCGGCCATTATTATGAGCCGTCCTCCCCTCAGCAGCCTCCCCTGAAATACATACATATGTTAATTCAGAGCTTTATGTGTAACTGTAACCATGCTAAAACACAGTTGAATAGAGGGGGTACGTTGTAAATGAGGCGTGAAATAGGTGTGAAAGAACTCGTCTCCAAATGAGACTGGAGAGAATATTCTATAGTGATAATTACATTTTGTCTTGATGTGTGAGAGAGAGAGAGAGGGTTGTGTGTGTCTGTGTGTTCACGTGTGCATGCAGTGTATGCATGTGTTTCGTATTCGTGTGTCACGTCCTGGCCAGTATATAAGGTTAATTGTTTTGTAGTTTGGTCAGGGCGTGGCAGGGGGTATTTGTTTTATGTGGTTCGGGGTGGTGTGTTTGGGTTTCCAGCTCCTGTCTCTCGTGCGGACCCGGAAGTGCGTCAACCCAGTCCGACTCGTCCTGTTCCCGCTCCCCGCACTAGCCTGGAGGTGCGTGTACATAATCTGGTAATCCCAGTACCAGCACCACGCACCAGGCTACAAGTGCGTCAACAGAGCTGCCCGCCAGTCAACAGTCATCGTCAGAGCTGCCCGCCAGTCAACAGTCATCGTCAGAGCTGCCCGCCAGTCAACAGTCATCGTCAGAGCTGCCCGCCAGTCAACAGTCTTCATCAGAGCTGCCCGCCAGTCAACAGTCTTCATCAGAGCTGCCCGCCAGTCAACAGTCATCATCAGAGCTGCCCGCCAGTCAACAGTCATCATCAGAGCTGCCCGCCAGTCAACAGTCATCGTCAGAGCTGCCCGCCAGTCAACAGTCATCGTCAGAGCTGCCCGCCAGTCAACAGTCATCGTCAGAGCTGCCCGCCAGTCAACAGTCATCGTCAGAGCTGCCCGCCAGTCAACAGTCATCGTCAGAGCTGCCCGCCAGTCAACAGTCATCGTCAGAGCTGCCCGCCAGTCAACAGTCATCGTTAGAGCTGCCCGCCAGTCAACAGTCGTCAGAGCTGCCCGCCAGTCAACAGTCGTCAGAGCTGCCCGCCAGTCAACAGTCGCCAGAGAGGTCAGACTGCGCTGAACTGCCGGAGTGGTCAGACTGCGCTGAACTGCCGGAGTGGCCAGACTGCGCTGAACTGCCGCAGTGGCCAGACTGCGCTGAACTGCCGGAGTGGCCAGACTGCGCTGAACTGCCGGAGTGGCCAGACTGCGCTGAACTGCCGGAGTGGCCAGACTGCGCTGAACTGCCGGAGTGGCCAGACTGCGCTGAACTGCCGGAGTGGCCAGACTGCCCTGAACTGCCGGAGTGGCCAGACTGCCCTGAACTGCCGGAGTGGCCAGACTGCCCTGAACTGCCGGAGTGGCCAGACTGCCCTGAACTGCCGGAGTGGCCAGACTGCCCTGAACTGCCGGAGTGGCCAGACTGCCCTGAACTGCCGGAGTGGCCAGACTGCCCTGAACTGCCGGAGTGGCCAGACTGCCCTGAACTGCCGGAGTGGCCAGACTGCCCAGACTGTCCCGAATTGCCAGACTGCCCAGACTGTCCCGAATTGCCAGACTGCCCAGACTGTCCCGAATTGCCAGACTGCCCAGACTGTCCCGAATTGCCAGACTGTCCCGAATTGCCAGACTGCCCAGACTGTCCCGAATTGCCAGACTGCCCAGACTCTCCCGAATTGCCAGACTGCCCAGACTCTCCCGAATTGCCAGACTGCCCCGACTGCCCCCCGGCGATGCCAGAGTGGCCCGACAGCCTGGAACGGCCGGAGCCAGAGCCACCTCCAGAAATAGGTGGGTTGGGGAGGGGGGGTGTAGCACAGTGCCGTCGTTGACGGCAGCCACCCTCCCTTCCCTCCCTTTAGAAAAGGGGACTTTTTGTTGGTGTTGCTTGGGATTATTTTTTTTTTGTTAAGGTGCTTCTGGGGTAGCACCTTTAAGGGGGGGGTACTGTCACGTCCTGGCCAGTATATAAGGTTAATTGTTTTGTAGTTTGGTCAGGGCGTGGCAGGGGGTATTTGTTTTATGTGGTTCGGGGTGGTGTGTTTTGTGTAAAGGGTGTTTGATTTAGTAATTCCGGGTTTTGGTTTATGTTTAGTATTCTATGGTTAGTCTAGGTTGTGTGTTTCTATGTTTGGTTGATTGGGGTTGGGACTCTCAGTTGAAGGCAGGTGTTGTCTATCTGCCTTTGATTGAGAGTTCCATATATTAGGGTGTGTTTGTATGTGTGATTTGTGGGTGATTGTTCTGTGTTTCGCCTTGTGCCTTACCAGACTGTTTTTGTTGATCGTTCGTGTTTTTGTTATTTTGTATGTTCGTTTTGAAAGATAATTAAAAAGCAAGATGAGCATTCACGTACCTGCTGCGTTTTGGTCCTCCATTTCTACCGACAACAGCCGTGACATCGTGTCTGTTTGTATCTGTGTGCGGACATGGGGGAAGGGGTTGTTGTTTCACATCTCACTTAGAGGAGGTTGCAGGAAATGTGTCTCCTTTAGAAACCAGGCATTATTTCTGAACGCTGTTGTTATACAACTACATAAAAAAATATATGTTTTACATACACCAGATAGGTGCATTGAAATATGTTGTTTTCCTAGGACAGCCATAGTAGTACAGTGCACCTGGCGCAATATTAGGATTAAGTGCCTTGCTCAAGGACACATCGATAGATATTTCACTTTGTCGGCTCGTTAACCAGCAACCTTTTGATTACTGGCCTAACGCTCTAACCGTAAGGCTACTTGCCGCCCAGGACTATTTAGCATAACAGGCTATGATATATCCTAAGATCCTAATGGTATAGCCGTGAGCACTAAAATACCCAAAATAGAAATGTCAACAAATGCTATATGGTTTTGCTGTGCATGAAACCAGTCTGAAACACATTTACACAGTCTGAAACACATTTATGGAATGATATATGACTTCGGTAGGATTTTTTTCCCATTCCCTAGGGAGTGTGTGAATCCTGTTAATATGAAGAGACTTAAAAGGCATGCTCTGAAGTTGTTTTTCCCCCTGGTTACATAACAAATTACATGCACAATCTCTGCTGTCATACGGCAAATGACAAATGGCATGGGCACGCATAGTTTAGCAATCTGTTATTGGTTTCTGGTGTTAGTGCACACCCCTGGCTACATGCAGCAAGCCTTACAAAGTCATTGTTTGACTGAATATTATGCAATCTTGAATCCAAGATGGCGTAGCAGTCGGAACGTGTGTATTTGTCTTGTCCCGTCCTGTCCCGTGTTTATATCGTTTTCTTCGTATATATTTCGTATATATTTTAATCTCACTTTCCATCTACGGACTGAATATACTCTCCTGCAACCCGCCTCACCCAATGTGGTACGGATCTGCTATTTTTATACTTTAGAACCGGAACCCCCATCAGAAGCTAGCCAACTAGCTAGCTACAAGCTAGTAGTCAGTTAGCCAATGCTAGTGGTCCTCACCGTTAACTCGGACATCAGCCAGCCTCAACCCGGTCAATTCCTGCCAGTCTGCACAGCGCAATATCAACCCAGAGAATATCGGACTGCTTTTTCTCTACCACATATCTGGATTCCTACCGCAAGCTCTGAATCTTTACACCGGATCATCGCAGCTAGCTAGCTGCTATCTGAGTGGCCACTTCTGGCTAATGTCTCTGTCAAGAAGCAAGCACCAGTTAGCCTGGAGTTAGCCTCGAGCTAGGCCCATCTCCCGGCTAGCCAAAGAGGTCCACCAGCCAATTCTTGGGCTACAATACCTATTATGCCAATTGGCCTGGACCCTTTAATGCTGACACGGAGCCCCGCCAATCCATCACGACTGGTCTGCCGATGTAACCCTCCGAGGTGGTTTCAACAGGCTCTTCCATTGCGACGTTGCCGGATGCCCATCTGCTCACCCCCGCCCACTAGTTGTCTGAATCGCTGCGTCTCCAGCTCGCCTCGCGTAGCAGCGACTACGGAATTTGGCTCCCTGACTCATCTAGTGCTACTCTTTGGACCCTATGATCTCTCGGCTACATATGCCTTTCCCTAATGTCAATATGCCTTGTCTATTGCTGTTCTGGTTAGTGATTATTGTCTTATTTCACTGTAGAGCCCCGAGCCCTGTCCAATATGCCTTAGATAGCTCTTTTGTTCCACCCCCCCCACACAAGCAGAGACCTCACCTGGCTTAACTGGTGCCTCTAGAGACAAAACCTCTCTCATCGTCACTTAATGCCTAGGTTTACCTCCACTGTCCTCACATCCTACCATACCCTTATCTGTACATTATGCCTTGAATCTATTCTTCCGCACCTAGAAATCTGCTCCTTTTACTCTCTGTTCTGAACACACTAGACGACCAGTTCTTATAGCCTTTAGCCGTATCCTTATCCTACTCCTCCTCTGTTCCTCTGGTGATGTAAAGATTAACCCATGCCCTGCAGCCCCCAGCACCACTCCCATTCTCCAGGCGCTCTCATTTGTTGACTTCTGTAACCGCAAAAGCCTTGGTTTCATGCATGTTAACATTAGAAGACGCCTCCCTAAGTTTGTTTTATTCACTGCTTTAGCACACTCCGCCAACCCTAATGTCCTAGCCATGTCTGAATCATGGCTTAGGAAGGCCACCAAAAATCCTGAAATTTCCATCCCTAACTATAACGTCTTCCGACAAGATAGAACTGCCAAAGGGGGCGGAGTTGAAATCTACTGCAGAGATAGCCTGCAGAGTTCTGTCATACTATCCAGGTCTGTGCCCAAACAATTTGAGCTTCTACTTTTAAAAATCCACCTTTCCAGAAACAAGTCTCTCATCGTTGCCAATTGTTATAGACCCCCTTCAGCCCCTAGCTGTGCCCTGGACACCATATGTGAACTGATTGCCCCCTTCTATCTTCAGAGTTTGTACTGTTAGGTGACCTAAACTGGGATATACTTAACACCCCGGCCATCATACAATCTAAACTAGATGATTTCAATCTCACACAAATTGTCACGTCCTGACCAGTAGAGGGTGTAGTTGGGTCAGGACGTGGCAGAAGGGAGTGAGTGTTTTATTGTTTCATTTAATTTTGGCCGTGTGACTTCCAATCAAGCACAGCTGTAGAGGGTTGTGGTTGATTGGGAGTCACACATAAGTTGCCTACGTTTCCGTTGTGTGGTGTGGGTAATTGTGCTTGTCATTGTGGTTGCACCTGACAGGACTGTGTTGGCTGTCAGTTTTGTTGTTTTTGTAAATTGCACAGTGTTCGTGTAATTAAATATGACGAACCCTAACTCCGCCGCATTTTGGTCCACTTCTTCCGTAGACAGCCGTTACAGAATTACCCACCAAACCAGGACCATGCGGCGGAAGAGGAAGGAGCAGCAGGACTACTGTGTTATGAACAAATGGACGTAGGAACAGATCCTGGACGGAGAGGGACCATGGACTCAGGCTGGGGATTATCGCCTCCCGCAGTGGGAGATTGAAGCGGCGAGAGCGGAGAGGCGATACTACAAGGAGAGAGAGCGCAACGAGCGCGAGAGGCAGCCCCAATAATTTTTTTTGGGGGGGCACACGGGACAGTTGGTGGAGCTGAGGTCGGAACCAGAGCCAGTCGGGATGACATTGGACGTGAGCGAGGGATATGAGACAGAGACTGTGACGGGGTTAATGGGAAAATTAGGAGAGAGAGAGATGAGAGAGCTGCTAGTGTGGTGCATAAAGTACGGCATTCGCCCTAATGAGCGTGTCGTGGGTATGATGTCACCTGAGGCAGCTCTCCATACTCGTCCTGAGGTGCGTGCTGGTTGTCTGGTAAAGACTGTGCCTGCGCCCAGAAACAGGCCTCCTGCATGTCTTCCCAGCCCTGCACATCCTGTACCTACGCCCAGAACCAAGCCTCCTGCATGTCTTCCCATCCTGGTCAAGCCCGTGCCTCCTCCACGGACCAGAACTCCAGTGGGTCTCCCTATCCGGGTCAAGCCCGTGCCTCCTCCATGGACCAGTACTCCAGTGGGTCTCCCTATCCGGGTCAAGCCCGTGTCTCCTCCACGGACCGATCCTCCAGTGGGTCTCTCCACCCTGGTCTCTCCTGTGCCACCTCCTCAAACCAGGCCCTTCCCAGACTGGTGAGTCCAGGGCTTGCGCCCAGAGCCAGGCCTCCGTTATGTCTCCCCAGCCTGGTGAATCCTGAGTTGGAGCTGCCCGCCAGTCAACAGTCGTCGGAGCTGCCCGCCAGTCAACAGTCGTCGGAGCTGCCCGCCAGTCAACAGTCGTCGGAGCTGCCCGTCAGTCAACAGTCGTCGGAGTGGCCAGACTGCGCTGAACTGCCGGAGTGGCCGGACTGAGCTGAACTGCCAGAGTGGCCGGACTGCGCTGAACTGCCAGAGTGACCGGACTGCCCTGAACTGCCAGAGTGGCCGGACTGCCCTGTTCTGCCAGAGTGGCCGGACTGCCCTGTTCTGCCAGAGTGGCCGGACTGCCCTGTTCTGCCAGAGTGGCCGGACTGCCCTGTTCTGCCAGAGTGGCCGGACTGCCCTGTTCTGCCAGAGTGGCCGGACTGCCCTGTTCTGCCAGAGGTGCCGCCTGCCCTGATCTGCCAGGGTGCCCGGCCTGTCAGGATCAGCCCGAGTGGTCCTCCTGCCCTCCGGTCCAGCCCGAGTGGCCCGCATGCCTTCTGGCCCAGCCCGAGTGGCCCGCATGCCTTCCGGCCCAGCCCGAGTGGCCCGCATGCCTTCCGGCCCAGCCCGAGTGGCCCGCATGCCTTCCGGCCCAGCCCGAGTGGTCCGTCTGCCAGGGTCAGCCCGGCGCAGCGATCGGCGCCAACAGAGTGGGCGACGCCGAAGGTGGAGCGAGGTCCACGTCCTGCACCTGAGCCACCTCCAGGATAGGTGGGTTGGGGAGGGAGGGTGTAGCACAGTGCCGTCGGTGACGGCAGCCACCCTCCCTTCCCTCCCTTATTGTTTAGGTGTTCCTTTTTGTTGGGGATTTTTTTTGTGTTTTCCTTTTTTTAGGTGCATCCCGGGGTCTGCACCTTGAGGGGGGGGGGGGGTACTGTCACGTCCTGACCAGTAGAGGGTGTAGTTGGGTCAGGACGTGGCAGAAGGGAGTGAGTGTTTTATTGTTTCATTTAATTTTGGCCGTGTGACTTCCAATCAAGCACAGCTGTAGAGGGTTGTGGTTGATTGGGAGTCACACATAAGTTGCCTACGTTTCCGTTGTGTGGTGTGGGTAATTGTGCTTGTCATTGTGGTTGCACCTGACAGGACTGTGTTGGCTGTCAGTTTTGTTGTTTTTGTAAATTGCACAGTGTTCGTGTAATTAAATATGACGAACCCTAACTCCGCCGCATTTTGGTCCACTTCTTCCGTAGACAGCCGTTACACAAATTATTAACCTGTTGGGGATAGGGGGCAGTATTTGCACGGCCGGATAAAAAACGTACCCGATTTAATCTGGTTACTACTCCTGCCCAGTAACTAGAATATGCATATAATTGTTTGATTTGGATAGAAAACACCCTAAAGTTTCTAAAACTGTTTGAATTGTGTCTGTGAGTATAACAGAACTCATTTGGCAGGCCAAAACCTGAGAAGATTCCAAACAGGAAGCGCTCTCTCTGACCATTTCATGGCCTTCTTTATCATCTCTAACCAAACAGGGGATCTCTGGCATAACGTGACATTTTCTAACGCTCCCATAGGCTCTCAGAAGGCGCCAGAAAGATGAATGGTGGCTTTGCAGGCCATGGCTGAAAAACATTAGCGCATTTTGATAGTGGTCGATCTGAGGACAATGAGACTGGAGGCGCGTGCACGAGCCGACACCATGTTTACTTTCTCTCTCTTTGAACGAAAACAACGACTCCCGGTCAGAATATTATCGCTTTTTTACGAGAAAAATAGCAAAACAATTGATTTTAAACAGAGGTTGACATGCTTCGAAGTACGGTAATGGAATATTTAGACATTTTTTGTCAGGCGCGTCACCCTTATTTAGCCTTTAGGATAGTGTCTAGAACGCACGAACAAAACGCCGCTGTTTGGATATAACGATGGATTATTTTGGACCAAACCAACATTTGTTATTGAAGTAGAAGTCCTGGGAGTGCATTCTGACGAAGACAACAAAGGTAAGAACATTTTTCTTATAGTAAATCTGACTTTGATGAGTGCTAAACCTGCTGGGTGTCTAAATAGCTAGCCCTGTGATGCCGGGCTATCTACTGAGAATATTGCAAAATGTGCTTTCACCGAAAATTTTAAAATCGGACATATCGAGTGCATAGAGGAGTTCTGTATCTATAATTCTTAAAATAATTGTTATGCTTTTTGTGAACGTTTATCGTGAGTAATTTAGTAAATTCACCGGAAGTGTTCGGTGGGAATGCTAGTCACATGCTAGTCACATGCTAATGTAAAAAGCTGGTTTTTGATATAAATATGAACTTGATTGAACAAAACATGCATGTATTGTATAACATAATGTCCTAGGGTTGTCATCTGATGAAGATCATCAAAGGTTAGTGCTACATTTAGCTGTGGTTTGGGTTTATGTGACATTATATGCTAGCTTGAAAAATGGGTGTCTGATTATTTCTGGCTCGGTACTCTGCTGACATAATCTAATGTTTTGCTTTCGTTGTAAAGCCTTTTTGAAATCGGACAGTGTGGTTAGATTAACGAGAGTCTTGTCTTTAAAATGGTGTAAAATAGTAATATTTTTGAAAAATTGAAGTAATAGCATATCTAAGGATTTGAATAACGCGCCACAGGATTCAACTGGCTGTTGAGTAGGTGGGACGCAAGCGTCCCACCTAGCCCATAGAGGTTAACAAACAGATCACCGACCATTTCAAAAGCCACCGTACCTTCTCCACTATGCAATCTGGTTTCCGAGCTGGTCAATCCCCGACACTCGGAAGAGGAAAAGAAGAAGGCCAAGCGTCAATACAGGACTAAGATGGAATCCCACTACACCGGTTCTGACGCTCGTCGGGTGTGGCAGGGCTTACAAACCATCACGGATTACAACGAGAAACCCAGCTACAAGATGCCCAGTGACACGAGCCTACCAGACAAGTTAAATGCCTTCTATGCACACTTCAAGGAAAGCGACACTGAACCATGCATGAGAGTGACTGTGTGATCACGCGCTCTCTGTAGTCGATGTGAGTAAGACCTTTAAACAGGTTAACATTCACAAGGCCGCAGAGCCAGATGGATTACGAGGATGCATACTCAGAGCAGTCTGTAATACCTAGTCAAGCAGACCACCATAGTCTGTGTGCTTAGAACGCTAAGGTAACCTGTCTAAATGACTATTGCCCCGTAGCACTCACATCTTTAGCCATGAAATGCTTTGAAAGGCATGGCTCACATCAACACCATTTTTACAGACACTCTGGACCCACTCCAATTCGCATACCGCCCAACAGATCCACAGATTACGCAATCTGTATTGCACTCCACACTGCCTTTTCCCACTTGGACAAAATAAACACCTATGTGAAAATGCTGTTCATTGACTATAGCTCAGTGTTCAACACCATAGTGCCCTCCAAGCTCATCACTAAGCTAAGGTCCCTGGGACTGAACACCTCCCTTTGCAGCTGGATTCTGGACTTCCTGACGGGCCGCAACCATGTGGTAAGAGTAAGCAACAACACATCCGCCACGCTGACCTTCAACACGGGGCCCCTCAAGGATGCGTGCTGAGTCCCCTCCTGTACTCTCTGTTCACCCACAACAAGTGGCCGCGTACGACTCCAACGCCATCATGAAGTTTGCCAACGACACGACAGTGGTAGGCCTGATCAACAACAACAATGAGATAGCTTATAGGGAGAAGGTCAGAGACCTGGCAGTGTGGTACCAGGACAACAACCTCTCCCTCAACGTCCGTAAGACAAAGGAACTGATTGTGAACTACAGGAAACGGAGGGCCGAGCACACTCCCATCCACATCAACGAGGCTGTAGTGGAGCGTGCCGAGAGCTTCAAGTTCCTTTGTGTCCACATCATTAAAGAGCTATCATGGTCCAATCACACAAACACAGTCATGAAGAGGGCACAACAACACCTCTTCCCCCTCATGCTTACACTGACACCCCAACACACACACACTACATACGCCCATCACACATAACATGCACAAACGTTTTTATCCTATCTTTACCTCTGCACTGTTGGAAAATGACCTGTTAGTGAGCATTTCACTGTTAGTCTACACCTGTTGTCCAAGAAACATGCAACAAATAAAATTTGATTTGAAAATGTGATTTATGTACTTGTCATTTGGTTGAGAAAATAATTGTTTGCTCTGCTTATATTTGATGTGTAGTTGGTTGACTTTTCTATTTAGCAAGCTGCGTCCTCTGCTCAAGTTGGCTAACGTTAGCTAGCTTGCTAATAATGTTTTGAGGAGAACAGGCTAGCTCCCTGTAGAATCAAGACGAGGATGGGAAAGAAGATTAGATGTGCAGTTGCTTCATCTGGCTGATGCCCAGATGAGATGAGAGCTAACTGCTACAGGTATAAAAATGTGAGATCTCTGAGATTCTATCTTGATTAGCTAGCTAGATGTCAATGTCAAACCAATGCAAATATATACGTTTTATTGGCTTGCTATATGAGTTGTTTTTCATGAAAATGTATTTCTGATATAGCTAGCTAGCTAGTTGTTGTTGCTCTAGTGTCAGTTAAATGTTACAGCCACAACATCATGATCATGTAATCATGCATCTGCACACCAGCGAGGATGAGAAAAGCATTCTTTGGCTAGAACAACATCAACTAGCTAGCTATAATAGCAGATAGACATTTTCAGCAAAAGCATGGATAGAGCTAGCTATCTGTAGTAACATTATATTTGAAACCACCACATGCTCATTATCTGTATCTGTGTTACATTCCATATTATGTTTTAATATATTTGTACTGTATTGCTATCTGTCTCAAGTTGTACAAATCATCAGCATGAAGAATATTGAGTTCTGTTGAATTGTCAAGTGGACTGAATTCTCATTCAAATAATGTTTTCTCTCTTTCAGATCTGCTAAGCACACTTATGCCTCTGCTAGCCACACAACCACTTCCTCAGAGAGGTTGGGTAAGCTTCTTCTTGGCTGGTCCTATCTAGGGGTGACATTGGGTGGGGCCACAGTCTCCCAATAATAGCAGCCCAGAGAATCAAAATCCACTGGTCCTGGGAATGGAGCTCTAACAGAGCTTTCTTGTGGAAAGGAGAAATGGCATCGTCATCATAAGGCAGCCTAGACTAAAGAGGGAACCTTCATTACTCCTCAGACTAGTGTCCTCAGTTTTCAACAGCAGCTCTCTCCTAAAATAGCCTTCCTCACTGTGGCTACTGGCTAGACCTGCTACCGAACACCAGACCAACCAGCAATGATGTTTTATTTTCTCATGCCTAATCATCTGCTGGATTTTTTCCCCCTCAATCTATTTTTAAATGATGTCTGAGATATTAACTGAACCACATGAGGCCAGCCCACATAACCTTTTCCTATTCCAACCAGATCCTTTAAATGAATAACTCAGGGGCTTTTTCAAAGAATCCATGATTGCCACAGGATTCTGGGAACCAGATAATGGCAGGGATAGGCAGTGCTCTGAGGGAAAACTTGTTCACACATTACACCACACGTCCTCAAAGTCACACTAATATCCAATAGGTGGTTTAGGTTCATAATAAAGCACATGGGGCTGGAGATTTGACCATTTGTGTGTAGGAACCAGATAGGCAGGTATTATGATTCAGGTAATGATAAATGCATGACAAACTGAGAACATGTTGTTTTGTATCACACCATGCCCTCACAAACATCAATTGTCTATGGGACTCCACTCCATACCCGTGAATTCAAAAGGTTGTACACCAATAATAGCCAACTTAATATATTCAGCTATTTGTTACAGTGTGTGTGCATTGTGTGATATCAGTGTATTCCAGAGGAATCATTATGCATGCCGCTAGTACGGTCGATTTTGAATAATACCTCAAGTGAAAGCAGTCCTTTGTAGTTGATGTTGTATTTGCGATAATGTTGTATCTGGGCTGCTGGATGTGTAATAAGACGCTGTGAGAAGAGGAAGATTGGCCTCAGGTGTTAAGGCTGCTTTTGTCTAGGATGGCCTGTGTTGTAATGTGTGAACGAGTGCACATGGAGCCCTCAGTCACAGTCACACATCACAGCTGAGAAGAGTGTGACATGTCACCCTCTTTGCCTATGTTCCCTAGAGAGAGGTGTCGTGTCTTTGGCATCATTAAAGGTGAAGACTGTTATTTTATCAAATCAATTCTCTGTAATTATTATTATTATGTGATTTAACTAATCATGTAAATTGTATTAACTAGGCAAGTCAGTTAAGAACAAATTCTTATTTACAATGACGGCCTACCCCGGCCAACTGTGCACCACCCTATAGGACTCCCAATCACAGCCAGATGTGATGCAGCCTGGATTCAAACCAGAGACTGCAGTGATGCCAGAGATGCCTTAAACCACTGCGCCACTCGGGAGCCCCAACAATGAGTTGGATCTATAGAGAGGGTGTAATGTTTCTGGGTCAAGGGTCACTTCTTTCTCATTGAGTTTCTATCAAACCCATTGAGGTTCTCATCGATTAATATGTCACCTGTTCGGGAATTTCCAAGAAATAGAAGTGAATCAGTTTTGTTTAGAAAATTGCTTGTCTTGTGCAGCGTGTTTTTGAAAGACAATTTGTTGTAATAATGAGAGACCTTTTGAGGTAGCTCCAATTAAAGCTACTACTTAAATTAGCTCGAACATCGCTTTTCCGTCCATATTTAGTTTGATTTCTATTTTATTTCATTTCAATTAATGTTTCATAAGATTTGTATCTAGACCAGGGACCCCTCCCAGGCAAACCAGTGACCCAGGGACCGCATCATTTGTTAGCAAAACATGTATATATCTTGTCTTATCATCAAGTGAATAATAATGGCAAGGAGAAGTAGTCAACATTTTTAAATGAATAGATTTGGTAGATAGTTTTTCATTATTTTGACCTCCCCACATTATAAATGGAAGAGGAAATGTAAACTCTAACATAGCCTACTAGCTAGAAAGGTACCTCTCAACACATTTTAGGTAAGAGCAGCTGTTTACTGGTAAAACAAAGGTTAGCCATGATGTTCAAGTCAAGAAAGCATAACCAGATACTCCAGTGAGTATAATTGGCTCCAATGAGGGTAATTTGCTCAATATTAGCAGTTAATAAATAAAGTTGACATCATTAGAAATAAGATATTCTTCTCTTTTCTAGGTATGTAATTCAAAATGTGTTTTCTGTTGTTGCTAGCTAATGGGGGGGGACAAACATGGGGGGGAATCCACAAAATAAAACTTTTTTTACAGAACCCCTGCAGTATCTCCGCAGACCCCCGCTTTAATACCCCTGATCTAGACTTTATAATGCATGATATATTGAATCTCTGTAGCCTTTATTTAATTGTGCGATAGGAGAAAAGTGCTTTTCCTGTGACAATGGAAATACGTTTGGCTACTACTGTGTCATCATGTCACACCCTGATCTGTTTCACCTGTCTTGTGATTGTCTCCACTCCCTCCAGGTGTCGCTTATTATCCCTGGTGTATATATCCCTGTGTTTCCTGTCTCTCTGTGCCAGTTCATCTTGTATGTTTTTCAAGTCAACCTGTGTTTTTCCCGTACTCCTGCTTCTATTCTCTTTTGCTAGTCCTCCCGGTTCTTGACCCTTGCCTGTTTTCTGGACTCCGTACCCAATTGCCTGACCATTCTGTCTGCCCTGACCTCGAGCCTGCCTGCCGCTCCGTACCTCCTGGACTCTGAACTGGTTTTGACCTTTTGCCTGTCCACGACCATTTTCTTGCCTACCACATTTGTATTGTTTAATAAATATCAAAACTCAAACCATCTGCCTCCCGTGTCTGCATCTGGGTCTCACCTTTTGCCCTTCTTCTTCACTCATTGCAGTTTTTCTACAGTATGATCAGATCAAATCTGATACAGAGTTGCCAGGAGGTTGAGAAGTTTTGGCATCATGCACGTTAAATTGAATCTCTGTCATTCTGAGATAGCAGTAAAGTGCTCTTCCATTGCTCTTCCAGCTCTAGGACCACAATAAAAACCACAATAAAAACATGGAAATAAGTTTGACCACTTTAGTGTTATCTTCGGTGGTCCATCAGAGGCAGATACATCAGAGAGATGTGAAGTTTGGGCTTCATGTCATGAGCAGTATACTTCCCCACAACGTGTGAGTGAACCCAGACTCAGATCTACATGGGTGATAGCAAGCCAAATAAAGTAATACCACCAAATGTGGTTAGACAATGTTCCTGCAAACTATGAAAGTGTAACAGAGACTTTTGCAAATACTGTTAGGATTTCATTACTTTGCCATAGGCACCACAGGTTAGTTGTCTTTAAGAGAATCAGATTATCCTTGTATAGAACATTATTACATTATTGTCCATAAGAAATCGATTTGTCATTTTCCTTTATCCCAACTCCCGGAGAGGTTGGAGCACAGGGCCAGCCACAGTACAGCACCGAAAAGTGCAGGAAATGTGGAAGGAATGTATACCTGATTACAGGCTAATAATACGCATAATTGAATATCAAGCCTGAGCAAGAAGGCTGTTGTAGTGTTCCAGTATTAATCTGTATACCAACCTCTGCATTCAACAAACAGACAGGGTAATGTTACTGGTCTACAGTTTATCAGTCTATCAAACTGTAATCAGCTGACCTTTCTCCTAAGACCACTGACCTTAAAGAACCTGTTGGTTGTGAAACCTTATCAATGCAGGTGATTGGCCCCTTTCCCAAATCTCACAATAATCACACTGCCCAGGGGTTTTGGTGATGGTGAAGAACTTACATCAGACAGATTACATCAAAGACAGACTAATGGGGGGACTTATAGCTGTGAATCAACCTGCAGGTATTGATTTCTATGTCGGGTGATCAGCAACCCCTTTACTTTCATTATCTCTTCCCAGATGGAGAAAATAACCAGCCCACACATGTTGTAGTGTGTGTGTGTGTCTACCCGCCTACATGGAGTGTAGCGCCTCATTGGCTGGGAGGTTTATGTGGTTGCTTTATTGCCACGGTGTTATTAACTAACTATTAAGTGTTTTTTTAATTTGAACAGAAAGTGATGTTGTTCAAAGAGCCTTTTCCGAACAGCGGTGGGAAGGGAGAGAGGGAAAGAAAACATTGAGACAGAAAGCAAAATAGACAGATTAAAACTACAGAGCACCTTCACTACTTTCACATTTTCTAAAGCTGTTTAATTTTCTCAGAGTAGCATCACTGTTACAATCATTAGCGGGCACACAAACAAGGTCAGAATGTGAAACACCTGAAGTTTCCAGTAACCTCCAAAATGGCACACAATTCCCCCTATACCATAAATAGTTTACAACCAGAGCCGTGTAGGAGTAATGTTAGCTACATAGGGCTCTGAATAAAGTAGTGGATGATGTAGGGAATAGGGTGCCAGATTTACTCTACTATCCTGATGTTTCCTGAGTGGGGACACACACACAGACCACTGTAGACATGGGGATGGTCAAAATGACCACCTAATAGCTACAATGCTACAATATCCAACAAAAACTCTGAAAACACAAATGGACCAGAAGTATGGCCATAGTGACCATTGTGAAGGTTAAGTTCAATGCTACAGTACCTCACAACAACATTTAACAATAAAGTGAACTTTACAAACTTTGACAAACACAATGCTATACAACTTTTTACAACCACGTATGAGCCCTTATACTGCCTTATGATACATACAGTATAATATGTGATGTGTCTAGGCAGGATTCATCCAACAGTCTCTGCAGCTGGTATTTAGCCAGGACATGCTTATGATACATTTTACAATTCTTTATGACTGCATTATAATGCATTATGTCTGTTGGCTTAAAGTAAAGTGTTACCTTTGCTAGCGATGTGGTGAGGACCAGGGTTTGATCTAGTAGTTTGTGCAATATAGAATGACAGTGAAGAAACATAGCTGAATAACTCACACCACATCCATTTGTAACCCTGTAACAGACGCACACGCGCATGCACACACACACACAGTATTAACAGGAGCTTGTCAACTCATTTTCAGACTGCATCTCCAGCGCCGCAGTTCCCAACTCCCCTACCAGAGGAGCTCCACTCTTCTCCTCTGGGAGACTCTGTCGTAGATCAGACCTCAAAGTCTGTCTTCCCTCCTCTCCCGTCTCCCCACGCGAAGGTGTGTCTGGCTGGGCAGAGCAGCAGATCATCCCCCGGAGCTGGCGAAGCTGGAGTCTAAAGGAGCGTCTGAAGATGTAGTAGATAAAAGGGTTGTAGGCCGTGGAGCCCTTAGCAAACAGGCAGGGCAGCAGGGAGACCAGCGGGGCCAGACTGGCCTTCCCCTGGAACATATACCAAAAGCTGAGCACCACGTAGGGAGACCAAGCCACGATGAACCCTGAGCTGATCAACACCGCCATCTGGGGAGGTAAGGAGAGGGGAAGGAGAGGAGAGGAGGAGGAGAGGATGAGAGGAGAGGAGGAGGAGGAGAGGGGAAGGAGAGGGGAAGGAGAGGAAAGGAGGAGGAGAGGAGGAGGAGAGGGAGAGGAGGAGAGGATGAGAGGAGAGGGGAAGGAAAGGAAAGGGGAAGGAGAGGAGGAGAGGATGAGGAGAGGAGAGGAGAGGGAAAGGAAAGGAAAGGAGGAGAGGAGGAGAAGAGAGGGGAAGGAGAGGAAAGACATTAATCTATATAGACTATGTTTACAGCCTTGTCAAACATCTTAAGCCTGAGGAAGCCGGATTTGACAGGGACTAAAGCGTTTCTTAAATATCTACAAAAGTCTTCCACACTTTAGTCACGGTCATTCATGAGCTTTGCTTGAGCCCAATGTCTAAAAGACCCGAAAAGGAATACGTGTAAAACAGAGTTTTACCTGGATATTATCTTCCAAAACGATGACAATTTATTAGACTTGTTTTGATATCAAACCAGAATTGAATAATTCATTCCTCGTAACAAACAAGGAAAAAGCAATTTGGGCAGCAGGAATGCCAAATATAGAACAGCTTGTTGCGTTGTGGCCATAGACATATAATCCATAGAAGTGTATGGTAACCCCTAACCTTGGCAATTTGACTGTTAAACTCATGGGTACACTAGCAATGGCTGCCAGTCCTGACTTGAATGGGAACTGCCATCAATGGATTATATTTATATGGTTGGTTGAGGCTGCTTTCTGCAATTTTTTAAATACAACCACTAGAAAAATGTAGTTTGGATAGCAAATGCCTACTGCTGAAAGGAGAAGACTAATCTGTCTGTAGAAGCTAACCATTTTTTCTCAACAACTTTTGAGTGATTCTGAGCAGACAGCACTGCTTTTCAAAGTGTCTTATCTTGAGATAAGCTATTGGCACGAGCACACCAGCCATCATTAGTGATCATCATTGGATGAATCATTGCCACTGGAAAGTTTATTTAGTAGCCTATAATATGCAGTATATATATATATTTCTCCTAATATTGTACAATCTGTGCGTCTCTTTAATGGCCTGGGCTATTGTTTGTATTCAAGACCAGGTCGTTTTTATTGCTTTCAGTTTGTCACTGTCAGATTAGCCCCTTATTTCGGTCATTTGTGTGGTATTAGAAAATATTCCGCTAATGTCTGCTATCATGTCAGTGACGTAGAATGGCGTGAAATGTGTTTATAAAAGGCACTTTTATTTTCTTCAGACCTTGCTAACAACATTTCCCCATGTGTGTAAATCCTAAAAATGCCTCTGCTCAACTGTATACCACCACGCAAATGTGAATATAGATGCATGGAATTATTATAAATTATTATTATTATAAAGGGGATTAATTTGGGACAAAAAGTCTAAATGTGAAATTGTATGTTTTTTAATGTTTTTTTTCCACAGTAACCTTGTTTTAAGGGGATGTAAATGTCCAAAAGAATGTGACAACTAGCATTGATGTCCATAAGAATAGTAAACTGTTCTATACACTGTAAGCAGCTCTGCACAACAGTATTTGTCTTGGAGGCTTGTGTAGCACTGTGTGAGCTATGGACCTGCATATAAATTATCTACAGATGTCACAGGTTCAATTTATCATAAACAAACACTTCCTAGAGATAAGCCATTGTTTGCATTGGTGACAGAAACAATACGCATCTCAGATCACATGTAGCTTGGTAATTAGATCTAGGAGCAACAACAAGGCCATTATCTTCACTGAACAGTGCAATCTGTTCTTGTAGATATGATGGTCAGCCTGTTTGGATATCACTGCATGTGCAATAGAACTGTTATGCGGAGTGGAACCCAAGAGCAGACTCAGATGTGGAAACTGGGATGAAGTAACCAAGGTATTTATTGAAACACAGGGGGAAGATGGAGTGCAGGCCAGGGGAAGCTCAGGTGGGTTGCAGGAAACCAGGTGAGGAGGCTGAGGCGAGAGGGGTTGGGACAGGGTAAGCAGGTCCGGAGGAGAATCCAAGGGAGTAGTAGAGTGGGGAATCCAGGACAGAGTAGCAGGATGACGAGACGTGGAACTGGTGACAGGGACCAGAGTCAGAGCGGATGGAACTGTAGCGGAGAGGAAACCAGCGTCAGGCAAGGAAAACATGCACAACAGGATCTAACAGTAACAAACGGCTAGAAGCGTAGACTGACAGAGCAGAGATTACGATCTGGCAGCGTGGAAGTAGCAGAGTTGAGTATTTGTAGAGGTCTTGATTATGGAACAGGTTGCAGCTGGTGGGGATCTGCTCTGACTCCAGCACACCTGTCTCCACCCACACAATCACAGAGAGAGAGAGGGAGAGAGTACCGGGGGAGTGGCGGCAGGTCAAGGAGGCACAGGATGAGCAGTAGAGGGCGTGACAGGAGCAGATGTAACAAGAACACCATAATAATATTAGGCCATAAAAATTATCTAAGACTAACCAATTCTGGGACCAAAAAGCTCCTGAACAGCTTCTATCCCCGAGCCATAAGACTTCTGAAGATGGCGCTGACAGAGATGGTCGCCTCGCTTCGAGTTCTTTGGAAACTATGCAGCATTTAGTTTTTAATGTATTATTTCTTACATTGTTACCCCAGGAAATCTTAAGTCTTATTACATACAGCCAGGAAGAACTATTGGATATAAGAGCAACGTCAACTTATCAACATTATGACCAGGAATATGACTTTCCAGAAGCGCATCCTCTGTTCGGACCACCACCCAAGACAATGGATCTAATCCCAGTAGCCGACCCAAAACAACGGCGCCGCAGCAGGGGCAGATGGAGCGGCCTCCTGGTCAGGCTCCGTAGACATGCACATTGCCTACCACTCCTGGGTATACTACTCACCAATGTCCAGTCTCTTGACAACAAGGTAGAGGAAATTCGAGCAAGGGTTGGCTTCTAGAGACACAGAGATTGTAACATTCTCTGTGTCACGGAAACATGGCTCTCTCGGGATATGTTGTCAGAATCGGTTCAACCACCAGGATTCTCCATGCATCGCGCCGACAGAGATAAACACCTCTCTTGGAAGAGGAAGGGCAGGGGTGTATGCTTCATGATTAACAACTCATGGTGTAATCATAACATACAGTAACTCAAGTCCTTCTGCTCACCCGACCTAGAATTCCATACAATCAAATGCCGACCATTTTACCTACAAAGAGAATTCTCGTTAGTTATAGTCACAGCTGTGTACATTCCCCCTCAAGAAGACACCAAGACTGCCCTCAAGGAACTTCACTGGACTCTATGTAAACTACAAAACATATATCCTGAGGCTGCATTTATTGTAGCTGGGGATTTTAACAAAGAAAATTTGAGAACAAGGCTACCTAAATTCAATCAGCGTATTGATTGTACTACGAGCAAGGGTAATACACTCGATCAATGCTACTCTAACTTCCGAGATGCATACAAAGCCCTCCCCGCCCTCCCTTCGGCAAATCTGACTATGATGCCATCTTGCTCCTACGTCTTATAGGCAGAATCTCAAACGGATGTACCAATGATGAGAACCATTCAACCCTGGTCTGACCAATCAGAAGCCAAGTTAAGATTATTTTGATCACGCAGACGGGAATATATTTCTGGTCAGCCTCATAGAACAACATCGACTTATACGCTGACTCAGTGAGTGAGTTTATAAAGAAGTGCATTGGAGATGTTGTACCCACTGTGACTATTAAAACCTACCCTAACCAGAAACCGTGGATGGATGGCGGCATTCGCGCAAAATTGAAAGCGCAAACCATCGCATTTAACCATGGAAAGAGGTCTGGGAATATGGCTGAATATAAAGAATGTAGTTATTGCCTCCGCAAGGCAATCAAACAAGCAAATTGCCTGTTCAGGGACAAGGTGGAGTCGCAATTCAACGGCTCAGACAAGAGACGTATGTGGCAGGGTCTACAGGGAATCAGGGACTAAAAAAAAGAAAAACAGCCACGTCACCTTCTCAACAGTGCTTCTTCAACCTCATGAGGCTGAAGAAAGTTGGCTTGTCACCCAAAACTCTGACAAACTTTTACAGATGCACAATCGAGAGCATCCTGTCAGGCTGTAACACAGCCTGGTACGGCAACTGCACCGCTCTCAACCGCTAGGCTCTCCAGAGGGTTGGGCGGTCTGCACCACGCATCACCAGGGGCAAGCTACCTGCCCTCCATGACACCTACAGCACATGATGTCATAGCGAGGCCAAAAATATCATCAAGGACATCAACCACCTGAGCCACTGCCTGTTCACACCACTACCATTCAGAAGGCATCAAAGCTGGGACCGATAGACTGAAAAAACAACTTCTATCTCAAGGCCATCAGACTGCTAAACAGCAATCACTAACTCAGAGAAGCTGCTGCCTACATTGAGACCCAATCACTGGCCACTTTATTAATAAATGGATCACTAGTCTCTGTCACACGGGTCATAAAATGGAGACCAAGACGCAGCGTGGATAGTGCTCATTTTCAAACAGTTTAATGAACACACTTGACAAAATAACAAACGACCAACACAGTCCCCGTCAGGTACACTAGACGGAAAACAACTACCCACAACCCCAAAGGAAAAACAGGCTGCCTAAGTATGGCTTCCAATCAGAGACAACGAAAGACACCTGCCTCTGATTGGAAACCATACACGGCCGAACATGAAAACCAACACATAGAAAAATGATAACTAGAACAAACCCACATAGGAACAGAAAACCCAAAATACCTACAAAACAAACCCCCCTGCCACGCCCTGACCACTCTATGGCAAATTACCTCTTTCACTGGTCAGGACGTGACAGTCACTTTAAACAATGTTACTTTAAATAATGTCTCTTTAATCATGTTTCATATCTTAAATTACTCATATCAGATGTATATACTGCATTTTATACCATCTATTGCACCTTGCCAATGCCGCTCGGCCATCACTCCCCCATATACTTATATGTACATATTCTCATTCACCCCTTTAGATTTGTGTGTATTAGGTAGTTGTTGGGGAATTGTTAGATTACTTGTTAGATATTAGTGCACTGTCGGAACTAGAAGCACAAGCATTTTGTAACACTCACATTAGCATCTGCTAACCATGTGTATGTGACCAATAAAATGTGATTTGGGTTCAAGTCTGGACTCTGGCTGGGCCACTCAAGGACCTTCAGAGACTTGTCCCGAAGCCACTCATGCGTTGGCTTGGCTGTGAGCTTAGGGTCATTGTCCTGTTGGAAGGTGAACTTTCGCCCCAGTCTAAGGTCCTTAGCAATCTGGAGCAGGTTTTCATCAAGGCTCTCTCTGTACTTTGCTCTGTTCATCTTTCCCTCGATTCTGACTAGTCTCCCAGTCCCTGCCACTGAAAAACATCCCCACAGCATGATGCTCCCACCACCATGCGCCACCATAGGGATGGTGCCAGGTTTCTTCTAGAAGTGACGCTTGGCATTCAGGCCTAAGAGTTCAATCTTGATTTCAAATCAAATTGTCACATGTGCCGAATACAACAGGTGTAGACCTTACAGGGAAATGCTTACTTACAAGCCCTTAACCAACAATGCAGTTTTAAGAAAATACATAAAAAAGAAATAAAAATAACAAATTAAAGAGCAGCAGTAAAACAACAATAGCGAGGCTATATACAGGGGGTCCCTGTACAGAGTCAATGTGTGGGGGCACCAGTTAGTCGAGGTAATTGAGGTAATATGTACATGTAGGTAGAGTTATTAAAGTGACTATGCATAGATAATAACAGAGTAGCAGCAGCGTAGAATAGGGGGTGGGGGGGCAATGCAAATAGTCTGGGTTAGATGCAAATAGTAATTTGATTAGATTTTCAGCAGTCTTATGGCTTTGGGGTAGAAGATGTTCAGAAGCCTCTTGGACCGATACTTGGCGCTCCGGTACTGCGTCGCCGTGCGGCACCAGAGAGAACAGTCTATGACATGGGTGGCTGGAGTCTTTGACCATTTTTAGGGCCTTCCTCTGACACCGCTTGGTATAGAGGTCCTGGATGGCAGGAAACTTGGCCCCAGTGATGTACTGGGCCATACGCACTACCCTCTGTAGTGCCTTGCGGTCGGAGGCGAAGCAGTTGCCATACCAGGCGGTGATGCAACCCGTCAGAATGCTCTCGATGGTGCAGCTGTAAAACCTTTTGAGGATCTGAGGACACATGCCAAATCTTTTCAGTCTCCTGAGAGGGAATAGGTTTTGTCGTGCCTTCTTTATGACTGTCTTGGTGTGCTTGGACTATGTTAGGTTGTTGGTGATGTGGACGCCAAGGAACTTGAAGCTCTCAATCTGCTCCTACAGCCCCGTCGATGAGAATGGGGGCGTGCTTGGTCATCCTTTTCCTGTAGTCCACCATCATCTCCTTTGTTTTGATCGCATTGAGGGAGAGGTTGTTCTCCTTGCACCACATGGTCAGTTCTCTGACCTCCTCCCTATAGGCTGTCTCGTCGTTGATCAGGCCTACCACTGTTGTGTTATCGGCAAACTTAATGATGGTGTTGGAGTCGTGCCTGGCCGTGCAGTCATGAGTGAACAGGGAGTACAGGAGGGGACCGAGCACACACCCCTGAGAGGCCCCCGTGTTGAGGATCAGTGTGTTTGATGTGTTGTTACCTAACCTTACCACCTGGGGGTGGCCCGTCAGGAAGTCCAAGTTCCAGTTGCAGAGGGAGGTGTTTAGCCACAGGGTCCTTAGCTTAGTGATGAGCTTTGAGGGGACTATGGTGTTAAACGCTGATCTGTAGTCAATGAAAAGCATTCTCACATAGATGTTCCTTTTGTCCGGGTATGAAAAGCTGTTTTCACTTTGTCATTATGTGGTATTATGTGTAGATTGCTGAGGATTTTTTGATTTAATCCATTTTAGAATAAGGCTGTAACTTAACAAAATGAAGAAAAAGTTAAGAGGTTTAAGTACTTTCCGAATGCACTGTACTACGCTGATACACACAAACTTTCACTCTCCCCATATGCTGCTGCTACTCTGTTTATTATATATCCTGATTGCCTATTCTCTTTTACCCATACCTACCTGTACATACTGTATTACCTCAATACCTCAACTACCTCGTACCACTGCACATTGACTTGGTACCGGTAATCCTTGTATATAGCCTCATTATTATTATTTTATTGTGTTACTATTTCCTTATATATTTAGCAAATGGTTTTTTACTTTTAACTCTGCATTGTTGGGAATGGACTCGTAGGTAAGCTTTCGGCGCATGTGACCAATAAAATTGTATTTTGTTTTATTTTACTTAATATGTTTTGCAAATGTTTATTACCATGCTGCCAAATGCTCCTCTCCTCCGTTTTATCAACAAAACAAAAACAAATGCTGATTCTAGCTCTAAAGAAACGTCGGTAATTGGTTAATAAACAGTCAACAGATAAACCTTGCATACTCACCAGAGTGACTTTCCTCTCGATGTGTCCGTAGTTGAAGTTTCCATTCTGGATGGACTGGTATGCCTTGTGGAGTTTCCAGGCTATGCCAGAATAGGAGAAGAGGATGACGAGGCAGGGGATGAAGGTACAAAAGATAGACAGAGACATGATGAAGGTAGAGTGGTTCAGGGAGTCTTGGTAGCTTGCCCAGTCAACGGAGCAGGCCACTCCGAAGGGCTCCGGTCCGTAGCCTCCCCAGCCCAGGAGAGGGAACACAGCCCACAGCCCAGAGTACAGCCAGATCAAACTGATCACCATGGTGATGGTCCGACGCTGGAACTTGTTGCCTGGTGGAGAGGTAGAGTATAAGCCCTAACCCTTACTCCGAGCCTAATCCTAGACAAAACCTAATTTTAACCCTAGCCAGATAACATTGATCACCATCATGACGGTGTCATGTTGGAACTTACTACCTGTACTAGAGGTAGAGAGGAGTGTACAGGTGAGGAAAGCTATAGCCCTGTAATGATAGGCTCCCTTTAAAGGAAAGATTCACCCATTTTGAATGCTATATTGTTTTTGTTAAACTCAGAGCGATGTTCTATCAATTCCCTGGGTCATTTCATGTTTGCATGTATATCGGATGTATTGCCATTCAAGCATGCAGAAAATTTACCGGTATGATGTAGCATTACGATAAAGCCACTCTCACTACACTCTCTACACTAAGGTCTATCATACATGTCAGATTTTAATATTGGCCGATGTCATAACGTGGGAGGTTGTCTTCTCTCGAATGAGCCATTGATCATATTTTTTCGATATTCCTACCTGGAGAAATGTGTAATTTAATAGAGGGTCTACCACATTTCTCCTATTTGTCTGCCTCAATCCAGGGTGCATTGCATGGTGCCGTTGCGAATGTCAGACTCCAGTGCAAAACACATCGATCTGCAGGTTGAACATGGTGAGATTGTAGACTCCTTAATTGACAGAGCAGTGTGTTTGATTTTACAACTAACTAGCTACTTCACAAAGCTGATATTGACTTTGGTATTACTGTATGTAGGTACATTTGCTAGCTAGCTAGCTAGCCAACCAGCCAATAGAGAGAATATTACACTGGGTTTTGAAGTCGACTTGAGCTGCAACAGATTTACACAATGATTTCCTAATCTTGCTACCAATCTTATTATAACAACAAAATGAAAACTTTGTTAACAAAAAAAATATTGTTCTTACATATTATTGTTATTTAATACTGTACACTACAGGAATTTGTAGTTTTGGGTGGATTTTTCCTTTAAGATTGTGGTTCGAGCTTCTTTGGGCCAGGTGTCCAGGGGTTAGCAGATAACCTCTTGCTATTCCCTCACTTCATTAGAGTAAAGCTCCATATGGATACATACTTACACTGTACTAAACATCCTGAGAATAGATTAACTGATCCACTGGTCATCATTGATTCACAAAAAATATATACTCTTTGGATCAAATACCCCCCCTCCTCTCAAAAAATACATTTGTTGAAACCAAATACAACAAATGTAGTCAATTTCAATTAAAATATGTTCGTTAGTAATCAAATATAACAGCTGGCATTGAATCATACAGTATATTATATGATTAAATGCCAACAGTTATATTTGATTATTATTCTTTCAACACTAAACTTACTTTTCCAGTTTGGTTAAACCTAATGAATAGCATAAATACAAAATAATACACTGAATATACAAAACATTTTTTCATGTTAGTTGATTTTTCACTTTGGAATTATTCTATCCAAATGTATTTATTTGGGTTACAAGCAGTTAAATACATTTTCTGTTAATCAAGATATTAAGTTGGTTCCATAAAATGAAATATTGACTCCAAACATTTACTTTACATAAGAGTTTCAAATTAACTGGTTACAATATTGTAACCAAATGGTGACGATCTCATCAATGGAGCTTTCCAGGCTCTGTAGCATTACAGTACTCATGCTGATACAGTGCATTTGTAAAGTATTCAGACCCCTTTTTGTTACGTTACAGCCTTATTCTAAAATTGATTAAATTGTTTTTTTTCCCCCGTCATTAATCTACAAACAATACCCCATAATGACAAAGAAAAATCAGTTTTTTTAAATGTTTGCAAATGTATTAAAAATAAAACCTGTGTTATTTCAGTTTATCCCATCTTCACAGAAGAACTTTAGAGTTCTGTCAGAGTGACCATCGGGTTCTTGGTCATCTCCCTGACCAAGGCCCTTCTCCCCAATTGCTCAGTTTGGCCGGGTGGCCAGCTCTATGAAGTGTCTTGGTGGTTCCAAACTTCTTCCAGTCTCATATCAAAGGGTCTGAATACTTATGTAAATAAGGTATTTCTGTTTTTATTTTTAATACATTTGCAAAAATAAAAAAATAAAAACTCTTATAACTTTGTCATTATGGGGTATTTTAGAGAGATTGAGGAGGATTAATCCATTTTAGAATAAGGCTGTACCATAAGAAAATGTGGAAAAGGGGAAGGGGTCTGAATACTTTCCGAATGCACTGTATAATTAAAAATTCCGTGCTGGTGTCACGAAACTCTAACAAGCAGGAGGGGTGAAGTCAGGCACAGGAGACCAAGGTACGTGAAAACACGTTTAACCTGTCTGGGCTAGGGGGCAGTATTTTCACAGCCGGATGAAAAACGGACCCAATTTAAAAAGGTTACTACTCTAGCACAGAAACTAGAATATGCATATTATTTGTAGATTTGGATAGAAAACACTCTGAAGTTTCTAAAACAGTTTGAATGGTGTCTGTGAGTATAACAGAACTCATATGGCAGGCAAAAACCTGAGAAAAATTCAAGCAGGAAGTGGAAAGTCTGAGAATTGTAGTTCTTCTTTTGATTCTCTATCGACTCCATGATAACGGTGCGGGATTCTGTCACGGAACTCTAACAAGCAGGAGGGGTGATGTCAGGTGCAGGAGACCAAGGTACGTGAAAACACGTTTAATAGACACCAGTCCAAAAAATGCCAAAATGCAAGTACAATACATCCAGTAATAGGCAAGAGCCCTCAAACTGAGTCGGGACACAGCCCAGGAAACGCGTATGCCAAAATCTACAAACGGCAGAGAAAAACCCAATCCCCAACCTTACAAACGTAGGCACAAATAATTCCGCACAATCCCTGACCTAAACAGACAGACTAAATACCCCCACTAAGGAACTAAATCAAAACAGGTGCTAACATAAAACAGACATCACCAAATGAAAATGAAAGGGAGATCAGTGGCAGCTAGTAGGCCGGCGACGACGACCGCCGCCCGAACGGGGAGAGGCGCCACCTTCTGTAGACGTTGTGACAAACAAAACACAACCTGGAATGATAGTGAATATCACGGGTGGCAAAAAATAACAAACTGAAATCCAAGCCCCCAATAGGCCACTCCTCCAACTCTTCTGTTAGGCTGCAGTCACTAAATTGCAAACACCACCATGCAATGCAAATGTGCATGAGGTGTTGAAAGGAATTTAGAAGCGTTCGTTCAATAAAAAATAAAAAATCATGTTGATCTGACAAATTCATTATTTGACTTCAAGCAAAGCGTAATTTTGGATCATGCCAATCAGAAAAAGGACTTCAGATGAACAACAGTGCCATCCCATTTTTTACAATGTTCATCAGAAGCACTGATGAATTGCTTTTGACAAGATGCCATTGGCTAGCTCGGCTGCCATCCGGCCCACCATGGCTGCTTTTGGAAACAACCCCCTACCACAGAATTAGAATCAGAAACCTATTTCTGAGCCAACAATTTGAAACTGTAATCAGCACATTAGCTAGTGAGACAGATGTGATGGTGAACAGAATTAATAAATGAATGAATAATGTGATGGCTGATCTAGCTAATGATGAAAAAAATGTGCCTGCAAAGATCTCACGTTAAGTAGCCTAATTGGCAGAGCAACTGTTCGGCTGGTTTTAGACAGTCAGCCCAATTCTGATATTTTTTTCACTAATTGGTCTTTGTGTATGTATACAGGCATGAAACAGTTACGTGCACATAAACTCTTGTGTTTGAATGTACTGCATCATATCCATTGGTAGCTGCTGTCATTCAACTCGTTTTTATATGGTGAATGCACACGTCTGAGTAGCTTTATGTGGGTGTGCACACAGTGCACGTGTGTGTACACATGCATGTGAATATGTTGTATATAGTATGCCTTTTCAATATTTCATGTGTTCTGGCAAAGATCAGCCAGATCGGATGCATCTACCCATTGATACACAACTGACGACCTTCTGGCATGCTGCCATGATTTAATCACAACCTCACCTCATCTGCTGGTTAAAAGCTGGGTTTTACAATAGAAGTAGAATCACTTATTGTAATTCTATGGGTGTTCATCCCTCCTGCTGTGTGTGTAGATGGTGACGATATGAAACCGGTATAAAACAGTCCAGAACATTAAGAAGTAAACTTATTTGCAGTTTTTTTTTCTCCATGTACAGTATTATATCTGCAACAGGGGATTATCATTCATAAACCGTTCATGTCACGCAAATACATACTGTATGCACAAACGTTTGAAATGAATAGCCTTATTCCTCGGTGTGCGGGACACAAACTGGGAATGAGAACCAGAACTGGGAATGTCAAACATTTTCTGGTGATTCTCTATGCGTCACAACAGCCTTGACAGCCATATACTACAGTAGCCGATAGGGATTAACATGTGTAACCGGGATCCCAGGACTGTCCAGGGAATACTTTTAACTTTTTCCCAACATTTTTTACAACACCTGGGAAGTAAAAAAAAAAAAAATCCTCCAATGTAGCACTAATGCATTTTCACAAAATACACAACATGCACAGCAGCAGATTAGCAGAAAATTAAATAGCACATTATCCGAACAGGTTGTCACATGTACTTCTCACAAAATCACCATAAATTCAAAGCACACGCTTAATTGACACTGACCAACTGCACATACGACCCAAATGCAGTTAATAAAGCCTACAGGAAACCCCTACAGTATACTGTAGCCTATAAAATTAAGTTTGCCTTTTTGAGCTGTCAAGGAGACTCTTCAGCCAGTCACAAATTTGATAGGCCTATGCACAATTCACTACATAGGCATCTCTGTCACAGACATAAAAGCTGTGTTAACAGAGTCATGAGGGAAAAATCTTCTCCTGTCCTAGAACCAATTTTCCTAACCAGTCCCAATCCCATTGAAACCCAAAAACCTGACTGCTGTATCGCATAAAAACTCCTAATTGTATTCTGTAATCTATAGATTTCAATGCATTATCAAAGCCAGGGGTGCAACTTTCACTGGAGATGGGGGGGACATGACCCCCCCCACATTCTGAAGTTGCATTTTTGCCCCCCCCTCCAAGTTATCATTGCACTGCGATTTAAATTCACTGTGTGCTTTAGGACCATGTGGACGCCTCAGAGCAGTTGGGTAGGCTGTTTTACGGTTTCAGCCGGCTGGATTTAGGACCAGACAGACACCACAGAGCACGCAGACAGGCTGTGTAAAGGCAAAGCTTCTGAAAGGCTGGCGTATAGGACCAGCACAGGAAAGATGAACAGAGGTAGCTTCTGTCTGTGTTGCACTTTTTCTCCGAGTTGTAAAAGCAAGCAGAGCAGAAACTTGCTACTCTTTATTTGACTGATCTAGCTGGCAAGGTAACTGCTGTTTTACAGAAAAATAAATGTTTTTCCCAGTGCTGAGCTAGTAGTGTAACTGATATGTTACGTTAGCTAATGTTTCATTCCCCCTCGACTGAAGTGAATTAACTATTAGCAGCTAGTTAGATAGCTAGTAGCTACCACAGCCAGTTCAGCTCTAGCTAGCCTCTAACTCTCTTTCAGGTAGCAATATCTAACAGCTGTTGTATGGAAATGTTTGGTAGCCATTGTTTTGTCCCATTTCAACAGAAGTACATTTGATGATGTACCATTGTACTATTAGCTAGCAGAGCTAGCAAACAATTGTCTAATGTTAGCTTGTTAGTTAGCAAACTCATTAACTTTAGAATACCGGTCAATCACACTAGACCTGAATCAAATGATGAAACCAGCGGCCAAATGATTGAAGACCGATATTCTGATGTTTTTTTCAGCGAAATGTGAGTTTTATTAGTCAGTATAGCAATGGAATGTTAATGATCTGCCAGCTTCCCTAGCTATTTCCCTACTTTTCACACTGACACGGTATAAACAGCTCCACAGGCTTCACTGTCATGGTGCAAAGTCAGTACTCAACACTATGTTCATCATGTCTTAGCAGGATCAGATGGTGACAGGGGTCCCTGCAGGGTCAGACAGACAGGGAAGACCAGTCTACAGAGCTCAGGTGAATTTTGCAGTATATTATAACAATCAGTGAATGGATATAAAGTTCCATCTTGAGTTGATGGGTAGGCTACAATCTGGTATCTGGGAATAATGGTAACGTCAATTGTCGAACCATTGATTCTATTCATGGTTAATATCATGTTTACCAATGTCATTATTTGTCATGCCTCATCTGAGCAGGATCAGATGTTGACAGGGGTCTCACCAGGTCAGGCAGCCAGGGAAGACCAGTCTGTGACGGAGCTGAGGTGAATTTTCTCTGCGCAGCGAACACTGGACAAGCAAGAAGCTTAAAAGATTGAACCTATTTTAAGGCAGTCTGACAAACCTCTAAAGTTGATTTCCTGTCACGTATACTCCATCTCTGGTGCTCGAGGTCATCAGGCTGCTCATTATTACACACACCTGTCACCATCTTTACACGCATCAGCACCTCATCAGACTCACCTGGACTCAATCACCTGCCTGATTACCTTCCCTACATATGTCACTCCCTTTTGTTCTTTCCCTAGGCATTATTGTTTCTGTTCCAGTGTTCATGTCTGTACGCTACCCGTGTTTCTTGTTTTGGTCTATGCTCATTTATTTATTAAATACACTCCCTAAACTTGCTTCCCGACTCCCAGCGTACATGTTACATTTCCAAACTGTATCAAGTGTTGAGAGGCTTTCCTGATGACACAAAACATGTGAGGAAGATCTGTGAGACACTATTGATGATGAATGGATACAGAAATGTTAGAATGCCCAGTCATGTTCATATAATATCAGACATAAATTACTGCCATTTAAGACCATCCATAGAATGTACTATATGCCAGTGAAACTGAATATCATGCACACAGAAATGTAATTATTCTGATGGAGATGTAAAACACAAAAGGGGACATGCAGTGCATTCAGAAAGTATTTAGACCCCTTGGCTTTTTGTTACTTTACAACCGTATTCTAAAATGGATTAAATACAAATTCTCATCAATCTACACACTATACCCCATAATGGCAAAACGAAAACAGAAATACTTTATTTACATACTGTCAAGTTGTGTATGGTTCACACTGCAGCTCTTTGCCCAAACTTGAAAAAGGCCTCTTTAAGTACTGAAGGACGCAAGGGACAACTCAATTTTCTTCTGACTTTTATTTATTTAGTCAGTTCGTTTTTTAGGTTTGTTTTTTAGGTTGATAACCTTTAAAGGCAAAACACAAAAATAAATATACATTACTTCAAGTAAGGTCATTTCATATTAAATATATAATCTCACTGTAGTCATATTATCTAAATTAGACAATTGGTCTCAATTCTCAACACAAATAAACACCTAACTGGCACAACTTTTAAACAAGGTCCATGTGTCTCCAGAATCCTAAATGAGCTGAATGTGTATGAATCAGTCTCCAATTCCATGAAGGACTTCCAGTGAAATGCTTTTTCACCAAACATTTCACCACCTGCTATCACAAAGGTGCACCAGTATATATGTTCCCCAGGGAAACACAAGCTAATGATGGCTTCCACAATGCATACACTCCTTCGCCCCCTGCTGGTGTTTTATCTTTGAAATCAGTTGAAAATGTGAATGCCTTGAATATGAATACCTGTCTTTTGACGCAACACATACATTTCCAAAACATAAATCTTAAATGGAAGAGGTTTGGAACCACCAAGACTCTTCCTAGAGCTAGCAGCCCAGCCAAACTGAGCAATTGGGGGAGAAGGGCCTTGGTCAGGGAGGTGACCAAGAACCCAATGGTCACTCTGCCAGAGTTCCTCTGTGGAGATGGGAGAACATTCCAGGAGGACAACCATCTCTACAGAACTTCACCAATCAGGCCTTTATGGTAGAGTGGCCACAAAGAAGCCAATCCTCAGTAAAATGCACATACAGCCTGCTTGGAGTTTGCCAAAAGCCACCCAAAGGACTCAGACCATGAGAAACAAGTTTCTCTGGTCTGATGAAACCAACATTGAACTCTTTGGCCTGAATCCAAGCTTCACGTCTGGAGGAAACCTTGCATCATCTCTACGGTGAAGCGTGGTGGCAGCATCATGTGGTGGGGATGTTTTTCAGCGGCAGGGACTGGGAGACTAGTCAGGTTTGAGGGAAAGATGAACGAAGCAAAGTACAGAGAGATCCTTGATTAAAACCTGCTCCAGAGCGCCTAGGTCCTCAGACTAGGGCAGAAGTTCACCTGCCAACAGGACAATGACAATAAGCACTGCCAAGACAATGCAGGAGTGACTTTGGGACAAGTCTCTGAATGTCCTTGAGTGGCCCAGTCCGGACTTGAACCTGATCGAACATCTCTGGAGAGACCTGAAAATAGCTGTGCAACGACACTCACCATCCAAGCTGACAGAGCTTTACAGGATCTGATGAGAAGAATGGGGGAAACTTCCCAAATACAGGTGTGCAAATCTTGTAGTGTCATATCCAAAAACGCGTGTGGTGGAAATTCTAACCAAAAGTAGAGAGATTGTAGATTTATTCAAACAGCAACTTTATTATAAGATTTGCAAAAATGTAGGAATTCAACAATCACTCAAAATGGTTCAGAGTTGAAAGTCCAACAAACAACATCCTCTTATATATGTAACAGTTAGCAGATGTGCAGAAACAGGGCTGGGGAACAGAGTTGTAAAAAGTAATTTAGCTCATCTGTGCGGATCAAGATAGCTGATATCGCCACCGTTCTCAGTTCCTCCCTGCAATTCCCACATCGCTAAATTCCTCCAGTAAACACTGGAGGTCACATACTGCAGTCGCACCCAAACGGCTCATAAATCTGTAAGCTCAGATTTATGATTTTGTCACACAAGAGAAGTTTGTATCAGTAAAAAAATTCTAGCATATACCAATGGACAATTATTTAAGTAAAAAACAGCATAGTATGTCTAATTAAACAGCATAGTATGTAATTAATTAACTAATTTCCTCCACAGACTTGAGGCTGTAATTGCTGCCAAAGGTGCTTCAACAAAGTACTGAGTAAAAGGTCTGAAGACTTGAAATGTTTTAGAAATTTGCTAAAATGTTGAAAAACCTGTTGTTGCTTTGTCATTATTGATTATTGTGTGTAGATTGATGAGGGAGAAAAACGATTTAATCCATTTTAGAATAAGGCTGTAACGTAACAAAATGTGGAAAAGTCAAGGGATCTGAATACTTTCAGAATGCACTGTATTTGCATATGTTATGGTCTTGTGAAGGCTGGATGAATTCTGTCAAAGAGTATGTTATTTTATTTCATCACGTCTACAGATTCTCAGATTCTCCCATCTCCCTGTTTTTGTAATGCCTGCTCCCGCTCCCCCTCTCTGGCGCTCGAGGGCGCCAGGTGGCCCATCATTATGCACACCTGTCACCATCATTACACGCATCTGAGCAATATTGGACTCACCTGGACTCCATTACTTTGTTGATTTCCCATCTATATCTTTCTGCTCCTCAGTTTGTTCCCGTGTCAGCATTATTGTTGTTATGTTTTTCATGTCCAGACGCTGTCCTGTCTTGTTTCATGTTTGTTTATTAAATGTTCACTCCCTGTACTTCCTTATCGTCTCCAAGCGTCTGTCCTTACAGTTTTTGTTTGTATGGAAACGTTGATACTGGACTTATCAGAATAAACTGTGTAACCTAGCATTTATACTGGCTAAGAAATGCATTGCCATTAATTGGAAGGCTGGTTACCCTCTCACAATGGATGGAAGAAATGTCAAGTTATGTATCACCTGATTTGATTTATTACAAGATTAAGGGTATACTCAACTTTCATAAAGTCTGGATGCCTTACATAGAATACAGCACGACAAAAGGAGTCTGTATTGAAACATGAAAATGTCAAGGGAGATACCTATTTAGGCAATCCCTAGCTGCTGGGCTGCTCAGTCCTGGCCCTGGGGGTCTGCCATCCTGTGAGTTGTCACTCTGGCCTTGGCCTAACACACCCAAAACCAATAATGAATGTTTCAGTAAGATCTTAAAGCTAAGTGGGGTGTGTTGGGTTGGGTTGGGGTGTTGCAGGGCCGTGGACGATGTGACGCAGCTATATTGTGTGCAAGTAAAAAGAGCTCTACAGTACTATTAGGCCTATGATATGAATTACAGTTGAAGTCGGAAGTTTACATACACTTATGTTGGAGTCATTAAAACTAGTTTTTCAACCACTCCATGAATTTAACCTGTTGGGGATACCCCTTCCCGTTCGGATCCCGATTACGGGATTGCTAGACAAGATACAACGCGCAAAATTCAAAACAGAATAAATCAAATAATTTAAATTTCTCAAACAATCAACTATCTTACACCCTTTGAAAGATAAACATCTCCTTAACCTGTTATGGCTAGGGGGCAGTATTTTCACGGCTGGATAAAAAACGTACCCGATTTAATCTGGTTACTACTCCTGCCCAGTAACTAGAATATGCATATAATTATTGACTTTGGATAGAAAACACTCCAAAGTTTCTAAAACTGTTTGAATGGTGTCTGTGAGTATAACAGAACTCAAATGGCAGGTCAAAACCTGAGAGATTCCTTTACAGGAAGTGGCCTGTCTGACCATTTCTTGAACTTCTTTGCCATCTCTATCTTTTACAAAGGATCTCTGCTCTAACGTGACACTTCCTACGTCGTCCATGGGCGCTCAGAGCCCGGGAAAAACCTGAATGTCGTCATCCCAGCCCCAGGCTGAAACACATTTTCGCCTTTGTCAAGTGGCCGATCAAGGGACTGTGGGCTTAGGCGCGTGCCCTGGCCGCCCCCGTCTTTGTGATTTTTCCTCTGTTTGCCGAAAAGGAGATTCCCGGTCGGAATATTATCGCTTTTTTACGAGATAAATTGCATAAAAATTGATTTTAAACAGCGGTTGACATGCTTCGAAGTACGGTAATGGAATATTTAGAAATTTTTTGTCACGAATTGCGCCATGCGCACGACCCTGATTTACCATTTCGGATAGTGTCTGGGATGCATGAACAAAACGCCGCTATTTGGATATAACGATGGATTATTTTGGACCAAACCAACATTTGTTATTGAAGTAGCAGTCCTGGGAGTGCATTCTGACGAAGACAACAAAAGGTAATCAAACTTTTATAATAGTAAATCTGATTTTGGTGAAGGCTAAACTTGCCGGGTGTCTAAATAGATAGCCCGTGATGGCTGGGCTATGTACTTAGAATATTGCAAAATGTGCTTTCACCAAAAAGCTATTTTAAAATCGGATATATCGAGTGCATAGAGGAGTTCTGTATCTATAATTCTTAAAATAATTGTTATGCTTTTTGTGAACGTTTATCATGAGTAATTTAGCAAATTGTTAGCAAATTCCCCGGAAGTTTGCGGGGGGTATGCTAGTTCTGAACGTCACATGCTAATGTAAAAAGCTGTTTTTTGATATAAATATGAACTTGATTGAACAAAACATGCATGTATTGTATAACATAATGTCCTAGGTGTGTCATCTGATAAAGATCAAAGGTTAGTGCTGCATTTAGCTGTCTTCTGGGTTTTTGTGACATTATATGCTAGCTTGAAAAATGGGTGTCTGATTATTTCTGGCTTGGTACTCTGCTGACATAATCTAATGTTTTGCTTTCACTGTAAAGCCTTTTTGAAATCGGACAGTGTGGTTAGATAAAGGAGAGTCTTGTCTTTAAAATGCTGTGAAATAGTCATATGTTTGAAAAATTGAAGTTTTTGTATTTTTGAGGAATTTGTAATTCGCGCCACGCCTATCATTGGATATTGGAGCAGGTGTTCCGCTAGCAGAACGTCTAGATGTAAGAGGTTAATCTAACCACATTGTCCGATTTCAAAAAGGCTTTACGGCGAAAGCATAAAGTTAGATTATGTTAAGTTAGGACAGTACATTGAAAATAGCTGTGTGTAATGTTTTGTCAATGCAAAGACAGGCGTCACTAAAAGCAGAAAACCAGCTAAAATGATGGACTAACCTTTGACAATCTTCATCAGATGACACTCCTAGGACATTATGTTAGACAATACATGCATTTTTTGTTCTATCAAGTTCATATTTATATCCTAAAAACAGCATTTTACAGTGGCGGTGAAATTCAGAAAATATTTTCCCTCAAATGCTGCTGGTGAACCAGCGCTACAATTTACAAAATTACTATTCGAAAACATTGGTAAATTATAATATTGTCATTCAAAGAATTATAGATTAACATCTCGTGAATGCAACCACATTGCCAGATTTCAAAATAACTTTACTGGGAAATCACACTTTGCAATAAACGAGGTGCTATGCTAAGAAAAATAGGCTAGGCGATACATGTTAGCGCCATCTTGGAACCATCTAAAATCAAATATACTATTGTAAATATTCACTTACATTTGATTATCTTCATCAGAAGGCACTTCCAGGATTCCCAGGTCCACAACAAATGTAGTTTTGTTCGAAAAAGTTAATAATTTATGTCCCAATAGCTCCTTCTTGTTAGCTCGTTCTGTAGACTACTCAAAATGTACGAAGCCCGCGGGACTTGTCGCCACGAAAGAGCAAAAAAAAAATATTTACGTTCGTTCAAACATGTCAAACGTTGTATAGCATAAGTCTTTAGGGCCTTTTTCAATCAGAACTTCAATAATATTCAAGGCGGACGATTGCATTGTCTTACAAAACGTTTCGGAAAGAAAGGGTCCCCACACACATGCGCGTCATAGTAGACATGGCCATCCGCCTATGACCAACTTTCCAGGCCTCTCGTTCGGTCAGTTTTTACAGGAGAACACTCAAACCACTTTGTAAAGACTGTTGACATCTAGTGGAAGCCTTAGGAAGTGCTAAATGAATCCTAACTCACAGTGTGTTTCATAGGCAAAGTGTTGAAGGTGATTCCACAAATCAGATTTCCACTTCCTGCATGGAATCTTCTCAGGTTTTGGCCTGCCATATGAGTTCTGTTATACTCACAGACACCATTCAAACAGTTTTAGAAACTTTAGAGTGGTTTCCATCCAAATCTACTAATTATATGCATATTCTAGTTACTGGGCAGGAGTATTAACCAGACTAAATCGGGTATGTTTTTTATCCGGCCGCGCAAATACTGCCCACTATCCCCAACAGGTTTTAACAAACTATAGTTTTGGGAAGTCGGTTAGGACATCTAGTATTTTTTCCAACAATTGTTTACAGACAGATTATTTCACTTATAATTCACTGTATCACAATTCCAGTGGGTCAGAAGTTTACATACACTAAGTTGACTGTGCCTTTAAACAGCTTGGAAAATTCCAGAAAACAATGTCATGGCTTTAGAAGCTTCTGATAGGCTAATTGACATTATTTGATTCAATTGAAGGTGTACCTGTGGATGTATTTCAAGGCCTAGCTTCAAACTCAGTGCCTCTTTGCTTGACATCATGGGAAAATATAAAGAAATCAACCAAGACCATAGAAAAAAATTGTAAACCTCCACAAGTCTGGTTCTTCCTTGGGAGCAATTTCCAAATGCCTGAAGGTACCATGTTCATCTGTACAAACAATAGTACCCAAGTATAAATACCATGGGACCACGCAGCCGACATACTGCTCAGGAAGGAGACGCCTTCTGTCTCCTAGAGATGAACATACCTTGGTGCAAAAAGTGCAAATCAATCCCAGAACAACAGCAAAGGACCTTGTGAAGATGTTGGAGGAAACAGGTACAAAAGTATTTATATCCACAGTAAAACGAGACCTATATCGACATAACCTGAAAGGCCGCTCAGCAAGGAAGAAGCCAGTGCTCCAAAACCACCATAAAAAAGCCAGACTTGGGTTTTCAACTGCACATGGGGACAAAGATCGTACTTTTTGGAGAAATGTCCTCTGGTCTGATGAAACAAAAATAGAACCGTTTGGCCTTAATGACCATCGTTATGTTTGGAGGAAAAAGGGGGAGGCCTGCAAGCCGAACAACACCATCCCAACCGTGAAGCACGGGGGTGGCAGCATCATGTTGTTGGGGTGCTTTGCTGCAGGAGGGACTGGTGCACTTCACAAAATAGATGGCATCATGAGGTTGGAAAATTATGTGGATATATTGAAGCAACATCTCTACACATCAGTCAGGAAGTTAAAGCTTGGTCGCAAATGGGTCTTCCAAAGGGACAATAACCCCAAGCATACTCCAAAGTTGTGGCAAAATGGCTTAAGGACAACAAAGTCAAGGTATTGGAGTGGCCATCACAAATTCCTGATCTCAATCCTATAGAAAATTTGTGGGCAGAACTGAAAAAGCGTGTGCGAGCAAAGAGGCTTACAAACCTGACTCAGTTACACCAGATCTGTCAGGAGGAATGGGCCGAAATGCACCCAATTTATTGTGGGAAGCTTGTGAAAGGCTACCTGAGACGTTTGACCCAAGTTAAACAATTTAAAGGCAATGGTACCAAATACTAAACTTCTGACCCACTGGGCATGTGATGAAATTAATAAAAGCTGAAATAAATCATTCTCTCTACTATTATTCTGACATTTCACATTCTCAAAATAAAGTGGTGATCCTAACTGACCTAAGACAGGGAATTTTTACTAGGATTAAATATCAGGAATTGTGAAAAACTGAGTTTAAATGTATTTGTCTAAGGTTTATGTAAACTTCCGACTTCAAATGTATGTGTCAGTGCAATAGAATTCTACTTCGATGTGTTCTGCCTACAACAAAATCTCTTGCATGGCTCATTTTGCATACTAAGTCGTGCATAGTTAATTATGTTTCGGTATTTTGCATTGAAAATGGCTAATATTGCGTTGATTCGATCACAATTCCCACAGTAATTGGAAATGTTGATAGTATTAATTAAGGGGGAAGGGGGAAATTCTAGAAAGTTGAGCGAAGTTCAATCTCGTGCTTCTCTGCATAGGCTGATAATTCTTCTGCAAGGCAGTCCCGAGGGAACATTGATTAAGGGGTATAAAAAAAGTATATATATGGGCCTCCCAAGTGCTAGAGGCGTCACTACAGACCCAGGTTCGATCCCAGGCTATATCACAACTGTGTTCAGGAGTCCCATAGGGTGGTGTACAATTGGCCCAGCGTCGTCCAGGTTAGGGAAGGTTTTGGCGGGGGGCTTTACTTGGCTCATCACGCTCTAGTGACTCCTTGTGGTGTGCCAGGCACCTGCAGTCTGACCTCAGTTATACAGTGTTTCCTCTGACACATTGGTGTGGCTGGCTTCCGTGTTAAGCGGGCGGGTGTTAAGAAGCGTGGTTTGGCGGGTCATGTTTCGGAGGACGCATGACTCGACCTTCGCCTCCCGAGCCTGTTGGGAAGTTGCAGCAATGAGACAAGATCGAAATTGGAGAGAAAAAGGGGGTAAAAATCCCCCCCAAAATAATAAATCAAATATTAGATATAAAATAATTAGGGGCTTAGAGCCTCTGTCTTTAAGGACAGAAGTGTCTACTGAGTTTAGTCATGTTTGAATTAAACCTACACAGAAAACTCAGGGGTTAGTCAATCATTATACCACGTTATCAATTAAAAACATGCTTACAAAACCCTCAGGGGATGTGTGTGTGTGTCTCAGGGGTGTCTAAAAATGAACTACACAGAAACATTATCTCTGGGATGTAATGACTCATCAGAGAATGCTGTGAGAATGCTGTTAATTGACTACAGCTCAGTGTATAACATCATTGTCCACTACAACCTCGTCACCAAGCTTAGGACCCTGGGACTGAGCACCTGGATCCTGGACTTCCTGATGGGTGACATCAGGTGGTGAGGGCAGTGGCGTCATTAGGCCTGGGCTTCCCGGGCTTCAGCCCTTTATGTTTTTGATCCATTCCCGAACCTTTGATGGTAAAAAATATAAAAATAAATATATATACTTTTTTTTTTTACATTTCAGTCTGAGATGAGTTTCCATAACCACACATCACTTGCTCTATGCAGTATAAATAACAAAAATGACTGACAAATTTTATGACAAAAATAAATAATACAATATACTGCGCTAGGCAGTAGCAGGCACTGCAAGAAGCCCCTGGAGTGACGCAGTGCTTGCTGTGATTGGTTGAGATTTCACAATGCAGTATACTGCTCATGTCCCTTGACCTCTCCCTCACCCCTACAGCACCGGTTAGATGTCAATGTCATCACTCAGCAAAATGCCTGTCACTCAGTCAGAGTCTGGATATTCAGAACTTGCAAAAAAAAGAAGTAAGCAGGTTGAGGCAGCAGTGAATGAGGTGGGGAGGGCAGAACAGACAGAGAGTCAAAGCGCAGCAGCAGTAGAGTTAGCCACAGGTTTGTGCAGGATTGGTGGTAGCTACTGCTTAGCTAGCTGAGACCAAAGAGATGAGAGAATATTTTTCTGACTGAAACATATATCTTCTGACAGTGACACAGGGCTCCCCTGTGGACTGAAGCGTAACTTTACTACAACGTTATATTTAATCCTGTTTAAAATGAGCAACTTTTAGGTGGTAGAACAGCCTGGTCTCATAGACTAGAACATAGTAAATATCAATCTGGGACACTAAAATTAGTATCATATGTTAAGTTTTCTATGGTTACATAAGATAGATGGTTATTTGAGGGCAAAAACGAAAGTAGGGTAGTTTGTCGGGGTGGATGGGCATATAATGTAAATGGTTGCCCGGGTGGCTCAGTTGGTAGAGCATGGTGTTTGCAACACCAGGGTTGTGGGTTTGATTCCCACGGTGGGGCCAGTACGGAGAATTTTTTTTTATGAAATGTATGCATTCACTACGGTAAGTCGCTCTGGATAAGAGCGTCTACTAAATGACTAAAATGTAATTTTTTTTAAATGTTGCGGGTTCGAATCTCTCACGGACAATTTTAGCTAATTAGCAACTTTTCAAATAATTACTACATTTTAGCTACTTAGCAACTACTTAGCATGTTAGCTAACACTTCCCCTAACCTTAACACTTTCAGCTAACCCTTCCTCTAACCCTAACCCTTTAACCTAACTCCTAAACTTAGGCTCGGGGTTAGGGCTATCTAAAGTTAGCCAGCTAGCTAACGTTAGCCACCTAGCCATCAAGCTAGAATTCGTAACGCATCATACGTTTTGCAAATTCATAACATATTGTACATTTTGCTAATTCGTAACATATAATCTGAATTTTTATTCGTAAAATATCATATGAAATGGGTGATGGACATCCACAAATTAATATATACCATACGAAATGTAACATATACTGAATGGGGTGTCTTGGATTTACATACAGAATCATTTGAAATGCTCTGATACCAGGTTGGGTAGAACTAACAAAATTAAATGTCTTATAACCTATTCCATTCTACGGGTAAACATGCCTGGCTCATGTCTGTTACTTCCATATAGGCTATGTAACTATTTGTAAAAAAAAACCTGCCCATTATTAAATTGGTGAAATAATAATTTGAGCTTTTTATTCACTTATGTACTTACTTTTTCTATTGTTGTTTTTGTCAATACAACCAAAACCAAAGACCTGATCATTGACTTCAGAAGACACCAACCTACAGTAACAACCCAGCGCTGGAGATTAACGGACAGATAATTGAGAGAGGGGAGGACTACAAATACCTAGGAACCATCATCAACAACAAGCTCTCCTCTAAAAGAATCACTGAACACATTCACTCAAAATGTCAACAAAGCCTGTAGTTTCATGTACACCAATCAATCTTCCAAGCATTTTATATATGCTTTATAGAACCCATCTTAACCTTTAATATCATGGGGTGTTTTGGTGCTCTAGGGAACACAAGTCAGAACCCAATGAACAGGGTAATAAGAATCAGTGGGAAGGTCATCGGTGCAAGCCAGGAACCCCTCAATGACATTTACAAAAAAATGAGTGAGGAAGAAGAGGGAACAGATAGCATTTGACATAACACACACACTGAATGGCCAGTACAACCCCCTATCCTCCGGGCACAGGTATAGAACTCTCCCATTCAAATCTAAGAAAGTAGCTTCTAGTTTTGTGCCAACATCCATCACATTCCTTAACTCTAAGTTTTTATTTGTATATACCCTGGGATTACATAGAATGCTTCTAATCATTTGTACTGTAGCCTCCAAGTTTTTGTGTTCTATATTGTTATGTGTTTTGTATGTACCACTCGTCACCACACATTCATTTCCTTCCCAGAAAAAAATAGAGTTATTTGAAATGATTGTTGAGAGGTTAACCTGCAAGTAAGCATTTCATTGCACTGCGCACTCCATATACAGTGCCTTCAGAAGGAATTCAGACCCCTTGACTTTTTCCACATTTTGTAAACATTTTTAAAATGTAAAATCAATATTAAAATTGATTCAATTGTTGTTTTCCCTTATAAATCTACACACAATAACTCATGATGAAGAAAAAACGGGTTTTTAGATATATTTGCTCATTTATTCAACAACAAAAAAACTAAAATATGACTTTTACATAAATATTCAGACCCTTTCTTCAATACTTTGTTGAAGCACTTTTGGCAGCAATGATTCTTCTTGGGTATGACGCTACAAGCTTGGCACACCTGTATTTGGACAGTTTCTCCCATTCTTCTCTGCAGAGCTTCTCAAGCTCTGCCAGGTTAGATGGGAGTGTCGCTGCACAGCTATTTTCAGGTCTCTTCAGAGATGTTTGATTGGGTTCAAGTCCAGGCTCTGGCTGGGCCACTCAAGGACATTCAGAGACTTGTCCCGAAGCCACACCTGCATTGTCTTGGCTGTGTGCTTAGGGTTGTTGTCCTGTTGGAAGGTGAACCTTCACACCAGTCTGATGTCCTGAGTGCTCTGGAGCAGGTTTTCATCAAGGATCTCTCTGTACTTTGCTCCGTTCATCTTTGCCTAGATCCTGATTAGTCTCCCAGTCCCTGAAAAACATACACACAGCATGATGCTGCCACCACCATGCTTCACCATAGAGATGGTGCCAGGTTTCCTCCAGACGTGACGCTTGGCATTCAGGCTAAAGAGTTCAATTTTGGTTTCATCAGACCAGAGAATCTTGATTCTCATGGTCTGAGAGTCTTTAGGTGCCTTTTGGCAAACTCCAAGTGGGCTGTCATGTGCCTTTCACTGAGGAATGGCTTCCGTCTGGCCACTCTACCATAAAGGCCTGATTGGTGGAGTGCTGCAGAGATGGTTGTCCTTCTGGGAGGTTCTCCCATCCCCCCAGATGAACTCTAGAGCTCTGTCTGAGTGACCATCAGGTTCTTGATCACCTCTCTGACCAATGCCCTTTCCCCCGATTGCTCAGTTAGGCCAGACAGACAGCTCTAGGAAGAGTCTTGGTGGTTCCAAACATCTTCCATTTAAGAATGATGGAGGCCACTGTGTTCTTGGGTACGTTCAATGCTGCAGAAGTTTTTTGGTACCCTTCCCCAGATCTGTTCCTCGACACAATCCTGTCTCTACGGACAATTCCTTCGACCTCATACACTGTCAACTGTGGGACCTTACATAGACAGGTGTGTGTCTTTCCAAATCATGTCCAATCAATAGGATTTACCACAGCTGGACTCCAATCAAGTTGTACAAACATCTTAAGGATGATCAATGGAAACAGGATGCACCTGAGCTCAGTTCCGAGTCTCATAACAAAGGGGCTGAATACTTATGTAAATAAGATATTTGTTTATTATACATTTGCAAATGTACAGCTTGTTGCGTTGTTGCCATAGACAAATAATCCATAGAAGGGTGTTGTAATCTCTAACCCTGGAAATTTGACTGTTAAACTCATGGGTACACTAGTAATGGATGCCAGTCCTGACTTGAATGGGAACTGCCATCTATGAATTATATTTCTATGGTTGGTTGCAGCAGTCAGTTTGCCTTTCGCAGATTTCAAAATGCAGTACGTACAGTTCGGATAGCAAATTCCTACTGCTGAAAGAGAAGACTAATCTGTCTGTAGAACTAATTTGGTACGTTTTTTTTTTTTACTGTTTTCACTTTGTCATTATGAGGTATTGCGTTTCATAACAAAATGTGGAAAAAGGGGTCTGAATACCTTCCGAAGGCACTGTATATCATGTGTATATGACAAATTAAAAAACTTGAACTTTAACATAGAAGGTAAGGGGGAGGCCAGCCAGGAAGAGGGGGGGAAATATGGCTTTGTGGTTAAAGTGTAGGTGAACAAAACATTGAAAATACATAGGCCCTTAAATTATGTCCTCAAATGTTATATAATCTAGAAATCTCACATTAGCCTCTAGAACTGACGAAATGAATCAGAGGTCTTGTAACTTATTCCATTCTACAGGTAATTGTTTTTGGCTCATGTCTCTTTATATTGATATAGCTTAGGGGGCTATGTTGCTTCTAATCTGTAATGTTTGGAGTTGTGTTTCCACTGTTGTTAAAGACTCTTGAATTGTTCTTCAAAGTTAAGTTGCCCTGGTCATGTCAGTATAAAGCAACTTTAAAGAGTAACTGCCCCTAAAAACCAACGTCACATTTACAAAACAGCCTACGTGGCATCAATATGAGTCAGAAACTATCCGGAATCACAGTAAAATCCAGATGCAGACACATCAAATTGACAATGGTTTAATATTCCAACAGGGGCAGGCAATAGACAGGTCGAGGCAGGCAGGGGTCAGTAAACCAGAGGTGGGGCAACGATACCAGACGGCAGGCAGGCTCAGGGTCAGGGTAGGCAGAGGTCCACAATCCAGAAGTGGGGCAAAGGTACAGGTCAGCAGGCAGGCTCAGGCAGAGTGGTCAGGCAGGTGGGCTCAGAGTCAGGACAGGCAAGGGTCAAAACCAGGAGGATGAGAAAAAGAGAGACTGGAAAAAGCAGGTGCTGAGAACAAAAATGCTAGTTGACTTGACAAACAAGATGTGCTGGCAACAGACAAACAGAGAAAACAGGTATAAATACACAGGGGATAATGGGGAAGATGGGCGACACCTGGAGGGGGGTGGAGACAATCACAAGGACAGGTGAAACAGATCAGGGTGTGACAGAAACATTTATTCTACATGCCCACAGTTGGCAGCACAAAAGTAATCAATTCAGAGTGCAACTGCATGCGACCCGATCGTAATACATGTGGTAAATTTGGGTTGAGTTTGGATATCTCTATGGGGCTAGTTAGGCACCATTGGTAAAGTACACAATGGACATGGGACAATATGTAAATTATACATATGCAGATGTTGAAAGCATTTAACGAGAAAACAAAAAGGAGTGCAACATGAAAACATTGTCTCGGCCCCTAACTAGCCCCGGAGATAGGCTATCCAAAGTCAAAGCCAGGTCGCACACCAGCCGGCTGAAGCTAATTGGCACACACGAGTAGGATATGAAGGAGAGAGTCACAACAGACAAAACACAGAGACTGCAACAGAAGAATAGTTGAAGGAGAGAGACAGACAAGACACAGAGACTGCAACAGAAGAATAGTTGAAGGAGAGAGACAGACAAGACACAGAGACTGCAACAGAAGAATAGTTGAAGGAGAGAGACAGACAAAACACAGAGACAGCAACAGAAGAATAGTTGAAGGAGAGAGACAGACAAGACACAGAGACTGCAACAGAAGAAAAGGTGATGGAGAGAGACAGACAAAACACAGAGACAGCAACAGAAGAAAAGGTGATGGAGAGAGACAGACAAAACACAGAGACTGCAACAGAAGAATAGTTGAAGGAGAGAGACAGACAAGACACAGAGCCTGCAACAGAAGAATAGTTGAAGGAGAGAGACAGACAAGACACAGAGACAGCAACAGAAGAATAGTTGAAGGAGAGAGACAGACAAGACACAGAGACTGCAACAGAAGAATAGTTGAAGGAGAGAGACAGACAAGACACAGAGACTGCAACAGAAGAATAGTTGAAGG